>NC_088799.1:87182218-87514257 GCF_011386835.1 Chrysemys picta bellii | reverse complement strand
GTTACACGGAAAATGACCACCTGGTGCACAAACATTCTGTACTACTCCTACAAACAGTCTGTACTACGAGGAGGACATGTCCTAAATAATGAAAACAGGACAAGAAGCATTAGTGTTGGTTTTCTTTATATGTGTTCCTAAATTTGGAAAGCAGAGATATTCCAGGAGAATTTTGTTGGAGTACTATCAGAGTTCTCTTATAAAAAGGTACACAGCATAATCAAAGTTCTTGATGTTTTTGTTTCTTCAGTTTGAAAGATTTGCTATGAAACCAGCTATTTTCCTGAAAACACATTTTTAAATAGGAGTAAGGAACATGAGTTTCTCATTACTTAATTAACATTTAAGATAATTATAAGTTACCCTTAAATAAGTTAAGACAATTTATTTAGATTGCAAGCACTTCAGGGCAGGGACAGTTTCTTACTGTATGTTTGTACACTGCCTAGCACAGCTGAGCTCTGGTCTCAGATCTCACCCCGCTACAAATAAATGAAACAACTAAGCATTCAGAGTATCTGAAAAAATATTTTACAAATTATTCAAAATGAAGTGTCATATCTTTTAGAGCAATCTTTGTAGCACTCATATGAATAGCACACCAACCACAAACAATAGAATATCAAGGGGGGGAGAACTATCCAAAGAATAAGTAAAATCAGTTTACAATTTGCTAGAAATCAGGCATTATTATCCATTTTTCAACAAATCATTTACTTTATCATACACATTTCCTGATAAATACTTATAAAATATATGAGCGTCAATGTTTTCATTTTGCCAAGGACTTTTAAGTAAATGACTTTCTTTTTAAAACTGGAAATCATAATAAGCTAGAGCCAGGTTATAGAAATAATTCATCTCTAAAATGCAGGTATGCTCTGAAAAATAACTGTAAAAATATAATTGTTTTGTAGAACGATATGTACTCCCTGTGTATATTCAAAGGCAGTACATAGCAAATATATTACTACTCAGGAGTGTACAACCAGTACAGCTATGGGAGAGTGAACTGGATTCTATTCTGCCTCATACATCAATTGAAAGAGTAGCTCAGTTCCACTAGTATGGCCTTCAGTTACATCTGTGCAGCCTGACTGAAAAAGATAGCACCTGGATATCATGGAGAGAAAGACAGATGTTGCTAGCCTAATAGGATTTGAACACAAATCCGAGAGATTCAGCTTTAAAGTAGACTGCATTACATCAGCTGAGAAGATAATATGAACCCTATAACAGTATCTCCCTTAGCATTTTAGACAGAGTGAAAGAAGAGTTTTAGTATACTGAGAATTTATCATATGTTGAGCCATCTATTAGAGATCCTTCTTTGATCATCCTTAAAACAATTATAAGAAGCTTTAAAGAACAAACAGACTTTTTAAAATACCCCTTCAAAGTTAACTTTGTGTTTTGTATTTTGTTTTTTTGTGGATTAAAACCAGACATTTAAAATTGCATGGCTTTTTTGTTTATTAGTTTTGGCAAGAATCTGCTGTGTCTTAACAAATAAAAAAAAAAGACAACAACTTTTCCAAAGACAACAGATATTAATAGGCCACTTACATCCAGGCAACTTCACAGACATTTAAAACAGTTCAAAAGTTAGAGTAGTTTTTTTTCCCCTCCAGACCAAGTAATTGGATGAGATACTTAACATGAAGGCTTTCAGCTAGGGAACAAGTTTGCCTGCTACAGTTTTCATCTTGACCCTTCAGGTTTGATTGAACTCCTCTCCCTCTTCAAAAGCAAAGGTGCCGTCTGATCTACTACACACAAAAGCAGATGCTCTTATGTATTTTCCAGAAAATTTGATGAGAAACTACTGATGAGTGGAAGTTCTAGTGCATGATGAACAGTAACTGGAAGAATCTATGCAATTTTTTTTGCACATGAAAAACACAATGGTATACACTTAACACATTCAGCTTGGTATGTGTATCTGTAATGTTATTCAAAAGTAAGCAATATAAAATACACTACTGTAAAACACTACTGTGTTTTTAGGACAATCACATTTTCACAACTAATTGGAAACATTTGCAATTAATAAAAGACAGTAATGCTTAAACACTTAATATTTCAAATCTACGTGAATCTCGTGCTAACTGAAATGCCTAATGAAATGGCTTAGGAGAAGGAGATAAGCAACGAAGCAAACACTGTTTTTCCTCTTACTCCTTTCTTTGGGGGTGGAAAGAAGCTGTTGTTATAGATATCCTTGACTGGTTATTCAGTTGTTAAACTAAAAAGATACCCAGCTGATTCTGCTTTTTAAATTCTTGCATCTTAATTTCACATTTAGGGAATCTGCTAGTGGCACTTTTGGCTACCTCAAGCCTCCAGTGGCTCCTGGTGCAATTGGGGATCTAAAAGCATCACCAGGTTGCCTACCTCCTTGATGAAGGGTAAGGATATACCCTTCACAGCGCAATTAGGAACCATCCCCGCCAAACTTTAGATGCTTCCCCCAACCAAGTTGCATGGTGACCTCTTCTCTGGACTGAAGCTCACCCATCTCTCTCTCACAGGTTCTGTGTCCACCTGGCACTGAGGAAGCACAGATCCCAAATTACAGAGGTGACAAATTACGGCCTGTGACAAAGTCAGGCCGGAGGGCTGCAAGAGGGTGTGGGAAGGCAGATATGTTAGCCCTAGAACATTTAAGACCCTCTTCTCTATAAGCTGAGAAGGGGTTACCTCAGGTCAGTTAGGAACACCTGGATCCAGTTAAGGGCTGCCTGAGACCTTTTAAAACCAGGTGGCAGCAGGGACATAAGCTTCTCTAGGAGGGGAGGCTGTGCTCCTTCCCATAGGGGAAGCAGACAAGCCTGAGTGCCTGCTAGGGGAAGGACTCTCACCCTGGGGCAGACTACAGGGCGATACCTAGCCCCAGAGAGGAGGCAGGGGAAGGTATCACCCTTTGTTTTTGTGTTTATGGGACTATTCCCCTTTTGTTTGGTGGAGGATCACCCCTGAGGCCTACCCAGGAAATATGGCCAACGGAGTGCAGAAGAGGGGAGGACAAATGCTGCCCAGAGTGGGGTGGGGCTGATTTACCCCAGGCCCGCTATTGCCAGAGGGGGAAGTGCTTGATCCGGCAAGATGAAGGAGGTGCCTTGCTACAAGCCCTATAGAACCCTGCAAGAAACAGCCCTCAGAGCTATCTGATCCAAACAAGCTAAAACTTAACTAGAGATAGAATAGCATTTGTCCCTGCCACACATGGATGTATCCTCATGGTTACAGTCCAAATCCTTATGTACAGAAATGTCAGAAAGCCTTTCATAGCTAGAAATATGTTTCCAAGTGATGACAGCTCCGATGACCAAGCAGAAGAGGTCAGCTGCAGCTGCTGATCATCTTCACCTTCACAACATCTATGGCATAGAATTTTAAATACTCTCTGTATCAGAACTGATCAGATTCTGAATGGAATGACTGCCACTGGTGTCTAGCCTTTGCCTACTATGTTTTATTTGTCTCACGTCACCAGTATATCAAGGTAACTGTGAGGTTGATTTATGGGGATAACATGCTTAAGAGTCATATCAATGGCCATGAACAATGGATGGTCATAATGTCCTACTAAGGACTTGTCTATATGACCAGTTAGTGGGTGGCAAACTGGGGAATAAAACTATAGTCTACTAGCATGCTACCAACTCGATAGCATCACAGTCCATGGTGGGTCAATAACTCAGGACCACTGACTCTTCTGCCAGGAGTTATAGTGAGTTCTCGCTAGAAACCAGCGGTGGTGAAAGTCAGACTTATGGATAAGGCTAATTTTAGAACAAGGTCCAAAAGGTCTTCTCAAATACACACTTAATCAGAAACCAACTGGCACAGGCCAATGGTTGTCATGGTGGCCAGAAGACCCTAGGAAATCTAAAAGAAGTGTCATCTCTATGCACACTAAAGTCATCTACGACTATAAGCATGGACAACTGTCATGGAGTCCCCGGGCGATGCTCTGGAACTGCTCCCTACAAAGCCAGCCAGGACTCTGGTGAAGTCTCCTCTCTGTGAGCATACTGTCTTCAGGGCAAGAAGCTCATATGGCTTCCACCTTCCTGGGTCTGACCTTTGGAGCATTCAGCATCCTCTGCCCCTCTGTGCGCTTCCCACAGCGAGTCCGCCCAGGCGGGGTCCTGGGGAAGCCAGAGGGTCCTGCACCCCAACTTTGCAGTCAGACGTGACTCTTAGCCAGCCAGTAAAACAGAGGTTTATTAGATGACAGGAACACGGTCTAAAACAGAGCTTGTAGGTACAGAGAACAGGACCCCTCATGCAGGTCCATTTTGGGGGGCAGTGAGCGAGACACCCATGTCTGCACTCACTCCACGTCCCCAGCCACCTCCAAACTGACTTCCCCTCCAGCCCTTCCTCCTCTGCTTTGTCCCTTTCCCGGGCCAGGAGGTCACCTGATTCCTTTGTTCTCCAACACCTTTAGCTATCACCTTGCAGGGGGGAAGGGCCCAGGCCATTAGTTGCCAGGAGACAGAGTGTTGGCCATTGATGCACACTGGCCCTTTGCTCTGCAACAATCACACCCCCTTATCCCACCACTTAGAGACTTAAGAAATGCATAGGGGAAACTGAGGCCCCCCTACAGTATTCAGAGGAAACAATAAGAACAGTCCCACTTTATCACAACAACTCCAGGATCAGACTGAATGAAACCTTGGCCATCTCATCTGATAAAAATAAGCAGAAGAATATTCATATAAAGGAGATCAGATTGTACACTCAGATGATCTTTCAGCAAATCATCAGCAAAGAAAACAAATGCCTAAAATACACCTTTTATATCAATCAACCATATTGGAGTCTTGAAACTTAGACTTTCCTCACTGATTTATCTTCCTGAAGTTACCTTTTTCAAAAATCAAAGGAGAATGCATGGGTATTTCCTTGCTTTTTAAATCACATGTGATATTACCTCTGAAAAGGAGTCTTAACCTGCAATTGTTCCCATGTTATTTCCCTTTTTGTTTTAGATTAAAATAAAATTGGGAAACCATATCTAACTAGTCCCAGCTTCAGAATCATTATGAAAAGCGCTGTTACATCAGGATGCCATCCTGTCTCCCTGGAATCTGTGGTTCTCCATTTGGGGATTATTTCTGATTTGCCTCCAGGCTACTGCACTTTCTTTTTCAGAAAGAGCCAGACTGACAACCAATCTGTGGGGACCCAAGCATTCAGGTTTGTGTCTAGCTAACTGGAACCACAGCTTCTTTTTTACCACTTCAAACAAGAGATTTGCCCGATTAGCCATCTTCACTGTTAAGCTCCATCTGGATGCAGGCTTGTCAACTGGTGAACATCCTTCCTATCTGTTGCTTAATTAAGGTTGCCTTGTTGACACAATCTCTGCTGTTTTCCTGGGCCGTTGGTTGGCTCCCTACTTGACTCTTGGCCAGTTTCCTTGCTGCTAGGCCTTGCTCAATGGCTGGTTCCAGGAGTCTCTTGCATCTGAGACTCTGTTCTATTTGAGGACAAAGGCAGGAAGGACCTACCATAACCATCTGCATTTGTACATCCTGTCTCAGGACAATCTTTAAAAATTACCCCAGATGGTGCAAGTAGAGATAATAATTTATCCTTGTGATGGGCAGATAGGCTGCACGCTGGCAACGAGAGATTTAAGGAGAACCGTGGGCCCAGTTGGCCCTGTCCTGCTACACCTATAGCAAATATTAGGCATAGAGACAGTAATGAAAAGGAGGAAACCTAGCTCAATTTGGGGCTGTCCAGATAAGACAGCAGAGCTCTGCTTCTCCTGAGAGAAGCTTGATTGCAGCCCAAAGGCTGAGTTAGTTTGCCAGCCTTATGAGCCCCTACTAGAAGGGATGAACAGACCATCTGAAGCACAGACTTTCTGAAGGCAAGCCTTGAATAGAAGGGCAAGGTCCCACTGAACGTTCATCAGATTACTCTGGTTGGAGTTGTGGTTTTCTGTTCCTGATTTCTGTTGGACTATAGCACCGCAGAATGGGTAGGTGTCTTGGTGGAAGGTCAAGCACCAGTGGTTTGGACCTCACAAGAAACAATGACCTACCAGTAGAGACCTGTGTCTGGATGAGTCATGTCCTGATGGGCCACAAAAAGGCACTGCAGAGGCAACCTGGTCATGGGCCTCTATTCATTTTTAGAAACTTTACAGAGATGCAGCCACAGGGGAACATTGATACAGGAAGTCCAAGATTGCAAGTAGTCAAAAGTGGGAAAAATAAGAGAACGGCATCTTAGAGTTGGAAGAAGAAAGGATTTTGATATAGAAAAAAATATTGTTGAGAAGGTGAGCTCTTATCTTGCCTTGATGGCAATCATTGGAAGTGAAGAATTAATGTGTGAAGGAAAGAAATGTGTAACCATTGTCTCTGGCCAGGTTCGAAACAGCACACTGCTCCCTTGTTCGTCTTCCTGGAAAAGAGCAGAGTATTCTTGCTGTTTCTCAATGCACAGAAGGCTCCAAACTTCTCTTTTATCAGTTATGGGCTTAGCACAAGAATCACTGGGAAATTCCATGGCCTGTGTTAAGCAGAAAGTTGGACTCAGTGATCAGAATGGTCTATTATGGCCTTCTATTGCAATGCATTGGGCTCTATTTTGGCTGACCTTGATGACTGAAGCACTTAAACATTTATTTATCCTTATCTGCGTTGGACTCTGTTAACAAATAGATTTTATTTTATCCATCTGAAAAGGAGAGCTTCTCTGGGAGAAGTTTTCTTGCTACAGAATTTTATTTTTTTGAAATTTCCCTGGCTGTTGGATAAGGCGTCTGCTGAACAACAAGAGCTCTGATTCACTTTCTTCTCACAATGTTAGGACCTTGTTAGATTCTTCCCCTTCTGCTGCAGTAGAGAAAGATAAACTAGAAGTTGAAAGGCCATATCAACCCTGCTCTAGTTCTTCTGCAGTAGCAGTAAATAGTATTAAAAGTCAGAAAGAAACACCCAAAAGCATCACAATGCATCAACTGCTTCATCCAATATCTTTGGATTTTCTTTCCCACATTTAAAGAAAGGGGGGAGTATGAAACCACACCGTTAAATTCTTTTATTGCCCACCTGGACAAAGTATTCAAAACAAATAGTTGAGGGTAATTTTGTTTCTCCGAGGATCAGGGATGTGTAGAGTGCTGTAGCTACAGAGCCGGAACACAGGATGTGTAGGGCCACTCTTTTGCTGGCAAGGCTCCAAAGAGGCAGGGATTGGACCTGAACCTAGAACAACTGGTCTGGTTCTGATCCCCAGTCTGCACGGAGTCAGAAAATTAAATCCTGACCCCCCCCCCCCACCCACCCACCTACCTGCCCCAATGACAAATAGGAGTTAGTGACTTCAGTGAGGCCAAGATTTCACCTACAGTAGGAGGGGTATTAAAAAAAAACATCTGTGGATGAGAAGGATGGTCTTGTGGTTGCAGGACAAGACTGAGAGTAAGAGGATCTGGACTCCGTTCCTGACTGCCGCAGACTTGCTGTGTGGCCTTGGGCAAGTTTTTTAAGCCTCAGTTTTCATAAATGCCCACTAATCTGAGATGCCCCAATTTGGGGGGGCCCAAATTCGAGACAACCAGGGTCTGTTTTCAGACCAAGCCGGAGAGGAAAGATGCATTGGTGACCCAGTAGATGGAGTGAGACTATAATCTCTTCTCTCACCAACCAACCAACCAACAACAAAAAAGCCATAAAGCATTCCTGCAGGATGCAGAGAGAGGTGCTTTAAAAATGCTTAGCTAGCCAGAAAAGCCTCTGGAAACTGTAAGAGTCCTGGACTATGCTACATCTAGCAGGAAGCATCAGTGCTTGAAGACTGACAGATACTTCATCACTGTGGATCTGTAGACCATCTGGAAGTGCTCTGTGGAGCACAGTCTGAGAACCATTGCTCTGGGGTATTTCAAAGGTAAACATTATGAAACATCCTCATTCAGGCCCCCATACTACTATGTGAAGTGCTGCATTAGTAGACAGATTTTTAAAATGGTATGATTAACATAGCTGAGCAGCTGTTGCCCCCACCACACTGGTGACACAACCATGCCAGCCAATGCCATTTTATTTTTAAACGGTTTCCTAATTCAATATGTTTTGTAGTGTAGATGAGGCCTCATTTTATACACAACATGCCCCACATTTTATTTCAGACAAGTCGCAAACACAGCCAGAAACAGCAACAAAAAACCTCTTCATGGGCCTCTTCAAAATAGTTTAGTCAGTATTACCAACTTCCAAGATGTCTAAGCAAGGTAAGATGAATGCCTGTCCCTTGAGAAGTCTTGACAAATGTATTCAAGGTTTAGACAGCTGATGTCATACTTGTATGATTGCCCTGGTTCAGTTTTGATACCATCATATATTATGTGGATACCTACTGCAAACTGAATGTTGTTTAGTTAACATATACTTCAGTTCTGGTGAATGGCCAGGACTCAATGTATTTAATTGAGGTTGGGTCAAGGAGGGGAGAACAGGAAATGTACACTAATTGCTTAATGCCACATTTGGCAGAAGTCAACATTTTTGGAAATAATAAAAATTAAGTCTTGGCGGTTGTTAATAAAACAACATAGGCATATAGTTTGTTTGATTTACTATTACCTCATTTTCACTCGAAATATTGCCAAAACCATGTTCAATAACAGTGAACAGATGGTCAACATTTTTTAAACTTTGAAGATAATCCTCTTCCCAAATAAAATGGTGGCATTATAATTGTAATGTCTTCCCAGAGGAGACACTGATCAAGCATCACTTACAATACAAGCATCACTTACAATCACAGGCCAATATTTATTAACGCACTATTTATTAATGTGGAAAGTGCTGCATTACTATCAAAACTACTCAACACATCAAGACAGCTTAAAAGAATTGTCATAGCTCCTATGACTGCGTTTGGAGGGGAATGGACTGGGTTCTGATGATTCTTTTCTCTGCAGTAGCACTCAGAGGCCCATATCAGATTGAGGCCCCATCATGCTACGCGCTGTACAGTGCAAGAGAGAGTCCCTGCTTACAGTTTAACTTCAGACAAGACAATCAGCTGGTGCAACAAGCAGGGTGAGGAAGGGAGGCCAAGGTGATTGGTGGTTACATGGGTTAGATACATGCACAATTTTCAAGTTTGTGGCCTCTCTCTCTCTCTCTCTCTCTTTTTTTTTTTTTTTAGAGACATTAGCAATGTTAGGAATCCCTGCTGACCACCCACCTCGTCATTATGAGTTGGCAATTGCTGTTGGCATCACTGTAGAAGTAGATCTTCAGGGGGAATCTGAAGGTGGAGAGGATGGTTGCTTTGTGGATTAGTTCAGGGAAGGTGTCATATACGCAAGAGCAAGCAAGGAAGAAAGCTGCCTCTTGTGCATAGGCAAAATGGGTGATAAAGTTAGACATCACTGGTGGAATAGAGTGGTGGTGGGAAATGCAGTATGATATAGGAGCAGATATGTAGTGAGGAGCTAAACGGTAAGCACTAGAAGCTTGTATTTGATACACAGAGGACCAGAGGAGCTAGTGAAGGGACTCAAAGAGGTATGATCAGAATAATAGCCAAGAAAATGATCTTAGAATGGACTAGAGGGGAATGGGATGGGGTCAGAAAGGCCAAAGAGGAGCAAGTTGAAGTAGTCAAGACAGAGGTGAAAGGGACCTAGGCAAAAGTTTTAGCTAGACAGAGAAAAGGCTGGTTCTTGGCGAAATGACAGTCCTTCAATTACAACCCTGGATGTGTGGGGCTAGAGAGAGAGCTGAGTCAAAAATAACAACTATATGGCCTGGGTGAGTGCCTGGAAGAAAAGTGTTGCTGCCAAAAATTCAGGGAATAGAGGAGACAAGAGGACACGGTGAAAGCAAGGAAGTTCAGTTCTGGCATGTTCAATGAGTGAGACATCCATAAGGAAAAGTCCAAGAGAGATGCTGAGATTCGAGGGTAGAGGGAGAGAGACCGGTCAGGGATCAAATGTGAGTCAGCAGCAAGATCGTAGCTGAAGTCATGTAAGTGTGTAAGATCTCCTAGAGAAAAGGTGTAGAGAGAGAATAGAACAGAAACTTTTGTGACGCCTACCAAAATTGGGAGAAAAGAGGAGAACTCCTCATGATAATGAGACTGAACAAATGATTAGGGAAGTGGGAGAAGAGTCGGGAGAGAACAGAGTTGAGAAAAATGAAGGAAGGAAAGGGAGAGGCGGGCACATTGAATATCAAAAGCCACTGAGATCTCACAGAGAAAGAAGATGAAATAGAGGCCCTGAGGTTTGGCCAACAAGTGATTAGAGACTTTGGTTAGAGCAGTTTCAGCGGAGTCAAGGGGGGAAGCCAGACTTAAGAGGGCCTAGGATGGAACTGGAGAGAGGAACTTAAGACAGTGGTTGTAGAAGCTTAGAGATGAAATGGAGAAGGTACATGGAGCAATACTTAGAGAGGAGCTGGGGTCAGATTGTTGGGTTTTTGGTGATGGGGAAGCCTGACTTGTATTGTAAGGGGCTAGAGACTTGCTGAGAAGGGGTGGGCAAGTGGGAGGAAAAGATGTTAGGAGGCAGGAAGTCTCAGGTTATTTCCACTTTTGTTCTTTTTGGGCATTCTATCTAGAAGCAAGAGGCATTTCATTTTCAATGTATCCTTGCTCCTCCCTGAACTCATATTAACTAGAGGACTTATTCCAAGGATCTGTATTATGAAATCCTTGTAATCTGCTACTGTGCAGTGCCTCTCATTATCAAGCTCAATCTAATAATGAGTGGTCACCACTAAAAAGTCAACATTTGTTCTAGGTTTATACACCAATGTACGTGAGATAACATGGCTACTTCCTTTCTAGGGTTGTTGCGCTAAAATCTTTTAAGTATTTACAATTCTCTGGGGACGCCCTACACGAAACATAGGGAATCCTTTGAGAACTGCAAATGTTGAGATAATGCTACTGTAAAGATTGCAAGTACTGAGGTAACATTATCTAGCCATCCGAGGCAAAACTCAGAAAAAGCTCTGTCTCAGCACATTTATAAACAAACCAAAAAAAAAAAAATCAGACTTTAAAATGTTTAAATTTAATAATTAATTTGGGGGGGGAAATAACACCATGACATTTGTCAATCAGATTTCAACCAACTATCCCAAGGGATGCTCCTTTGTGCCTTTAGTGAGTTGGGGATGCTAATCACAATCTAAAGGTAAGCACAAGATTTTTGTTGCCAACATGATCTTAACCCTTGGTAAATAGCAGTTAGGTTACATCTTCCCAAAACGTGGCTTCCAGTTACTGTGTTCAGACCAGATTCCTTGGAGATGTATCTACCTCTTAATTCATTGCCCATCGCTAATGTCCATTGCCCATGTATTTACCAGGTTATTCTCAGTTTAGGGTGAAGTTGTGGAATCTCAGATATCTCTGTGTGATAGATGCTGGCAAATGTATTTGAGTCAGAAGAGTGATAGTCTTTACATATTAATAGTTTCATAATTGACAGGGCAGTTAGATAAATAACTTCATCTTATCTTAATGGGCTTGCATTTAATCAGGCAGAAGAGCTTTACAGAGCACATGATTTGCAACAGATACATTTATTGACATGACTACAAATCACAGGAATAATTAAAATAATTAGTAACACCATGAACTAAAGTGTAGCTCTTTCAGTAAATCTTGGACTTAAAACCTACATTAAATATACCATCACTGTATTAACTTCGGGAGCTTTGGGTGTCTTTTCAAGTTCTTTCCTTTCCAAAAACCTGAGTCTTTCAAGCAGAGACAGAGGACCAATATCAGTGGGAAGGCAACAAAATACATCAAGCGATATTTAGAGAAAGCTGTATTATTGTTATAAACTTCCAAGGTAAGTGAGCAGGCATCAGGAGATGGTGCACACACCACAAATAATTTGGCTGCTAGTTTATCTTTGCAAGTGTTTAAAACTAGATGACAAAGTATAAAAATATGAAAGCCAACACCACCATACACAGATGCAAAACAAACTGTAGAGATGAAATGGTGCAGGCCTTCTACTGCTCAGTGCTTCCAGCTTTGAAACACTGTAGTCAGGAAAAATCTTCCCCCATTTCCACCAACTCATATGGGATGAATTTCTTGGCAATAAGGCCATCAATGTGGAACAAACTTTTCAAAAGCTCAAAAGTTAACCTTGCCCTAAGCTCTGATCAAACACTGAAGGGGGTGGGGGGAGGGGGAGGATGAAAAATGTTATTTTAACATAGTAACTTCTGCTGACAGTGTTTGTTAAGTGCTGATAATGTTTTAGCTGCAGATCACTCACCAACATAATGGAGAACATGTATAAGAACTAATGTCTTTTCATTTACCTAAATATGAAAATTTATTTTAATCTCTTTAAATCTGTTAATTTTAAAATTGATCTAGTCAAAGTCAGATTTTCTTGGTACCCTTTTCTTCATAAATTATATTTCCCTGTTTGTAGGGTTTGGCTAGTTATCCTTATTTTTTCTAGGCATCAGGATTTTCATTCACTTCCCCTTTTCTGTTACATTTCCATTCAATTTCATAAGGGCTAGAGAGTTTTGTTTCATTAGTTGACATTCCAGAACATATTTTTAAAGGCGGATTGCTATAAAAATGCAAGGGGTGCTGGTTACCTAATTGTGCAAGTCAGATCACACACCAGTACTGTGACTGTGTGTGTAATTACTGCAAACTGCACTAATACCAGCTGGCATGGAAATACAGGGGCACATTTGTACATGGACCTTACCCTGACCAATGTCACAAGCCTCCTTTTAAAAACTGAGTCTGTCTGTATTTATTTGATAGTTGCCATCTTAGCTGACATCAGGGATTGAACTCCAGACCTTGAAGCTAGACAGCTTTACCTAAAGAGCCAGGTTCCCTAATTGGCAGCTGTCACATTCTCTGTGGATTGACCAGAGAGAGGAAATGTAATGAATACTGAACAGTGGGTTACTTTTACGCTGTTATTTATGTTTAATGTTAAATCTCTTGCACAAATCTTAATTTATCATTTATTAACCAGGAGTAACTAAGCAAAATGAGCTGAGCTGATGTGTTTTGATTTTAAAATCAATATTGCCTAGAGGAACAAGAACAAACTCAGAGAAATTCTTAGATTTATAGCAGAATTGTCCCTTACAATCTGTGCTAACTACTTATGCTAAACAATCTGTTCCACTTTGCATTTTGCTGAAACATTGGGAGTTCCTTTCCCAGACCTGAAGAAGAGCTCTGTGTGGCTCATAAGCTTGTCTCTCTCACCAACAGAAGTTGGTCCAATAAAAGCTATTATCCTCACCCATCTTGTCTCTCTAGGTTTATAACTGGCAGATTGAGGTTAATTTATAGAGCTGCCTTTGTTGTTTGAACATCTACGCATAATTGCCACATGATGTGTTACATCAGTACCAGGTCCAGCAAGGGACAATGACTTGGCAAGCTTCTCCCACACTGTCTCACAATGCACCACAACTATACTTTAAAAAAGGGACCATCTCTAAAGACTGGGCAGTTGTGTGTGTGAAAAGCAAAAGACAATTGTAGTCTAGTCTCTTTCTCTCTGTTCATTCTATTCTTCGCCTCTTATCTGAAAGGCTAGCAAGGCTGCCAGTTGGGACATTGGCTTTAGTGAAAATGACATCTCTCCACCAGACATTGGGCTTGTGCAGAATGAATTGAGCTCCACTCACTCAACATTCGGCAGATATAACAATTTCCAGGGTGGAAACCTCAATCCGCAAACTCAATGGGAGTTTCGCCACTGACTTCAATTTAATCAGCTCAATATCTACCAGAGCTGGATTTGAATCAATGACAGAGATCAAGGGCTCTTCCACAACTGATCTCTCATCCTCTAGGTTTAAAAGTTAACAGGGTCTGAATTAAACCTCAGTGAATAATGTAAAAAAGGGAAAACTGTCCCCAATCAACCAGCCAGTCACCAGCATTTCCCAGAGTGAATGCAAAGCATAGGGACAGCTGCAGATACAGATGTGGTTTTGCACTTATATGTAACATGACTTATCACCTGGTTACTGGAATACTCCAGGTTGGCACTAGACAAATATTGCACTGCATTGCCTTCTAAAAAATCTGGATTCGTTTCTGAACATGTCAGACAGCTGATCTCTACAAAACCCATCTCCATAGCTGCCCTCTTAAAGCTATGGATGTCTGATGCTCTCAAATCTGAGAGAACAAGTATAATATTCTCTAGCAAAAATAAGAGCATAGAGTTAAAATTTTCAAAATGCCTAAGTGACTTAGGAGCCTACGTTATTGAAAGTCAGTGGGATTTGGGCATGTTGGAAATGTTAAAAAGCCAAATGAGTTCTCAGGTCAGCAGCAAAAACAGTGTAAAATCTTTGTGACATCTTAACAAGAGAGACACCAGGAGCTCGAATGGCAAGGTCAACAATGTGGCAGCCAGTTCAAACATCAAGCTGAACCGTGGGGATGTAAAGAGGCAGCTGGAGGATGCTCCACACTGCCCAAGGGTTAGAGCAATTTATGGGATATTCAATTCAAGGAGCAAGTCAGGCTTGTGCCTCGCTGTCAGGATCTGCTCATGCAAGGTGCTGAGTGTGCTTAACTCTCACTCATCTCTATAGGAGTTGAGCTCCCTAAGTATCTTGGAGGAAGCACTCAGCACTTTTCAGGATCACTGAATTAAAGAAAGAACTATAATTCCTATTGGACATTTGAAGGACGCTAGTTTGTTCTTTCTCTTGTATCATCTGCTTTGGTCTGTGTAGAAGGCTAGACTCTCTTTATTCCCATCCTCTCATTTCATGCAATATTGAGCACTGGCTTTAAACACATGCTATATGGACAAACTGCAAGAGAAGTCAACTGTTCCAGAAGGTAGGCTTTACACTGAAACAAGCACAGTCCAACAAGGCTTACACTTGCTTTATGTACTACAGCATCACAAGCAACAAGTGCCAGGAAAATGACTTGTTTCTTAGGCTTTGTGTTCTATTTGTTGTTCACAATAGATAATGCAAAAGACGTGCTTTAATAACTAAAAATTCTTCAGGGTTCTCAAGGACTTTCATCCACTTTGGTGACCTCAAATAACTAAATGCTTGGAACGCTCATTGATCTCTTTTTATACTCCGTTTACTGGGGTGCAGGGTAGTGAGAAACACAAAGGTGAGTGCTGTGTTTTGCAAAGGTGCTGACCACCTGCTGCACACACTGCAATCAGTGGCAGAGATCGTATCATGAATGACTTGTTCAAGGCTACACAGTGAGTCAGTGGCAAAGTGGAAATAAAACCAGCCTCCTGCTCTAGCCTTTAAAAAATATTTCCCATCCTCCACATGAAGTTCTGAATAATAAACACCCATAGCACATGGAGTAACAGTGAAATGTTCAAGAACTCAGGATATACTTAAGCACATGCATAAATCCATCTTAAGCATGTGCTTAAATTTAATCTTGAATAAAGATGTGTTCCTGAACTGAGGCTAAGAAACAGATTCAGACTCATTAAGTTAACAGGTGAGAGATGTCCTGAATTTCCCTACCATGCACAGTTGACACAGTTAAGCACATGGAATAAATCAGGATTGCTAATGATGCTGAGATTTTTTTTCTGAAAGGTGATTTTTTTCCATAGTGAAATAACTCATCTCTAACTTGCTAGTATTAAAAACTCTTTCTACAGCTGCTAGTGATTTAATTTATTATTGCACTTCCAAGGAGGCAGATGTTAGCTGTAAAATACACATTACCGTTCAAGGACTTGCTTCAAAAATATAAAAGGAAGGAGATACAGGCCACAGAGCTTTTGTAGATTGTAGCTTCTGTTATTCTCTTTGGGAGATGCACATCAGAAAGTGATTACACTCAGTGCAGACTATACTGTATACCTGTCATGTAAATATATTTTTATTAGAAAAAAATCCAGCTAGGAATTTGGAGAACTGAACTTTACTGTTCTTTCTGCAAATTCTGTAATGAAATGATATCCATAAAACAAATCGGTTGGGAAAAATCAGTAACATGACTGGACTTTTTCTGCATGATGTTGTAAACATCTGTCATATGGTGGTGCAGGCGGGGGAAAGTAACATGTTCTTTCAGCAAGAATAATTTGCTTGATTACTGATAACGAGGAAGTAATGTAGATATTCAGTGATACTTCCAGAGATAGTGAGATCTTCCAGATTAATTCCCTAAATACACACCAGCAGAACTCTCTCCTGATTCTATTACCTGCACTAAAATGTGTCCTGTTTTCATTTATTTTGACTTCTCCTGAATATAATGCAAAAGAGCACATATGCCAAAAAAAGGAGTGCCCAGGCAAAAATTAAAATTATAATTGAATAAAAGGTGAAGCCAACCAGCTGCCCCTCATCCCAAGTCACAAAACAACCAACCACAATCAGACCAAGCTGATAGCCCTCTCCCATACAAACAGCCAACACAAAACCAGGAGAAATTTGGCAGTTCTGTATTAGTGTTGCTTTGAGATTTGGGGTTCTAATTGCACAAAACCGAATACCCTTGTCTCGCCCCCTGTCCTGCCCCTCCTCTGAAGCCCTACCTCTGCCCCACCCCTTCTCCGAGTCCCCACTCCTGCTCACTCCATCCCCCCTCCTTGTCGCTCGCTCTCCCACCCTCACTCACTTGCTCATTTTCAGCAGGCTGGGGCAGGGGTTTGGGGTCCAGGAGGGGGTGAGAACTCTGGCTGGGGATGCAGGCTCCAAGATGGGCCCAGAAATAAGGAGTTCAGGGTGCGGAAGAGGGCTCTGGGCTGAGGCAGTGGGTTGGGATACGGGAGGGGGTGGGGGTGTGGGCTCTGGAGTGGGGCCAGGGATGAGGGGTTTGGGGTACAGGGGAGCTCCAGGCTGGGACATTCGGTGTGCGAGAGGGGGCTCCGGGCTCGGGCAGGGGTGTGGGGTGTGTGTGAGGGCTCTGCTGGGGGTGCAGATTCTGGGGTGGGACTGGGGATGAGGGGTTTGGTGTGTAGGAGGAGGCTCTGGGCTGGGACTAAGGGTTCGGAGGGTGGGAGGCGGATCAGGGCCGGAGCAAGGAGTTGGGGCACAGGGGGCGTGAGGGCTCTGGCTCGGGTTGCGGGCTCTGGGGTGGGGATGAGGGGTTTGGGGTGTAGGAGGAGGCTCTGGGCTGGAACCAAGGGGTTCAGAGGGCAGGAGGGGGATCGGGGCTGGCGCAGTGGGTTGGGGCACGGGAGGGATGCAGGCTCTGGGCGGCAGCTCCTGGAAGCAGTTGAATGTCCCCCCTCCGGTTCCTATGCGGAGGCACGACCACGTGGCTCTGCGTGCTGGCCTGTCCGCTGCCCTGTGCCACCCCTGCATTTCCCATTGGCCGTGATTCCCAGCCAATGGGAGCTGCAGATCCGGCACTTGTGGAGAGGGCAGTGCACGGAGCCCCCTGGCTGCCCCTATGTGTAGGAGCCAGAGGGGTGACATGCCGCTGCTTCCGGGAGCCGTGCGGACCCAAGGCAGTCAAGGAGCCTGCCTTAGCCCTGCTGTGCCCCTGACTGGACTTTTAATGGCCCGGTCAGCACTGCTGACCGGATCCACCAGGGTCCCTCTTTGACTGGGCGTTCCTGTCGAAAACTGGACATCTGGCAACCCTACCCAAAACTCAGAGGGGACTAAATTTAAACCAATATATATATACACACACACATATATATATTTGCAAGAGCCCATGCGAAAGAAAAATGCTAAAATACATTCAGTATTACTCCCAACCCACAATAAAATTGTTCAAGCAAAGACCAAAACCAAATCTGTCATCAGCAACCCTGTAGAAGCATTTGCAGTATATACTGGAAAAGTTTGTTATGGAAGCCAACATCAATTTGATTATTTAATATTTTGTAATTGTCCTTCTAGCTTATGTATGTAAAAGCTACTGGACTTTTCAAAACAGCCCTTAGATCACATAATGAAATTACTGGTTCCATTAAAGCCTTGTTGCACAGCTAGTGAACATCAACTTTTACAATAGTTTTCAAAAACCTGGCCAGGGCCAGTTTGGATGCAGCTGGTCTTCATCACTTCTCTTGTCTCATGAAGTCATTAGATGGAGGCTTAAGCATATTAACTTTGTTTTTTTAAAAGAGGAGATAAGAGACACAAGGACTGTTTTTCTTCAGCTAGCAAAAGAGCCAACATACCCGAGCACCTTTCTCTGGAAAACATTTGCAGCCCGCGCTGCAATCTCGACCCCCACATGGTCCGTTATAGGATTTCTTCCCACCCTGTAAAAGAAAAAGAGGAAAAACTGAGTAACCAGACCCTTCTAGGCATCTGAGATCCTTCTCAGTCAAAATGCTGTAATTAAGAGCTGGTTCATTTCATTTCGATGATCTACATTAGTCATGCGGATTTGTTTGACATTAACTAGACGGGCTAACTAACTTGTACCTTTTAAGCAACTGGCTCATTTTCAGAATCACTGATCATCTCAACATGAGACAATGTCTTTAAAACTGCTAGAGGAAAGACAGATTTATAAGCTGGGCATGATCATGCAAGGTGCTGAGAGCTCTCTAGACCTACCAAGTTTCACTGGAGTTGAGTGGCTTGGGATAATAAACACCCTACTAGTTTAGGATCATTCTTTGGAACTAGAGCTGTAGCTGAACCAACCTCCCGCATCCAAATCCCACAGACCTTGAGACAGTTTAGACCAGCCATCCCCCAATTTTTCCTTTTGCACACCCCCTTGCCAGTAGCAGAATGTGGCCGCGCCCCCTGGGCTGGGAGTGGAGTTGCGGCTGGGCTGAGGACCGGAGCCAGCAGCCAAGAGTGGGGGCCAGAAGCCGAAAGCAGGGGCTTGGGGCAAGGCCGCAGTTGCAGCTGGCGGCAGAACGGGATTGGGGACAGAGCAGGGCTGGGGGGCTCTGCCATGCCCCCCAGATATTCCTTTGCACCCCCTTAGGGAGGCACACCCCACAGTTTGGGGACCACTGGTTTAGACCCAGATCTGACCTTTGTGGCTCATGCCCATCTCTAGTTGTAACTAGTCTCAGTCTATGAGCTAAGCACAAGAGAAACTTACATTTTTAATAGAAAGGGAAAAAAACCTTTAGTACACAACAGACATAATAGTGTAAGGAGGAGAGTAAGAAATGTAACAGCTTGAATGTACTTGAAACCTGGGTCATCAAATGGCATACTACATGTCCTGGATTGAGAGACAGAGCTGACTAAATACCAGCTCCAACCAAAGAGCAGATCTTCCTCCGATTAGGTGACTTGGAATTTTCTTGTTACATTTCCAAATAACTATATATCACTAAAATTTCATCTATTATGTTTGCTGCAATGGAGAAATGCACTTTTCAAAGAATAAGTTATACAACAGTTAAACATGCCATTTGCCCCTCTAGTGACTAGTCCAGAGGATATCTAGAGGATAAAAAGCCTGCTATAGATTCCTGCTACTGATAGCTGGAGTGATAGAGGTCCATTCTTAAACCCTTCTTAGAATTCCTAATCCTACAACACACACATCACAATCTCAAGTGTAGATTCTGTAAACCATTAATCGTATAAGTAAAGATTTGCAGAACGTGTCCCTAAGAACAAAGAAAGGACAACTGGGTGACTCGGGTCAATGTAGGGCAGAGTTAAGGTTATATGGATGCCCTAACTGTGCATTTCCAAACCATAATGCGTTTGGATTGTTTATTTTGGGGATAACTACAATATTCTTATAATTTTTTTTATCCCAGGCTCTTGATGTGAACTTTCCAACTTACCTAGTTTAATGTAGTGTTTTGTTTGTGTTTTTGGGGGGGGTGCACTGTCTGGGAATTAACTAAATAAGTTTAGTGGGACTCAACAACCCTTTTGCCCTGAAGGTTCTCCCTCCAGCTCAGGATTGAGGCACATTGCTGCATCGTTGCAGGAGAGGTTTGCAATGCCACTGACAATGATGTCCCAGTACTAGGAAGAAAATGAGCACTTCATGGGTCTCAATCTAGCACTTTCAGGAGCAGTATATTCATTCCATTCACAAAGAAAAGGGGTTTTTTTCCCCCTGTTTAAAAAAAAACTTCCTTTCTCTGATGGATGTGCTCAAGTGAATGATGCAAAGGGCAGTCTCCAGGTTTTGAAGTGCTGAATGAAATAACAGCTTCATCCCCAGATGACCAAGATATGTATCAAGACAAGCCCAGGCTAGAGTCAAACATTTCCCTACTAAATGCATTCTTGGAAAATATTTCTGAAGCCTTCAAACTTTCCTAACACCTGGAGCATAAGGAAGGAGAAGAGAAAAGGTTACACAAGTAAGCTTCTCACTGCATCTTCGAGAATCCTCATTAGGATTTCTCTAAACAAAATGTTGCCAGAGAGGGCAACAGTATCAAGTCCAATACGAGGGTGATGTAATGCATTTTTCACTGAAGACTATTTTTAAATAATAAAACTGTATTCAATTGTTAAAATGTTGATGATCGCATAGTTACTTTAGCAAACTACTTCTTACACAGGGTGGAGTGAGCCTATATTACCAAAGAGATGTAATAGCCAGCTACACGTTTTCTTGCCCTGGAGGTATGTTGCCTTGTACTGCAAATCAGTTATTACTGAGTCCATGCAATTGTAGGTGGCACCAATTCTAAGGGGCTGTTCCGTTCTAGGGCCAGTTCCTGCAAAGTTCTTGCACTTCCCACTGATGTCCTAAATGTAGTAGGACATAAGGCCTATAGGATCCCAGCAGCAAAAAGAAAGGTAAAGCAAATCAGACAAATTGACAAGCCACAAGAGCCAGTACAGGAGGAATCCTGATCCAGTCAGGAGACCGGGGTCAGGAAACAAAGGTCAGTTTACAACAACCAGGAAAAGGCAGAAAAAGAGAGAATCTCTTTGCAAGTCAATGGGATGCACTCCAATTAGGCAGCAACAGCCTTGTGTATCCAGCTGCATAATGTGCAAAGACATGGAGGAACCAGACATATCCAGGTTTTCATCTATTTCAGCCTTAGTTTTTGTGATTGTTTAGTTTCTGTTCCACCCTCTGCATGTCTAGTCTTTGCCCCAATAGCCCTTTGAGCAAGCGTGCACTTCCTGAGGTCCCATCTACTTAATGTTTTAGTTTTTCTCCCAGGTGTAAGTTATGCAAGAGAAATCTTTTTTTATCATAGGCATGGACTCTTATCTAGTCCCAACTGCAGGCGACTGGACTAGGCAGGCCAATTATTCTTTCCTAATTTTGTGTTTTTCCAAGTAACTTTATTTAGCATATGAACCTGTGTAAGGCCCTAATCCAACTCCCAATGAAGTCAACAGAAATCTTTCCACTTTCTTCAGTGGGAGCTGGATCAAGCTGTAATTGAGGTTTATTGCATACAAATATTAACCTGAAAAATTGGTCTGTGTTTCATGTAAAATGGCATGTTTGCACTGTATTTCTAAGTTTCCTATCCTGGCAGGAGGGGTCATTCTACTCACTTGTGAATGAAAGAATTTAAGAAGGGAAGAAAGCAAACTAAAACTAGTTGGCTATGGACCAGGTGTTACATGTCACAAGTATTTTATTTAGGAGAAGTAGCTGACATCAGACACTCCCAGGCTGCTTAAATAGCAAATGGCCATGCACATAATATTTATGTGCATAACGTTAAAGGTCTGTATTTAACGTTTTAGAATGAATCCATCGCTTCTGAAACAAATCTTTCATACATTTTTCACTAAAAGTGAAAAAAAACCCTAATGTACAAATATAAGGCTCATTTAAATATTTATAGATGGCAGTTTGAATATGTAAGTATGGGCACTCCAGGCTCCATGTGTGTGTGTCTGTGTGTGTTTATATTCAGGGAGAAGATCTTTCCAACTGTTCTGCAATATTAAATTTCAAGTCTGAAACTAACAAGGACTTCTATGAGGGAAACAATGCAAGGGCTAAAGAAAGAAGGGTCCTGAACATAGTGGGAAGTACTGAAGATTATAATAATATTGAGTTAAGCTCTTTGAATATCAATGACCAGAAGCAGTTAGTTTTTTTAAAAATAGTGTAAATGTTTATTTTTCCATAAAGAATAAAACATAAAAATTAAAAATGGGCCAGATTCAGACTTCATTTATACTATACCCATTTAAATCTGCAGTAACTCTTTTACTGATTCCAGCTGAGTTACTCCAGATTTGCAACAGTGTAGCTGAGATCACAATCACAATCTGGCCCATAATGTAGAAAGAACATGTCGTTTATTTAGGATATGTCTATGAAAGTGAATAATTATTTTAAAAGCCATTCAAAAAACAAATACTACTGTAAAAACATAACATTCCTCCTGTTTTTGGTATATATCCATCAAGCGTGTATGTATAATTGATTTAGTTATAAAGAATCTGATCCAAATGGAAATCTTTCCATTGACTTCAATATGCTCTGGAACAGGTCCAAAGAAATTAAAGGAATATAACAGCTGGGATGCCACAAAGCATGCCATAGACACCGTTCTTGTGCAGCCTCACCAAGGGATTGTAAAAAAAATATACACAATTATTACATCACCTTCAAAACCAAAAAAAATTATAGCTACAACGTGGAGGGAAAAACCCAGCAAATTCAAGAAGTCATTTCCTCATAGAGCATTGGTTCTCAGCTTGGTTTCTGTGTCACAGACAGGTTTCAGGGAGTTACAACCACCTTCCTTTTCTTTATGGGAGGGGTGTCCCAAGTTTTTTCTGTTGTAACATAGCATCATGGTATGGGAAAGGATGAGAACCACTGACAAAGGATGAAGACTTCTATCAACCAGGAAAAAGAAAACTACATCTCAATGGAGGCCAAATGGCTGCAGAGAATACAGATGAGGAACCAGCAGCAGAAGAGGCTAAACCAGTTCAAAACCTACTATAAACACCAGTCTATTAGAGAATCAGTGGTGGTAATGGACTGTAAATTGGTAGCCTTCTACCAAATTGGAAATGTGGGGAAGCAAAATGGGAGGTGTGAGGTGCTACAAGACTAGAACACCTCTGTTCATAACAGGACATGAATCTCTGATGGGGGGGGGGGGGGAAACCCAGAGGATGGAGAGAACCAATATTAAGTCTGGCAGGATTCACCTGAAGAGAAGTAGTGAGCATGAACTCTCTCCCTCCCTCTCCTCCCCGACTTATTTCCCACACTGCAACTCTACAACCTAGTAATTATATTCCTGAGTTTGCAGGAAATGGATCGCAATAAAAACTTCTGGAACCTGCAAGGCACCATATTTTCCAAATAGCTTGGGGGTCTTTCTATTTATTGCTGATTAGTAATTAGAATGTTAAATATACAGTACAAGACATTCCATTAGCCTGATATTTCTCAGTAGAAAAACCTAACTAGATTAGATAGATATACTGTATACCTAAATGTTTTAACTATTTGCCATGTGAGCAACTTAAGGCTACTCTGAAAACCTTAGTTTTTCTCATTTCCTAACTTTTAAGTATTTAATATTTAAATTTTATATTTATAAAAATATAAATAGTTCATTTCTTCCATTGTTGTATTAACACAGTTTTAAGTATTACATTTATATATATGTGTTTGACCCTGATCCTAAGAACTCTTGCCCATATGATACATGCCATTCTTCATGTAACTAGTCTTACTGAAGTCAATGGGCCGGATTCTACTCTGTTAAACTGATGTAAATCCAGAATAAGTACACTGACATGAATGCAGATCTTCAGGATAAAATCCATAAAACTGTGGATGACTGTTATTATTTATTATCTGTGTTGCAGTAACACCTAGGGGCCCCAGATCTCGACCAGGACCCGGCTGTGCTAACTGCAGTACAAACACAGAATAAAAACACAGTCTCTGCCACAAATCGTTTACAATCTAGTCTCGGACAAGAGATGTGGCAAGCTATTCACATTGCTCAGAAAGGCCATAAGTGATCCAGTTAAAATATTGCTATGTCATATGCCAAGCAGATTCGTATGTTTGTCAGAAGTCAGAAGTAAATTGATAGTCTTGCCAATCCAGCTTTGTGTAAAAACAGTTGCCAGGATTTGCTGGCATCAAAATAGCCAAACAAGTGGGAATAAAATTACGTCTGTGAGCAAAAATATCAATTAAATTACAGTGCAAACAGAAATTAATTCTGTGAAGGACTCCACGGTGCCTGAACTCATTTCAACTTTCCTCCTGGGAGAGTCAAGAGGGGAGCCCCAGCTTGTCCTGACTGCTCAGTTCTTTTTAAAGGACGCCAACTCCACCTTTTGAGGCAAGTGCCTGCCCATCTGCTGGGCTCCAGCCAAGACCTGAAACAAAATCCAACCAATTTTACAGGAAAACACACAGGGGAGACATCCTGGCTCCACTGAAGTCAACAGCAAAACTCACATTGAATTCAATGGCACCAGGATTTCACGTGGAAGAGAGGGGAGGGGGAAATCTCTTTGAGGCCTCTGTTTTCAAAATCAATACGTTTCTCCTACAAGTTGCTGAATATTTGTAAACTATAAGCCGGTGTCAAATTGTGTTGAGCATGACAATTTTTTCCCACTGGATCTAATGGAGTGTATAGAGCCCTATTCCAAATTACGGATCTATATCACAGTAGATTCCTACCTACACACCAGCTCTCATATATGGTATAGACTGAGGGTACATCTGCACTGCAATCAGAGATGCAATTTAGCTAGCTCAGGTACCAACAGCAGAGAAACTGTGGCAGCAGAAAACTGTAAAATGGATTATTAGCCCTTCACCCTGAGTAGCACCTTATTTCTCACATAGTCCAACTGAAGCAAATGGGCTATTTGCCTCCAGGCACTGCCGCAACCAAAATATTCAATAATAACAATGGTTATTTGATGCCAGTAAGAAGATCAGAATCTGGCTCTGAGCAAGCAGGCTGCTCAACTCTGCTGATATTTTCCAGTTTTGTTGGTAGGTTACTATACATCTTTTATTCTGAACAGTTGATCAGTCAATACATGTGTGGCTAAAACCAAATGGTTTATTTGTGGCCTACATCAGCAGGGCCAAAATACAGGGGGGAGGAATAGCTCAGTGGTTTGAGCATTGGCCTGCTAAACCCAGGGTTGTGAGCTCAATCCTTAATAGGGCCACTTAGAGATCTGGGGCAAAATCAGTAGTTGGTCCTGCTAGTGAAGGCAGGGGGCTGGACTCAATGACCTTTCAAGGTCCCTTCCAGTTCTAGGAGATGAGATATCTCCATTAATTTTTTTCTTTTTTTTCATACAAAGCCACCAGTGTAGCTTTTTATATGGGGCCTATTAAATGTGAATTTGTAACTAACTTACTAATTAATGTTAGGGTTCACCACCTTGTTAGACAAACCAATTGCCTCACACATTTTCATTCCTTTCATAGAATGGCAAATATTTTAACTGGCAGCTCAGGTTAAATGAAAGATATTAAAAGAAACTAACCCTTAGTCAGACTCAAAGGACACAAAGGGCAAATACTGGTCCTGTTGAAGTTAATGACAAAACTCTCATTGACCAGAGTCCCCTCCACCTTTTTTTTTTTTTTTAAATGTGCTATTGTACTGTACTGGAATTTCACTTTATGTATGCATTTATTATAATTATACAAATTCATGTGTTTTTTAAAAAGGCCAAAAATATAGCTGACCCCTATAAAAAGATCAATTGCTGATGAGTTCAGTAATACAATACATTGTGTTTTCTGAGGAGACAAAATTTCCCGTTCATTTACTAAGGCTTTGGGACAGATCCTGCATGCCATACTCATCACAGTAATTTTTACATACACAGTCTCACTGGCTTCAATGGCCAATGGGACCATTCACCTGATTAAGAGTTCTAGGACTGTGCCCTTGACACATCTGTCAAAGTTCAGCCTCTTAGTTCTGTTGGTTTGATTTTCATGCCAGCAACCTACCCCATATCTCATTTAGAACATCTCTGGCGAATTGCAGCAATTATATCCAAATGATCAGACTCCTCTCTTCTCAGAGACTTGCTGCTTTAGAACAGGCAGCTCTTTTGCATCACTGAATTAGATGGATGTGATCATCATAGGTTTAAATTATCCAATATCCACATGCTAGGGTAAAGCAGTTTTCAGAAATACAGTAACTGCTGGGATTCAGATTTAGTGCTGCCTATCAGGTGATAAGCGTTTTCTACTGCCAGTACCAATACAAGTATTTTATTCCCATAGTATCAGCATCCTTCTCCTCCTCAAATCACAGTGCAATGAAAAATATATCTTTTAACCATTGGACACTGGTCTAGGCACATCACTGGAAGAAGAGTAATAAAATGTTTACAAAAACCTATTAATAACAGCATCTCAAATAGTATCACATGGCTTAGAGTCTCAAAAGCTTTATCCTAGTGGTTAAACACTCGGAATGCTTCTTCATTCATTCCACCAAGGTCTCTATTATTGGCTGCAAAGTTGCTAACATAGCCCTTGTTCATCTGCCACAGTGAAAACTGGTCTCTTCATCAGAGTTCACCCTCTTTGCTTGGTTTTAGGAATGTTGAAGTCATTCTAAGAAAAATCTTCCTGACATAGTTAACTGGGCCAACTGTTGCATAATTACTACATGTCAGAAAATAAGCAGCCTTATACAATACAGAATTACCACTTATATAGTCAGTGTTATGGCAAGAAACACACTGCACCATGAGCTATCATAATTTCTATACAGACAACATCCATGCCTGAAGCATTTCCTGACTTTTAAGCCTTGAATATTAGCATGCCTTACTGCGTCCAGAACCAGATCCTATGAACCAGACTCTATGAGTTATATTAGATCATTTAGAACCTTCACAGTCCAGCAAGGACACAAGCTAGCCAAGAAATAGTTGGTTTTGTTGTTGCTGCTGCTGTTGTTGTTTCTTCTATACCTTAGAGTTTACACCTTCTTTCTTAGGGGTGAAATTCACGCAGAATATTGCGCTGGTCCTCTGAACTATTTAAATACTTTTGGCAGGTACGTATGCATGCGTTAGAGGGAGTCCACACATGGGCAATGAGGGGAGCCTTTGATTCCCTGCACACTAGGGGATGTGGGAGGGAATTCTCCATACAGGCCTCATGCAGGCCAGTGCATATGGAAGCATGGGGGTAATATGCTGGGGCATGTCCTGGGAACAATGATTATGCAAATGCATTACCCCCAAAACAAGGAGCTGCAGAATTACTGCAACCCATAGTGTGCAGAAGGGATTGCCGTGGGGATGGAGTGCTGGAGCCATACACCTTGACTCCAGGTTGTGGGCGGAAGAAATATACAGAGGATTTGCTTTAACCCTTGGTTAAGAAACTGCTCCACTAATGAGGGGCTTTTATAATGAAATAGGTTCTCTATTAGTAGCAGAAAAAGACAATGTAAAATTTACCTAAAGACAGATTTCAGGGACACATTCATGTGTCACCATAGCATGTAAAGCTAAAAAACACATAACGTTCGGCCAGAACAAGACTGATTCTCCATTATGATCTGGCTTGCCCTCTGCCTGTCCTCTCTTCACTCTCCACTGAAGATGGGTTGGATGCCCAGTGTGCAGGGACAAGGCGTTGCCCCAGTTCCACAAGTCTGCAGGGCCAGAAACGATGCCCCAGGATCTCAAGATATGATCCTGGGAATCAAAGTTAAATAAATCATTCATACCGTGCCAGTTCACCAGTAGATTTTTTTCTGCACAACTGCCTCAAAGTCCAGATATGTTATACTTGCCTAATGGCTGTGACACAAACAACCTGACCAAACCAGATATATAGTAACCAACCCCATCCAGAAAGAATTAAAAGATACTGATAACACATATAACAGACAGCCCCAATGGGAAAAAAAGAGAAGGAAAGTAGGACTTTGCAGAAGTATTTATGATGGAGCAGGGAAACGCCTGCTTCTGCCCAGCACCACCTTATATAGGCGGGCCCCTACCATGCCTAGCCAATCCAAATAATTATAAGGAGAGCTCTGGATTAAACCAATGGCAGTTCTTCTAAGAAAAGAGAAAAAAAAATCCCTAATTTAGGATGTGCACTCTCCCATCAAAAGAATTGCTATTAGACTCCCTTTCAGTTCTGTATTAATATTTAAGTTCTATAGACAGTATGTCATGTCTTCTTAGAAGGCTGTTTGATACTATATCCATACAGGCTGAAGATGTGTTCTTAAGAGAAGTACCACTCAATAACGGCAATGTACTAGCTGTGTTTTCACCACTCAACATGCAGTTTAGTAGCTGAAACAAACTACGCTGATTTGAGATAGCAAGCACGTAGCGGTCGGTTCTCAACTTGTAGACCATGTCCTGATTTGCTGGGCTCATGCTCAGAAAGGGAATTAGAAACACGGGAATTATTTTTGCAAAAAGCCCGTCATTACTCTTCTCATTTCCAAATGGCCCCAGGTTCCAGTGCCACAGCTGAACACGGCTTTCAAGTCCCAATGCAGATATCGCTCTCCTACGTTATCATCTCTCTTCTTAAGCCATCTTAAAACCTGTCTCACTTCTTCTTATCAGCTGCCAAGATGGAAGCACAAACTTCAATAACTGTTAAGCATTTGCAAGTAGCATTATATTTCACAGTCATAAAATTCCCAGACTGCCAGTGCATCGTATCCAAGCAGAACACTGGGTTTCTTTGCTACTCAATATGAAGCTAAGGGTTTCTTGATGAGAGAATGGTTGTGTTTTCTTTTTTGGGGAGGAGGGAGAAATCTTTCACTGTAATAAGCTTTGTAGGAGCATAACTGGATCACGATCTGTCAGACTTTATGTTGCAAGATACCATGATTTTCAAGGCTACTAAGGCTTAATAAGCATAAAACATTGGTCCATCTTAAATTACAACCATGAAGTCCACATTTGAACCAAACAAAGTTTTCCAAATTGGAACCCAAACTCTTCTAGAACAAATCTGCAATTCAGTAGTCAAGTGGTGAGTCAGGTTTTACCCACCCTCTAAAAACCTTTTATCCTAGATGGTTCCTGGGTCTTTGAACCACGTATGTCTCTAAGTTGTATTCAGGTTAGAGTTCTAGCTAATGAAATGGACAATTGAAAAATTCACCATTGCGGAACAGAAAATGTAAGTGTGGCTAGTCGGACTTATCGAGGCCTTGTGTGCTTGGCTTGCAGCATGGGATAACTCCACTCATTTACTTGAGTTACAGTTGGAATAATTCAATTATGGTGGATATTCAAATACTATAATCAACATGTGTCAGCAAGTTTGAAAAGATGATATCAATTGTTATCTGTGTTTCATATCCAAATGCACTGTTTCTCAATACCTGTGGACTACAAAGACTTATGTTATAGAGAAAAGAGGCAATAGTGACCATTTTCAAAGTGAAAAACCAGGACATCAGTTGTGAGATGGCCCATAGGAGACAGCCTTGGAGAGGTGACGGTGGTGCTCATAGCAAGATATGGCCAGCTTCGAAGTGGAGAGGAAATTGTGCATGTCCTTCCTTGTCGTCTCCAGAGCCAAGCTTCCAGTCCTTCCCTGCCACCCTGTGGATTTGACTCTGAGCCAAACCATCTCTGATGTAATTCCATTCACTACAGTGGAGTTACACTAGGGATGAATTTGGCCTTCTGTGTGTGGAACAGCTGGTTTGAGAACTTGTGATGGATGGTGTGACAATGTGGCAGGCCTAGAGGGAAAAGTGGTCCTTAAACCATTAATGTGTTCAGCTAGTCTAGTGTCAATTTCACCGGCTCAAATGTCCAGCCAGTATGCATAGGTTATGAAAACCAGGACAAAGCACGGGTTTTTGTAAAACTGACAACATGGATGCTCCCTGTTCTTGGGAATACCTGGTCACCTTAATCATTAAGGCACCTGAATAGTAACTGCTTACACCCGATCAAGTCAGTTCTGCCTCCACCTCCCTTTCTTTTCTGCTCAAATCATGTCTAGTCAAATCTTCCAGCTACTCCAAGCCTCCATGTCTTCGATACTAACCTGTTCTGAGGAAAACTGCCAGGTGTTTTCTTTCATGTTTTAACTCTTGTAAACCCACTGCACTGCCTGAATCTACCACGGCAGCAATATCATTAAAGGAATTCCAACAACTTAGTGAGGCATAACTTCCTGCCTCTTTCTGAAATACACTGACTATTTTGCACTAAGGAAAGCTGTGTTATTCCAAGTGGTTTTCTACTGGATTTACATTTTGTGCAAATCTTGTCCAAAGAATGAGATCAATCTGTATTTGAAATATTCAAGGTCCCTTCCTTTTGCAGGATTTAAAACGCGTTGCTGAGAGTATGGCAAACCCAAATAAACGTGGAAGATGTATGACTACAGTACTGAAAATATCCTGAATATAGCTTTCCTCCATGATTAAGTAGAAAAAAGGATTCCCAAGGTAGCCACTGATACCGCACACTAAATATACTTGGTGGGGGAAACGGGTGGGGGGACAACAAACTTCCCCTAAGCCCAGCATAACATGGAACAGTAATAAAAATAACTTGTATCACTTCGAGAAGTCACACTGTTTTGTCTCAGAATAATTATCAGAGAGAAATCTTGGAATTTAAAAGGTTTGAGTGTCAAATGAAGGACACGCTAAGTCCTGGTTTCACACTAAGGATCATTTTTAGCATTAAAATGGCAAAAAACTTAGTTTACTGTTCTTGGAAGGAAAGCTTTCAGTTTGGGTGATTTGGCTAAGAATGTATGAAAACTTGCACTACGGGGGTGGGGTTTGTTTGGAATACAAGCAATCCTTTACAACCAGCTATAAGAGGGATCAATTTATTGTTCTGAAATCTGTACTGAATGGTTTCATGCAATACATTTAAGTCTCCCAATTCCACATTGCCAGATTTATTGGTAACCTCAGTTCGGTGACTCGGATGTCCACTCCATAAAGTAAGAGTACTACCGCTTTACAAAAAACTAATGATTAATAACTGAGTTTATTTTATACTTTTTTCCGACAAGAGAAACTGATGTCTCTGAAGTCCAATCATAAATAATGGAGGTTATAAGCAGATCAGTTATGTATTTCCATTTATATATTAATAATAAGCTCTGCCTGTCACCCAAACAAATGGTTATGGTTGCAGCATTAGTCTGTTCAGGTTACTCATATACTCAAGCCTAGATTAAGTTTCTAAAATAGGTCAGTACACATCAGATGCAGACAGGGTGGAACTGGCTAGGAACTACTCCCACGTGAAGGCATGGTTTAGTTACCAAACTATATGCCCCAAAGGAATAAAGTCTACCCACCTTTTTCAGTTCACATACAGTGTCTAAATAAAGGTCACTACACTCTTTTCCTTGGGGCACACTAGATTAACAAACTCAATCAATTCATTTTTTTTCCAATTAGCCTTTCATTTTATTTTTAAAGACCGGAGTTCTATGTGACAAATCACAAATGGATCAAAATTACCAAGGCAGCTGAAAGTCTACATAATTATAGCTTATCTAAATAAAAACATATGTAGTCATCTCCTGGAACAGTCATAGAGCTATGAGTTAAAGCACCATTTTGAGTTTGTGGACTAGGCAGATGCATGTCAAAGCCTAAAGTAACAAAAAATGATTCATGGTTAATAGAAGCCGCACAATAAGAAGTAATCAGTGGCCACTGCATCATCTTCAATCTACTATAGTAACCCAAGCTATCCTAGAACTCATTTGCTGGATTCCTTTCTCCCCCTATTCCATACCCTTATCTGTTTACTTTCTATCCCCACGTCTTTCTTTTCTTTCTACATGCTGCCCATTTTAGGGTCTGATTCAGGAAACACCAGGCATACGGCATGATTGTACATAACTGAAATCAGTGGAAGTTTGCCACTGATTTCAGTGGGAAAGGATTGAGCCCACAGTGATTACTACCATGAGCAGTCCCATGGAGCATAGACAGTAAATTTTTCAGGGCAGGGACCTGTCCTATTTTAGTAACTTATTCTGTGAAGCACCTAACATATTTTGAGTGCCACTTAAATAATAATGTGATTAGAGAGTCCCAGATGAGCACTTTATGCCCAAACCTGGATTTACTTTAAGAATGGTATAGTTCGGTGGTTCCCAAACTTGTTCCGCCGCTTTTGCAGGGAAAGCCCCTGGTGGGCTGGGCTGGTTTGTGTACCTGCCGCATCCGTAGGTTTGGACTATCATGGCTCCCAGTGGTCGCGGGAGCTCCCATTGGCCTGGAGCAGCGAACCGCGGTCACTGGGAGCCGCGATCGGCCGAACCTGCGGACGCGGCAGGTACACAAACCGGCCCAGCCCGCCAGAGGCTTTCCCTGCACAAGCGGCAGAACAAGTTTGGGAACCACTGGTATAGTTCATTATGGAATTACCTCTGAATTCTTAAGATCTTTGGGGCTGAGACCGTCTACTACTCTGTGTTTGTACAGTGCTGAGTACAAAGGGACCCCATGCTTGGTTGGTCCTTTGGCACTACCAGAATAAATATGATTAATTCTAAACAAACTTTATTAATTTTTTTTAAAAAAGATCTCTACAAAGCCTACTACACCATCATAGACAGAAAAATTACCTCATTTTGGTGCCATCGGGCCAGAATATATAGTTACTTCTCTCAGGACTGTCTAACTAATATTATGGACCTGATTTTCCCTGCTTTGCACCCTGTGTAGTCTTGTACACTTGTGCCAAGTGGGTGTAAGATGCCACCAAATCAGTGGTATAATCTTACACCCATGCTTTACTGACATGCATGACTACACAAGCTAAGGAGCAGTGGAGAATCAGGCTCTATATATTAATGAGAAATAACGAATGGCAAATATGGGTACGATCTTAAAACTGTGCACACCCTTAACGGTATTATTGAGAAGGTTGCAAGCATATCACTGACAAAGCAAACAAAATAGCCACGTTGGTCTTCTGCGTCCCTACAACCCAGCAAAATAAAAAGTTCATAAAGGGCATGGCCCTACAATCCTTACTCAGTCCAAGCTCCCAATGAAGATGAAAGGGCATCCACCATGGACCCAAACAGAGGATAAAACTGATGGTGACACAATAATGTTAAGCTACTAAAAGTGAATTATAAATACAAAGTACAGGCAAAAGGAGGAAAATCAAGAAAAGTAAACTATGTTTAGAAACAGTGGAGAGTATCTTTTGAGATGAATGATGCAAGCATGCGTCCCTGATAGACAAATAAAAAATGGGCTTTAATTAAAGTGAGGTTCTCACTTTCCCTCCCCTGGACAAAAAACAAACAACAAAAACACTCCACATTCTGTGGCAGTTAAAGCTATTTCATTGATTCATGGATTCCAAGGCCAGAAAGGACCACTGTGATCTTCTAGTCAGACCTCCTGTATAACACAAGCCATAAAACTTCTTCAAAAGCATCCCTGGAGCATCTCTCTTAGAAAAACACTCAATCTTGATTTAAAAATGGTCAATGATGGAGAAGTCACCATGACCCTAGGTAAATTGTTCCAGTGGTTAATTATCCCCACTATTAAAAAATTACACCTTATTTCCAGTCTGAATTTGTCTAGCTTCAGCTTCCAGCTATTGGATCATGTTATACCTTTCGCTGCTTGACTGAAGAGCTCATTATTAAATATTTGTTTCCCATGTAGATACAGATAGACTGTAATCAAGTCACCCCTTAACTGTCTCCTGGTTAAGCTAAATAGATTGAGCTCTTTGAGTCTATTACTGTCAGGCATGTTTTCTAATCCTTTAACCATTCTCATGGCTCTTCTTTGAACCCTCTCCAATTTATCAACATCCTTCTTGAACTGTAGGCATGTGACAGGGTTCTGTTAGCAGCTATACATGGAGCCTTTTGGAAGCCAGCATCCTTGTCACTTTGAGCACCCAGGATACAGGGTATGATTTGAATAGGAGAGGGTTTGGAAGGTTAGAAGGGATTATTTGCTCCTGAGAGAACCTGGTGAGCTAATAAAGTAATTAGCTCATCAACTGGATAAAGACACTTGTGAAGGTACCCTGGTAAACTGTGTATGCTGTTTAATACACCCAGATGATTTACCAGCCAGCGTTTCCAGGAACTGAAGGGAGGACCTGTTTACAAGGCACTACAACTGGACACAGTATTCCAGTATTTAAGTAAGTCCTGCCCAACATCATGATGATAATCTTATATTTAACGCACATTTAATCTCTCATTGCTCTACAAATTTAGATGTGATCCTGCAAGATGTTACTCACACAAGTAGTCTCTACTAGAGCCAGGCAGAAGCTGGAATTTCGATTCCATGGGAAATTTTGCATTTAAAAAAAGGTCATTCTGATTTGGAACAAAAAATCAGAAATGTGAAATTTCCCGTGCAATAGAAATTTTGAAAAATTCTGGTCCTACTTTCCTGGCTTGGTGGCAGCCCCAAGGGCTACCAAGGTACTAGGCATGTTTCTGTCAGAAAACTGCCTGGTTTCCTTCAAAATCAACATGTTCCCATGGAACATTTCAGTTTAGATAAATTAGCATTTTCTGACGGAAAAACATTCTGTTGGAAGATTTCTGACCAGCTATAATCTCTACTCATGCTAGCCACCCCACTGAGCGTGCCAGAGTTGGACCTTAAATAGATCCACAAGCTATACAAAGGGATCACTCATCCACCACTGTCATACAGATACCTGTGAGGTGAAATATGGAAGCTATAGTGGGGCACAGCACTGAAACACAACAGCTCCAAGACATGTAGCAAAGAAGAATACAGTATTTCATTTTGAATCTGCTGGTGGCAGATGGGCAGAACAACACAGAGGCCTAGCACCTCAACTCTTACCGCAAATAGCTGTGGATTGTCAATGTGATCCCTCCCCCCCCAGCCAAGTATCATGCTGGTCTCTACCATTAAGCCATTCTACAATAACTGTAGAAGCAGAGCAAAGCACTACCATTTAGAGACCAGAGAGCAGACGCTCTCTGTTTTAGGCTCTGGCAGGGATAGGAGGATAATCCTGTGTTAATCTGCAGTCATCCAACTGGTAGTTCAGGAGAGTAACTGACTGACTCTTGAAACAGCCATTTTCAAATGGACAGGAGTCTAGTGGTATGATCAGGAGGCTGGAACTCCCAAATTCTAATCCTGGATCAATCTGTGTCCTTGGGCATATTACTTAAATAGAATCTCCTCCTAATATAGACATAAACTGGACACAAAGTCACCATAAACACCCACTGCACTCCTAATTTCCCCTTCAACCAGGATACTCTTTATTTACTTTTAGGGACCCATTCCTGGTCTCTCTCTTTCTTTAGGGCTCCACACAGTTGTCAGGGGGGAGATAATCCCCTGACCCCAGTGATATGAAGGCCATCAGGTAACGATGATCTAGGAAGGAGGCTGTTTGGGGAACGGGGTGTTCATCTGCACATGATCTGCGTGCTGCCAGTCAGTACTTCAGCCTGATGCTATGGAGGGATTGCCACATCACTTTAGTATCCCTTGGGCCTTTGGACTCTCTTGGCAATTGGCTAGACATGTGTGGAGAAGACGTACATGGCAGTGAGAGGAGCTTTACTCCAGGGCTAAGGATTTTGGATATAAGACATTAAATGAATCAACCGTTTCCTCAGTTATCACAGGAGATTGTTCCTCTTTTATCATACTTTTAACAGGCCACCATCCATCACCACACTGGTGCAGGAGCAGTACACATGCTAGGTATTTGATATGGGCAGCTTTCAGAGTATTCTAGTTTTCTAGGCAGCTCTTTCTTTCCATCCTTCTCTGGGGTTCTGGCCTCATCACAGAGTGCAAGCAGGAACAGTTCCCATTTCATGCCAGAGTGAGGTCCCTTTCCCTCAGTCCACATGAAAGAACCAGCCTGCCAAGTGCCTCCCATAGAGCCATGAAAATGGATTGCTCAAGGATCATGTCGATTCCACACAGTGAGTTCACTGCTACAGTACTTAAGCCACATTGAAATTAAACAGCAATTTAGGAGACAAACAAAGATTTATTCCACACCCGGGGCAAGTCTGTTGCCATTGTTATATGCCCCCTCAGCCTCTTCCCTAGCGTTAAGGAATAACGAGAGGTGAAGAGAAGAGAAGATGTAAACTCAGATAAACAAGATTCAGGGAATCGAATACAAAATGTCAAAGGAGATTTAAGTAATTCCTTTACATAACCAAGTGTTTACTGGAATGTTTGTACCTCATTTAATTTATAGTGACACGTTTAGAACAGAACAGATCACTTTTCATCTTCTGCAGACGCTGCAAACTTCTGCCAAGAGAAAATGTACAAACTCTGTCAGAGGATAATCTTACCTTTCTGGAATGGGAAAGGATGGAATTCCTTCTTAAGATTTATCTAGATTAAACAGAGCAGAGCAGGTGCAGCTTGATACAGTGTTAGATGGGATAAGAGTGCATTTTGCCAAGGAAATAACTGATTAAATCTCATGTGATTTGTCTCTCGTTCATTTTTACTGAAGAAACCAAAAAAGGACAAAACTGGAGGTTGGCTGAATAAACATATTCCTTTTATTTACAAATAGCTTAATGCTTAACAGATATCTAGGTTACTAAATCACTTCATTAGGAGCTTGGAACAGTACATTACTCAAACACACAAATACATTTCATGGTTAATTAGCAATGAGTTGGGGAAGAAAAATGAGGCAAAGGAACTATTTTTAGAAATAGCTGAGTTGAGATAAATAAGGAAAAGATGCTTCCTTGAGACAGCAATATCAAAAAGCTGTAATCCACCCATACTCCAAAGAACATAATTTGAAGGCAGTATAAACTACTTAAAAATTCTATTGGGGAAAAATATATATGTTCCTAGAGGTTCCATTTCCTGCATTAATTTGATGCACGTACAAGTGCTTTAAAATATACTCTACGTAAAAAATCAAGCTGAGTGCATGTGTTTTCTTTGCTAAGCATTGTCAAACACTAGTTTTAAGATCTATAATTTGCCACAGAAACAAAATACCATCAATGTGATATTGCTTGTGTGCAAGGATCTTCTTAGCATTTTACAGAGTAGGAAAAAACAAGCAACAAAAATGAAAAAAAGATATTGCCTAATGGGCTAATTTCCCCAATTTCTGTTAAATGGACTCAATGCTGCATCTTGTGAAACTTAAAAAAAAAATGTAAAGCAAGGCATGCAATTCAGTTTACAGATGGATATTTTTAATATATACTGTGCAAACATGTTTTCAGTTGCAATAATGTTCTGTATAATTAAAAAACTTCTGCTGTTACCATTCTAAAATCATTTCATAACCTTTCCAAGAAAGCTAATCCCAGAAGGGAAGATGTTTTTTTGACAAAATTCATGTGGGGTTTTTATTTTGTTTTAGTCTTTTTCAAGCCATGGAAGGGGCGGGGGGGGGGAATCCGGGATCTGTCATCAGAAAGACAAAACCTGACTGTAAAAATAGAGACTTGGGAGTCTGCTCCAATTCAGAACATTAACAGAGTTATTTAACATAAGCTCCAGAAAAGATCCAGCAAGCTTCAGAATCCTTTTTGCTATCTTTATCAATAGGTGTGTGTGTGCCTGTGAACAACTGGTTGAAATAGTGAGCCAATTCTCACAAAACGTAACCCTCCAACTTCTACCCAATCCAATAGATATAGCATTCTCTAATGGAAGAATTACAGTACATAGCATTTAGAATACATTAGCAAAAGGAAGGATGGTCCAGTGGTTATGCCACTAGACCAGGATTTAGAAAACATGGGTTTAATTCCCTGCAGGGCCGGCTCTAGGCACCAGCGCTCCAAGCATGTGCTTGGGGCAGCACTTTCCAAGGGGCGGCACTCCGACCCCTTTTTTTGTTTGTTTTTGTTTTGCTTAGGGCGGCAAAAAGCCAGGAGCCAGCCCTGGCTGGAGCCCTGCCACTGGAGAGGCAGAGCATCGTCCCCTGGAGCCGAGCCCAGGCTGCAGCGCGAGAGGGGATCGCAGAGTGTGTGAGGAGCCAGGAAAGGAGGGAGGGAAGCGGGGCCCGGCATGCAGGGAGGGAGGAGGGGTCCTGGTACCGCTGCCGCCATCGCTGCTGTTCTGAGTCTCCCCAGGGCGGCGCAGCGTTTCCCCGCCCGAGTGGGCTGTGCAGGGCGCTGCCGGGCTGTGCAGGGGGGCTCGGATCCCGGCTTGCGCGCTGATGGGGTGAGTGGCTGGGCAGCCCGAGGTGCCAGGGAGCTGCCCCCGGACCCAGCCTGCTGCACACCTCCCCCACCTCAGCCCCGCGTTGCTTGCCCCAGGCCTCCCACAGCGCCAGGGGCGGGGAGAGGCAGAGCCTGGCTCAGAGCGGGGCAGTGGGGGATACTGCCCCGCTGGAAGACCCCCACGGCTCAGACACCTGGGGATCAATGTCTGTCCTCTCGGCTCTGCCTGCACGGGGCTGGGGAAGCAGCTGTCAGCGCCTGCCCCTCTCAGCCCTTGCACCCCCAATCCCGCTCGCAGACTCTTCACTTGTACCTCCCCGGCATTGCTCCTTCGCCGAACCCCTTCCCCTTGTACTCTCCCTTTACCCGCACCTCTCCTCCCGCACCTCCCCCTTCCCCTGCACCTCTTCTCCCGCAACCCTCCTGATACCCCCTCTCCTCCTCCACCCTCCTCCGTGAGTACATCACACCCCGCTTCTCTGCCTCTCCTCCTCCACCCTCCTCCCCAAGCACCCCCACACCCGCTCCTCTGCCTGAAACCTCTTTACTAGATCCCCATCCGTTTCCGGGTACAAGGGTTAGTCCCTGTGCCTTCCATGTGCATTTGGAGCACTAAAGATGGGGTTGCGGGGGCCAGGGTGGGGCGTGAGACTTATACTAAAGTGAAATGAAAATAGGAGAAACGGTTTGATCCCCACTGCAAGTGTAAACGGGGATTGCTGGGGTGAACGAGGAGGTCACATTCTGACTTTGGGCAAGCTACTTAGCTTTTCTGTGCCTCAGTCCCCTATGTGTAAAGTCAGATACTAGCACAGCTTTATGAGGAAAAATCACATTAAAGATTGTGAAATGCTCAGACACCTGAGTGATGGGAACTATATGAATACTACAGATAGCAGCACATGTCGATGGCTGGAAGGAAGAACACACGAGTGGAAGATTGAGAAAGCAACTCAGGAACCCAGCCTATTGCAGAGGGATTTGATGCTGGGAAATCTAAGCAAGCAACAGGGTTGCAAAGACAGCTTTTGAAAAAACAATGAACTTATGCTGCAAGAGGAAGACTAATTTGTTTTGGGCCTGAGCCCGCCTTCCTTGGCCATCCAAGCCCTTCCCTGAGAGCACACAATACTTCACTTGAACAGCCTCTTATGGCCTGATCCTCCCACTGGAATCAATGGGATTACTATGGTGAGTCAGGATTATTTTTCAAATGCCCCTAGAGAATTCTTATCCTTGGTGTGCTCATGCACTCCTAGCTGTCAGGCATATTGGCGAAACTACCTGTTTCTGTGCAAGATACCAATAAAAGGTATAGCTATGGCTCACCAAAGCAATGGCGCTGGGAAATACATGTTGTATGCAACACAGAGGCAAAGTTTACAAAAAGCATATGACTAGAATGTCCTTGGTTATTTTGGCCCAATTCTGCAAACCCTTCTCTCTAGTAGCCCCAGTGAAGTCAGCAGCAAGAATTGCAATGACTGAGGATTAGACCTGCGAGCAAGGCTTTACAGGATCAGGATAGCGATCAACTAATTTTCTAGCTATAACTCATCTCCATAGGCAGACAGGTGTCTCTCTACAGGAATTAGCACTTCTTGCCTTCAGAATAACACCATCCACTTAAAAGGCACACTTATGCCTGAAATGGTTTTAACTAACTATTGTCACAAGTAAAAACTTGATGAATATAGCTGAAAGGGATTAGAAAAAGAAATAAATATTTTATTATTTCAGTTAGTTTCCTTTATTCATTTGACAGGCTTTTGTATATAGTCTGTTTCTTCTGCTTATATGGGTCTTTCAGGCAGGGAAAAAAAGGAAGAGACTATATTTTTAAATAGGAAAATATGTTTATACAAAAAATCAACAGGGGGGATTTTAAGATGGGTGAAGCTACTGAAACAACTTTTAACTTCTGTTTCATTAATGTCTCTGGTACAAATTGGCTGTGCCCCTTTAAGAAATCACATCTCCACTTGTTTCCTTAAGAGGATCACTGGATACTAGCTTTTATATGTGACTTCAATTTAAAAATGTCATCATTTATGAGTGTTCTTCTTGGAAGGAACAACATGTTTAGATATTTCCAAATGATACCACGGATCTCCAGAGAAACGCTAGTGCAGAGAAAGCAACCAAGATGAATTATATACACATGCCATTAGAGTTCAGTCCTGCACTCCTGACACAGGCAAAACTACCACTGACTTTGGGCCCAAAGGGACTGATCCTGCGAGGTGCTGACCACCTTCTGGAGATTCGGTAGGACTGGAGGGCACTTAGCACCTCCTGGAATAGCTCAGCATCCAACTGATTGGGACTAACAAGACATGCTAGCAAAATCGTTATATTTTTATGAAGGGCCAGATTGTGGCCTGCGCAAGGAAGATGAGAGGTGTAAGGCTTCTCTCACGCCCTGGCACCAGCTAACTGTACCACAGGCAGCAATGTGCAGAAGAGAGAAGCTTCCATGGGGCTGCTTCATCCCCCCTGCAAGTGGGCATAGGCACAGGAACTAGCACACGGCGTCCCAGCTGCTGGCCCCACACCCAGACTCCGCTCCAGGCCCCGCACTTGGCATCCCGGCTGCTGGCCCTGCGCCCAGGGCTCCGCTCCCCATCCCGCAGAGTCCTGGGCTGCCAGCTCTGAGGCCAGGGCTCTGCATCTGGGACTCCGCACCTGCCCCAGCTGTGGCCCCAGGCTTGGCCCCCTTACCCTGTCCAAGTCCCCCACTCCTGGAGCCACAGCCCTGCTCCCAACCCCAGCTCTAAGGGGTGGGGTGTGGACAGGGGTAAAAGGAGGCTTTGCAGTTTTGCTGGCTTTCACCACCCCCACTATAAAAAGTGTTCCAGCACCACTGCAAGTGGGTGGGAGTAGGCAGAATGGGGAGTAGGTGACCATGGCTCCATCCCTCACCACACCCCAGCTGGCATTCTGCACTAGTGCACCAGGGCGAGTATGCTTACCGCAGGGAACTTCCCCCGTAGAGCAAAGGAAAACCAGGAGGTAGATTGTGACTCATAGTGCTTGAGGAGCAGCACATCAACACACTGCCCCTTGCTTGGGGCTCCAAGCAGCACCACGAATGGGCCTGAAATGATTATACCAAATTAAAGAACTACTGACTTTCAAAGCTTATTGTGAACTATGTTAAACAACTGCACATTTGCTGGCACCACTCACAAGCAATGTGTTCCTGTCCCACACATTTTACCCGGAAGAGCAGCCAGGCTGCCCTGATGAGTGACACAAGAAGCCACTGGAGACAGGAAAATCATTCAGACTTCCAGGAAGGGGTCCAGCACACGTCTTGGGGCTGAGTCACACCCACAGCCAGGTGGGTCATGATGACCCTTTAACAGATCGCTTACAAACTCTACATATGTTCAAGAAGTTCTACATTTTTTGCCTTAGATAAGTAGATTCTGTTAACCACATGTGTGCAGTATTCTTCTATGTTCTATGTGGGGTACCTAGGGAGTTGGATCATAGGCTGTCTACAGAGGATTCCCTGAAATTCTCTTTGCTCCAGCAGTAGTGCAGCTCCACTGATTGGGGCAACCAGAGTAGATCGGTCCCCTGCCATCTTTGCCTCAGTGTTGTCTAACCCTTTTCAGAGTGGGTCTAACTGGCCCAGTGATTAAAACACCATGCTATGCTAGTGCTCCTATGACCACTTGCCCCAGTGCCAGAGCAAGGGCAGGAGGATTCCACAAAATCTGCTGTGTAGGCGCAGCCTAAGCAGGGGCAGCTCTATGTATTTTGCTGCCTCAAGCATGGCAGTCAGGCGGCTTTCGGCGATGCGGCATGCCTGCGGGAGGTCTGCTGGTAACGCGGATTCGGTGGCATGCCTTCGGGAGGTCTGCTGGTAACGCGGATTTGGCGGCATGCCTGCGGGAGGTCCGCTGGTCCCGCGCCTTCGGCGTACCCACCGCCAAAACCGCGGGACCGGCGGACCTCCCGCAGGCATGCCGCCGAAGGCAGCCTGACTGCCGCCCCCACAGCAACCAGCACGCTGCCCCCCGCGGCTTGCCGCCCCAGGCACGCACTTGCTGCACTGGTGCCTGGAGCTGCCCCTGAGCCTAAGGCAACTGGGGAGTTTTTAAGGGTCACTATCTTCAGTCACTGTCTGAGTGGCTAAGGGGACAGAAATATACATTTCCTCAGAATATATTACTATAGTTTAACTCAAAGGCATTTAAAGGAAAATATGGGATCCAAACTACAGCATAGGAAGGGTAGTTTACTGTGTGAAACACTGGCCTGTGATTCAGGATACCGGGGTCCAGTTCCCAGCTCAGATGCAGACTTCCTGTGTGAGTTTGGGAAAATCAATTAATCTACCCCTTGGCTCAGTTTCTCTATCTGTAAAATGGTGCTAATACTACCTTACTTCACAGCGGTGTTGTGAGGATAAAAAACATGAATGCTAGTGGGGAGCCAAGATACGATGGTAAAGAGGGCCATAAATATGTGATAGCATTTGTTTTGTAAATATGTCATATATATTATTATGCTTATAGTTCTTTATGGGGTTTTATTGCTCACCTAACATATGTATAAAAATGGAGCTGGACAAAACTTTAATTTCCATCCCAAGGGAAATGCCAAGATTTCAAAATTTAGTTTTGTCCTGAATTGGAACAGAAAATCAGCATCTCAGATTGTTTCTCAAAATTAAATATTTCATTTCAATGAGTTCTAAATGTTTCATTTTGATTCTATTGTTTCCACATTTATATTATTAAAATGTTTGGACTTTTATATTAAATTCTAATGTAAGTCAAAACGATACAGGACAAAACTTTTCAATCTTGTTGAAACATTTAATTTGCTGCAGAAAATTTCAAATAAGTCACATTTCTGTGAAAAGTTTTGATTTTGTCAATCAACATTTTCTGATAGAAAACTGTTCAGTTCAAAAACTTTCAACAAACTGTAATGAAAAAAGTATATTTATCTATATTAGTTTGAAGAAAATATGTAAAACCCATGTACAGTTTTTATTCAACCAATTGGGGCTGTTGTATGTCCTGCCCGTGCTGTAGTGCCCTCTGCTGAGTCAGTATGGTGCTGCACCTACTCCCTTCCTCAGTTTCCCTTCCCAGGAAGCCAATAATTCTACTTCAGACACTCTGGATGTTGGAGTCAATATCCCCTCTTAGGGCTTGTTTATTACAAAATCTCCTAAAAAGAGGCTATAACAAAAAGTCCCAAATAAACAAAAAAATACTTCTGGTTTTCAGGGTTCATCTGAAGCCTGCCCTCTAAGTTCTGTTCCCAGTCCCCTCAGGGTCGTCTCTCAATCTTTAAACCTCTCCTCATGGCAGGAGCCTCAGCTCTCTGCTTGGAGTTGGGTTACAATTTATCTCCTTCCGCTAGCCCCACTTAGTCCTCAGGCTCAGAGAGTTTAGCAGCCATCTTCTACTGGTGTCTGCTCCCTGCTAACTGCAGGAGCCTTCTTACTCCTTTCAATGACTGCAGGCATCTGACCTGCTATGAAGGAGGCGGCCAGCATTTATCCTTCTCCCAGGTTGTTCCTTATTGGCTGGGTGAGAGGTGAGCCTTGCCCTGCCCTTTCTGCAAGGCTCCAGGTCCTTGAAGATACAACAAGATCCCTTCTAAATGCTACTTCTACCCAGGACCCCTTTCTTCTCTCCCCATATCTCTTCAGGCTTTGTGTTTCAGACCACTCCAAACTCTTAAAAAGGCCATGCCACATGACAGACAGGGAGGACTGACCAGTAGGCAGTACTTCCCTTATCGGGCAGACTATCCTGTCACAGGTGGTATCTTGTCTTTTAGACCTGTGAGCAGGAGTTATTATCCAATACCTTTATTTCCTTTTTCTGTTATTTAGATCTTTAGTGCCAAAGCTCAATTGTTCGTTTTAAATGCTGAGCTTTAGAAGCACTTTATTAATATTTAAACAAGCAAGTATATTCTAGATCATTAACCTTTCCTTCTTAATAAGGAGGGAAAATATGGAAGCACGCAGCATTTCTGTTTTAATGTCTTCTCCCTGCTTTAATCAAGGCTTATCCCAGATGTTCTTTTGACTCCTCATTTCCTCACCTCATTAACCAAGCAAGTCCTTCACTGGCCTCACGTACTACCCGGCCACTCACAAAGCACCTGTGCTAATTTGCTGAAAAACATCTGAGATTACTAGCAAGTATAATTGAGAATGCAAAATATGCCAACTCCATGGCAACGTGTAAGTCTGTGAACCCACCTTGAAACACGGAAACAATGGCCCCTTTCAGATCACTCCTGAGGAGCAGGGAGGAGCAGGGTCTTATTAAGATGTTGGTTGCTTTTTGATTATTTGCAAAGGGAGGGGGGTGGTTAGAAAAGAAAGCTTACTGACTCTGCAAAGGTTCACTCAATGTTGGAACCTATTAGCAAGATGTTGACTAACCCATAAACAGATGGCACCTGGTGTGATGATGACACTGGCATTTTGGCATTTTAGTGAGTCTCTCCTTCACTGGACGTTTCTTTACTTCACTTCAGGTTCTTCACGTTGCATTTTGATAAACAAACAGTTTTCAACCACAACACACTAAACACTCACAGGGCCTGATCCTATAGCCCTGAGGAAAGAGAGATGGGCTAGGGATTAAATTTTCACACAGAGAAGTGGATTTTGAGGAGGAATTTGAAGAGTTTGTGGAGAGGAACTTGGAGATTTGTGGAGTTTAGGATGAGAAGTGAAGACAACTCCCACATCTTATAGCTGGCGATGTGACATGGAATTATCTCCAGACTGGAATTTGGCCGGAACTGTTATGCTAACACTTCTACTCGTGCAGAAAGTGCCATGGGATCTTTAGTGGCCATGAGTGGTCAAGGATTTTTGGAGCGCAATCCCAGAGCTGCACTATTACTCGAGGCAGTGCAAGTGCAGAGAGGACTCAGGCATTTGTACATAGCATTATGGCATCTAATCAGCTCAAAGCAGATAATTTAACAAGGCAAGGGGTAAAATCTCCTGAGGGTCAGACAACACAGTGGCACCAATGCTGAAGCCCTGCTTACACTACAGCTCCCACTGCCAGTTACCTATATTGCTGCACCAGGGTGAGTTTTCCTGAAAAATGTTAGTATAGACATGGTACCTCCAGCAGCACAGCACACCCTAACACTGTACTGAGGCATTAGTACACTGCTGGCTAGGAAGAGGGCTGGTTACTGAATTACTAACTTTACTTTTGGCAACAGGCCACACGTGATTCTTCACTGCTTTGCACCTGGTGTGCCGTCTTACACCAGTGCAGAGTTTTAATTTCCATTATTTGGTAGCTAAGGGATACTTTTCTTTAAGTTGATTGTAAGAGTTTGGGGCAGTGAATGTCTTTCTGTAATGTTTGTACAACGCCTAGCACAGTGAAACCCTGGTCTATGACTGAAGCGCCTAGGCACTACCACAATAATAAGGGTTACCAGAGATCCATTATACATACCTTTGGAAGGGACACACACAGAGCAAGAGTTTAAATTTAGACTTGATGTGCACACATAAAATTAAAGTTGAAAATACTTTACTCCACAGACCTTCCAGAAATTCAGGAGTTCAGGAAGTTTATGGTTCGTGATATCAAACAAGATTCTCTCTGCTGGGCGGTGTAACCTATTCCACAGTATTTTGTAGCATCCAATTAAATAGTCTTTTCTTTTAGAGGAGAAGAAACTCATTAATGTGTCCTCTCATCAAGTGTGAAAATCATGGCTATAACAGTCATACAGCTGTAGATGGACCAGGTCACTATCTTCCAGTTGATATTATAGAAGTCTCATCTGTATTTTGAGCTGACCAGGTGTTCTCTACCAATGAACTCACTTTAGTCAGACTCCCTAACTTCCCTTCTAAATCCAGTTCACTCTATAGCTCTACCCAGACCTTTTTCATTTCAGCTGCAGATGGCCATCAGATATCCTACGGCAGCATCAAATCCATACAATGCAACCTTCCAATGATTCTCATTAAAGATGGGCCTGGGTGACCATGTTTCAGCTCTGCATTTTGAACTCTCTAAAAAGTTAGTCCCCTCCGCACCAGATCTTGGATTTTTGTTCAGAGCTATTACAGGAGAAAAGCAGCTGTCACAAAGTTTGGATCTGGATCAAGATTCTAGGTGGTTTCAGATTGTTAACATATTAGCATATAGCCTTTTTGCTGAAATACACAAATTACACTCTGATTTAACATGAACCCCGCACCCCCATTTTGAGTAGGGAATGGGGGGTGGAAGAACAAAACACATGCAGCAGAAAAAATCATAAACCTTCATTCTAAAGGGACACACAGCATATTTGGACTATGGCCCTGAAGAAGCCAGCAAAGCTCCGTGCCATCCAATCGAATGGAAAAGGCTAGAGTTCAGTAACACAACTGAAGGACCAGACAAGTCAGAGAAAGCAATAATGACAACATTTCTTGTAGTTTAACTTCTGATTGGATGTATTATTATTGCTTGATATAACACCATTAATTTACATGGACATTATGAAGTACAAAGACAATATGTTCCATATCCCAAAGTCCTTACAAAATAGGTAAATATGAATAGGTACTCTCCCAACCTGATCTAAAAATATAGGGCCAGATACTCATTCAGTGCCAGTTTGCAACAGATCAAGATATGTTCTACAACAGGAATTCTCAACCAGGGGTCTGGGACTCCCTAGGGGGCCATAAGCAGGTTTCAGGGGGTCCGCCAAGTAGGGACAGTATTAGACTCACTGGGGCCCTTGGCAGAAAGCCGAAGTCCCGCTGCATGCGGATGAAGCCCAGGGCCCTGACCTTGCCACCCGGGGCTGAAGCAGAAGCCTGAGCAATGTGGCTTTGTGGGAGTTCCTGTGGCATGAGGCCCCAGGCAATTGCCCTGCTTTCTACCCTCTAACACCAGCCCTGGCTTTTATATGCAGTAAAACAGTTATTGTGGCACAGGTGGGCTGTGGAGTTTTTATAGCATGTTGGGTAGAGCCTCAAAGAAAAAGATTGAGAACCCCTGTTCTACAATCAATGCACTGTTTAAACTCACCCCTTCCCTGGGATTTGACTTTAATAACAAAGAAAACAATAATGTAATATAGTTTAGCTCAAACCTTTTCCCCAGGCGTGGCTGTTACCAAGGTTCCTCTTTCAGAACTGCTCAGCCCACACTCTAGATCCCCTCTCCCCAAATAACTGCTCCCATATGCCTTATATTCACATGACATATTGAATCACCTGCTACAGCAAGACAGCAGAACTAACTATAACCTTTCCCAGAAGGCTCAACACCTGCTAGCAGGGTAGGGTGTTTCAGGGAAACACTGCCAGCTAGTTACAGTATGTGCAATCGAGTCTGAGTTCACTCATGCTGGTGAGAATCAAGAGTAAATCCACTGAAGTCAGTGGAGTTGCATAGATATAACTAAGTGGTGAATCAGGCCCATTGTATTTAAAAGGAATGCCCACCTGAGTTCACTGAGACACTGGGGGAGGGAATAATTTTAATGAAAATAAACTATTTACTAATACATTAATTTTTACTAGAATATTTTTTAAATCAATATATGGACTTGAGGATTTCCCAGCAATTTACCTATACAGCTAGTCTTGTAATATTCTCATAATTTAATAGCCATCGAACTAGAAAAAGTTAAAATGCCCATCAAAACAGATTAGTTCCCCTATGACATGTCTTTGATTAGCTGCCCATACAAATATATTCTCTCCCCCTGAACACGCTTACAAGTTATCCAAAGTGATGGACAACATCAGTCACATGCAAAAGCCAATGGTTTGGAACCTGTTAGTGAGTATAACAATGCTACTTATAGAGAAACTTTACTTCTGCGGGATCCCAAAGAAATGCACAAACAAGGCATCACCCACCTATCAGGGAAATACGGCCAGCTCTGGAGTGGAACACAACAGCTGTTGAAAAGCATGCAGCAACACTACAAAGCAGTTTTCAGGGGAGGAAGTGAAAAACATCCTCTCCAAATGGAATTGTGGAGAGAGGTGTAAAATAATTATCCAAGCTGGAATTTTCCCACGACATCTCTGCTCTTGCAAAAAGTACCATGGGATCTTTTACTGACCCAAAGTGGTGACAAAAGGAGGAACTTTTGGAATGAGAGCACTTGCAGCCCTCATAAAGGCATCCAGTTGTGTTCAGAGGTAGGAGTGAATTTGATGTTTTTTTATTCATTTCTACAATGAGCCTGTTACAAAATCTTTTTAAGCAGAAAAACAACTATGGCCCAGTGTCACCAAAAGATTCTTGTACCATCTTTGCAATATCCCTCTCCATGAAATTCCATCCTAAGCCCTCTTTACCAAGCCACAAAAAAGCCTGTGAAGCCTGGTGCACCTCAGTGTCCACAGGAAGCCATCAGATCTGGATCTGGTGGACCAAGTGAAGAATGTGAAAGAATTCCAGAGCGAAGGATACCCCATTGAAAATACTCTGCCCGAAGCAGTCTCCATTTCATACCAAGAGGGTGTCTCAGATACAGTATCACCTGGTTTTCAGAGACACCAGCCAAAAAGGCATGTTTGGTTTGGGGCATGGACTGTTCCTCTTTGTGTTTGCAGAGTACTTTGAATTTGAAGATTCCTACATCTTAGTCACCCTTAGTCTGTAGGAGAATTATGACTGTAGTTTCCATTGAAGTCATCATGCATTTGTCCTGACATGATGTGACTAGAGTGCTTAGTATCATGAAAAATATGTTAAATGCAGACTAAACTATTCTTTTCAAAATAAGTATCCTTCCTCCATTACCACCCAGAATGATATGCCAATGTGGATTTCCTTTATTGTTCCTTCCTTTAGCTGAAGCTTGGGGAAGAAGCTGGGTAATGGAGGAGGGGAAAGAATTCAAGCCATGGAATGTTAACAAGAGAAATATTTAAATAGCTTCAAAACATGCTCAGAAAAATAAAATTTTGATTAGGCTTGTCTCAGCCTGATGCAGCTGGAAACTGCTGCAATATTATCCCTGTGGTATAAAGGTATAGAAAGAGAGAGAGAATTTTAACTATTTCTTCACTGGCAAAATACTAATGGGCCTGATCCTGCAGCCCTTCATTGAGTTCTTATTCAGGCAAATCCCTATTGACTGAGTAATGACTGAGGGCCAGATCCTCCAATCCTTACTCATGCAAGCAGGCCCATTGACTCAGTGGTTTTAGGACCAGTTTTGAAAAAGTGTTGAATTCCCTCAACTCAAACAGCAGTTGCACCTCGCAGGATTGGGTCCTTTTTTCAATAGGCCGATTGGCATAAAGGGCAGAGAATAAAGTTCTCTCTAAGTATTTCAGGGTTTAGCTGATTTGTAGCAAGTCCATGGCATCTTATGTTCATTGACGTTAATGGCAAAACTCCAACTGCAGATCTGAATTTCACAACTGTTGAGAGAACAGATTAATGAGTCGCATGTTCTCCTCTGAGTTTCTCCCACTATCTAGAGGCAAGTAGAAGTGATATTTTATCCAGTGGTGATTAGCTGCCATGGCTCTTAGTACGATGTGTGTATATTGTGGGCCCAATCCTGAAGTCTTTATTCAAGCAAAGCCCCACATGTATTCACCTGCAGATCTGCTTGAGTAAGGACTGTTTGGGCCCATGTAATTATTGATGCTCTCACATGCAGAGATGTTTGACAATGACCTCTTCGCCGACACACTGGAGATTGAAACAAGGCCCTCAGACCTAAAAGCATGAGCTGTTATAGCTTCAGCTAAAGAGCCAAGGCTCTGGCTGGGGGCTGTAACAACTCATCCTCTGCAGATCAGCAAATGAGGAGCCCTTTAACACTCTCACCAGTGGATTACGCAGGAGCCTTCATGTTTAACAGCAGTGGGAGACAAACTATGGGTCTGAAAGTTACCAGAGATCTCCGCAAATAGACCCTCCCTCTATGGAAAGACGTAGGTGTAACAAACCCTCCTATCAAAGCGTTAATTTCACTCATGGTGTGGTAGACCTTGTACTTAAATCCTACCTCCACTGGAGTGATGTGGGAAGGGGGCACTAGGAGGAACACCATGACAGGGTGCTGTGTGTTCTTGCAATACGCTAAGGAAGTGGTCTCTATGCCAAACCCGCACAGGCTAGCACAGAGCATGACAACGAGGGGTAGTCCAGGGCAATGGCCACTACACATCTGTACACAGATCCAATGGCCTCAGACACCATTTAATGGTGCACAGAGGCTTCTGCCACTATTTCAAGGCTGGATTAACCACTGTGTGGGAGCTGCACTCCAGGCCCCTGCCTTGGCCATGTGTTGGAGCCAGAGAGATGGATCTCTCTTCCTCACATAGACCCTCAATACTCAGACCGTATGTGACTAAAGAGAACTTTCCCCCTACTAACATATCAGAGGACCATATGTGCAAGTACCAGGTCATTACAACTGATTATAAAAGAGTAAATAATTATACCGAGGTTGATAAACTTCCCTTGTCTCAGCTGCTGGAATTTAAGCCATGCATTAGACTAAACACTTTTTATGGTTAGTAAACTCTCACGGTTTTACTAACATTCCTGTTGTTATAATCAAATAGCCTATAAGCAAATGAGCTTATGGAATATATAAACTAAGGAGACAACATAGCAAAATTAATTCCTTCTGCTCTGGGCTTACATTTCTTACAAAGGCAGATGTTCCTCAACCGCTGGTCTTTCAAGAGGAAGAACTCCATTTTGAGGTTGCCAAGCCTCCTTCAAGGTGCATTGGTAGGGCACTAGTCATGAACAGCGAAGAGCCTATGGTTCTAGCAACTTCAGAATTCAGCTGAATCTTACACCAGTCACACTAAAGGGTGTAAGTGAGAAGTTATTTTATTGGTGGCTTTAATTTCATACACCAAGGAGGTAGTCATGTCCGAAAACGCAGTCAGGCAACAGATTTAGTGTCAGAAGAAGAGTAAAATCCTTTCCTTCAGGTCCCATTTCACCCCAGATTCCCTATTAAGATCAGTAGATCTGGCCCTTCTTTATGACGAAGGGTGTCGTGGAAGTGTATTGGTCCAGAGCAGTAGCAGAAGAAAGGAATTTGTCATGCAAGTACCGTTTTATGAAGGACTCTCTCAAAGTAAAGGACAGTCCTTGTCATTAAAGTTCCAAAATGCCATTTTCAAAAGAAAGTACTCTGGTCTATGTTCCTACTTCACACATCTGCTTTTTAAGAGATGATTTTAGAGTTCACTTCAAGGTCTTTAATAAACTACATCAAGATATTGGATCATGAGAGTAACGACGTTTATGCTTCATCTTGCAGTTAAAGTGATATTTACCCCAGCACTGTTCCAACCCCAAACTGCATTTCACTGTGGTTCCACCATCTGGAAGGGTTTATATTCTTATCCTTTTTGGCTTCCAGGAATTTTGACTGTGCCTCTATAAAATGTCCAGTGGAGATGTGCGCACCCAGTAGCTCTGAAAACCAGGCCCATTAAGACAAAAGGCCCAATCTTGTGATGCTCAGGTCCCTCAACTCCCATCAATTTCATTCACGTGCTCTGGGGGTTATAGGAGTGTCTCAATACTGCAGTAGTAATACATACCTGCAAATGAGGCTGGCTAAAAATGGAGAGGAGGGCAAAGTCCAGAGCCCAATTTGTAACTCGTACCTTTGTAATTCAGGGGGTTAAAACTGCCATAATGGAGGGGAGAATTAGACCACCAATCTTGGGCACTTCCAACAACCGAGCTAAACAAAAGATAGACCCTAATGTATCATGCACAAATGCTGTTGCTAAACAACTCTAAAGCCATGTTACTTGCTGCTTCTTTACAGAACCAGGATCAATTGATTGTATATACACATGCACTCGTTAGAACCTTTATACATCACACATTGTTGCAACATCCCAACCTCCACATCTGTTTCAACAAGCTTAATTATGTACTGATGGCACAGTGCATTGCTGCATGAAAGCAGCAACTTTAATATTCTTCAATTCTTGGGCCAGATTAACTACTTTAAAGTATATCAGCTGCTCTCTTGGCCTGCATGAATAGACTAGCAATGGGAAACTTGCCAGCTACCCCACCAATGGAAACCTCCATTACCAGCTGTTTTTCAGAGTGCCATCAACAGAAAGCTCTTTGAATTGAGAGACTGCATTACAGTACCTGATGTGTGGGTGGGGGGAAATTGAGGACAAGTGGCAAGCCAGAGAGGGCTGAATAGACTGTGTGTATCTCATTGTTAGAAATCTTGAAACGCAGGCTTCATATGTAGCCTCTCTTGAGGGTAATAGTTAGCTTTTATGCAGCATGTCACATCTGCAAAGTTCTCTGCAAGTAGAGCTAGTTAATCCTCATAACTGGTCAGTGTTATTACTCCAATTGACATGTGGGGAAACTGAGACACAGAAGTGTTAGTGATCCAAGGTTATACAATAATTCCATGACACAACTAGAACTCTGAGTTCCTGGATCCCAGTTCTGTGCTCTAACCACTATTCTGTGCTGCCTCTCTTATAGAGGGTCATCTTCACAGATTTCTTTTAATCAGCAGAGAGATACAAGAAGCGTTTTCTGAAACAGGAACTGATCCAATGGAAACAATAGCAGGGAAACATCTGGGAGGCTGCTATCTTCTGAAGGCATCATACTAAAAAAAATTTCCATTCACTCACCCACAGAAATAAGATTCTGCACTTTCTTCCCCACATTTTGTTTAGGGCTGTTTCTGCTTTCTTTAGTATACAATGCCTCTTATTTCTTTAAATACATAAAATTTATTGTGTGAAATCATCTCTGATAAAAGAAAATGAACAGACTTCTGGCAGACATGGAAACATGCTGGTTTGTTACTCTAATGAGGAATTATAAACAGCATTTTGGAATCACTAAAGGGAGATAGTTCAAGGCCAGCTTTATAATTTGTGGGATCTTAAGCAATGAAGATCCCCCAGGGGTCTCAAAAGCACAAGGTCTCCCCTTCCAGTTCTAAGGTGGAGAAAATAACTGAACTTTCTGTGCCTGCTTCTCTAGTCCTGATGCTAGGCCAGACATCAAGCTGTTTAAGCTACTGCAGCTGCACACATCCCACATCCTAAAGCATTAGGACCCGAGGCAATGTTTGTCTTGCTTGGGTTTCAGATCCTGGACCACAGATTTAATAATTGGGGCAATCAGCTGAGACAAGAAGAGTTCAGTATTGGCTACGCTTATGGCCATAAAACTGAATACCACCAGCAGAAAAAAGCTTTTGAAGATGACAAGCCACTGGCTTTAAAAAGTGCTTTTTTCAGAAAGGGCTGCCAAAACAGCAGCCAACTTTATATTAATACTGTATATTCCGAAATTTTAATGGCAAATAAAATGTACTTAAGAACCACTTTAGAAAAGAGGAATCAAAAAACAGAGTTGCCAAGAACACCCAACAAAACTAAAAGCCACTGAAGCAAATTCATCCTGGCTTTATCTCCACGTAACTCCACTGCAATCAGTGTAGTGACAGCAGGGATGAATTTGACCCATGTTCTCTTTTCATTACTCTATACACAAGACGATTTATTGAGGGCCGACTCTTGACCAAACTTCAGATAAACATCCCTATTGCTGATAAGAAAAAGGTGTCGTAGAAAGTTAACTGTCTTCACCCTTATGGTATCTGCTTTTGATTGCGAAGTATACCCAGTATATCTATGATAACCATTTTTTAAAGCATAAAGCCTTCAGCTCGCAATCCTTGAGCATCTTGCTTTTCTGAGCAGTTTAAAGGGGAAACGTAAAAAAGGTGAAAATTTGAAGCCCAGAACTTTGAGGCAAACATTTAGGCACAATAACTGAGAAAACTTACTCCATAGATACCTCGGACCATATCAGTCTCTTCTGAAAGAGGCATAAACAGATGGTTGCTTAGAGAAAGCCCTGAACAGACTTCAACAGTCCAGATCTTTGGGGTGGCCAACCTGAGCCTGAGAAGGAGCCAGAATTTACCAATGTACATTGCCAAAGAGCTACAGTAATACATTAGCAGTTCCCCATTGGCTCCCCCACCCTGCTCCGCTCCCAGCGCCTCCCACCCACCAACAGCCCCGCTGATCAATGCCTCCCCCTCCTTCCCTGCGCCTTCTGATCAGCTGTTTTGTGGCATGCAGGAGGCTCTGGGGGCAGAAGGGGCAGGGCCTGTGGCAGAGCCAGGGGTTGAGCAGTGAACACCCCCTAGCACATTGGAAAGTTGGTGCCTGTAGCTCCAGCCCTGGAGTCGGTGCCTATATAAGGAGCCACATATTAACTTCTGAAGAGCCACATGTGGCTCTGGAGCCACAGGTTGGCCACCCCTGCTCTAATAGATACCTTGCTCCTATCAAACTGGGAAGCACCTCTGATGGGATGAACAGTAATCTGAGCACCGAAACTTCTGCCACCCTAGATAACAACTCACATACTTCCCGTTCCCCTCTTGGGGTGCTCCATGCTACCTCTTATACTTGCAGTTCCTTTCCTCTTTTGATGTACCACGCTTCCAGTTAAAGATCGTGGGCAAAATTTTTCATTGATACAACTCCAGCATCCACAGATATCAATACATATTGAGCTGCACCAAGTTTCTATTTGACCCTATGACCAAATTCTGCTCTCAGTTATTCTGGTATACATCCAAATAACTTCACTGACTTCAGTGGAGTTACTCTGGATGTATGCTAATATAAGAGTGAGCTGTATTTGGCCAAATGTTTCAACATACATTAAAGATTGTATATTCGGTTCTAAGGGAAATAAACTGCTCATATGGAGGACTCAGAAAACTCCACACCAAGTCTATCTGTCCACATGATTCTCCTGAACACTCCTGGATTTTACATACTCAATCAACACGATTGATAGAAAACTCAATGAAAGGACCAAAATGAAACACAAACAGAAATCCACATAGCAGTAAATGTGGCCCATAATTGCCACCCCAGACCAATATTTCTTTATTCTGTATCTGGTACTTAGTGGAAGATGTATGTTCACGATCTCAGACACAAAACTGATCACAGTGTCTTTAGAGAAACAAGGTGGATAAGGTAATATCTTTTATTGGACCAACTTCTGTTGGTGAGAGAGAATATCCTGGGACAGACGTGGCTACAACTACACTGCATACTACAGTCTCTCTGGCATACTTTGGTAGTGCGACTTACCAGGCTTAAAGTACAGTACTAAACATTCTCCAGCATATGCCTCCTGATAGTCATTTTTATTCTGTGTGTGGGAGAAGGTTCTGCATTTCTTATATGAGGCCACAGGTTTGTTTGTCATAAATCATGCTACCATGTTGTAATAGGCTGGATGAAGCTATTCAAGACCAAACAGTCTTTCAGTACTTCAAAGACTGACCTCTCTTTTCATCTGAGCAACTTCCCACAGCTATACCTGGCCCCCTTAATCTTAGTAACTACAATAAAAGCACATGCTGTCTTTTGTGTGGAATTTCTATCCAATCAGAACTAATCTCTTAACAGATCTAAATAACATACCAGATATCTGACCTCAGCATTACTCGTGGGTCAGTAGATCCTCTGAATAAAATAGAAAGAGAGGTAGGGCACCTCACAGCTTGGATATTGTACACTACCTCTGACTTTGTGCCTTGTAAAAATTGCTACAAGAGAATAGAAATAAAGAGAAAAAGATTGAAACACGAAGAACTTGTGACTTTGCACATAAACTTAGTTAACTAATGCACAAAACACCACTATATTTGTCTATAGGCGGTACTATGCATGCATCCTTCTGAAAGATCATTTGAAATTTCTAGATCAGAACTTTTCTACACTGCTGCTGTCCCTTGCAAATCCTCTTCACCTCTATGGTGCCTGTCATCTCAGAGCTCAATGCACTCTACAAACAGAGCATGGAATTTGAATTTCACAGTCCAGTGATTACCACCTCATTTTATATAGACCACCAAACAGCCATCAGATGGGAAAGATTTGGTCACAACTCACCAACGACCTGGCTCGGATTTGAACTAGAGTTGCCAGGCTTGTAGTCCATTACAGATTCCCTGAGTTAAAAAAAAACACAAAAAACAAGCCCTTAGAGTTCAAAATTGCACCCAAATCAACAGTCAGTCTTTACTATCTATGTGAAATGAGTTGAGTGTGACAGGCGCGCATATCACAGATCATCCATAACTGGCTTTCTTGTTCACAGAGTCAATAAACACGCAAGCCACTGACTGAATGAGCATTGAGATGGAATTACCATTTCACTTCTAGCAGAGTTCAGTCTAGGCCTGGTGTGAAATACACTGAGGATAAACTGACACTGCCCACATGTGTTCAGTGAATAGAGGATTCCAATTTCCAGAGCTGTTAGTCTGGCAACCTTTTGTGAGCACTCATCTTGGTACAGTTTAAATAAATGTCTGTCTCCTCCGTATGTTGTTTATAACTAGTCTTTGCAACCAGGAAACTGAAATCCATTTCCTTAATCATGCCCCTCCCCCCCATTTGACTGCTTGCTAAATACTGATGTGTCCTGCCTGCTGAGCTGGTTTCACAAGACCCACACCTGAGATGTGGCCTTTGACTTCAACCCTATTGACTTCAGTGGGATTTGTGAGACTGTGCGTAGCTCTCAGAGGCAAGTCTATTTTTGGAGGTCAGGGAGAGAAAGGGGGAGAGAGTGCATTCATTTGAAAAGAAAAAATAAATTATAGCACTGGTTGGGAGGAGGAAAAATGCAGGTCTTGACCTTGGCAGTGTCCCTTTAACTGAAAAATGTTGCCTGCACCATTCAAGGCATTTTCATGTCAGATTAAAGAACAAAATGCTTGGTGAAAAGTTAGGTTTTGACAGCATCTGTAATGCAAACTTCCTGCCTTTCCAACAATCCCATCATGCAGGAGTTTAAATGACTCTCTCTGTTTTCAATAGTCCAGTTCCAAAAGCCAGACTGGATATATTCAGCTGTTCATGGCCAGTTTTCATAAAGACAAAGATAAACTCAGTGCCCAGGACTAAGAAAAATGCTGAACATTTGAAATAATGTTTTGATATTAACCCTTTTGGTACTGTCCAATCCTTGGGTGTCTAACACATTCAGGACTGGCCAGTTTCCTGATCTGGGGGTGGGGTAGGGAGTGTCATCCTTGGCACAGACAAGACTCTTTGCATGCCGGGAAGTGGGGCCAGGGTCAGGACTTCTGGATGGAACCATTTCCTTCCCTGGCCTTCCCTCTTGCTCCATGCTGCAGGAGGAGAAGCAGCATGAGGCAGAAGCTTTGGCTGGATATGGTCCTGGTGTAGAGCCCTAAAGCTACTCTAAGCAGCTAGCCAGTGGGGAGCATGAAGCATGTTCTCCATTGGCAGAGGTCCACTTCAGGCACTTGTTCATGGGGTGGGCAAAAGACATTAAAGGAGGTAAGAGGGTTCTCGGTTTAGAGCGGAGGGGGCAACATGGAGGCAGAGGAGGAAAGAATGAAGAGAGACAAGAGAGGAGTTTATTCTGGTCCCAGTCATTCCTTTAGAATTCTATAAGGGTGTATTAAACTCACTCTTGGGTCTTTAAGGATTAAAGAAGAGGCTCTTGTTAAATTAAATTTAAAGTAACAGCTCTTACGATTAATACTCCTGGGGAAATTCTGCGCTACTGCACATGCGCAGAATTCACGTCCCCCACAGATTTTTTTTCTCCACAGAAAATACATTCTGCCAGAGAGCTGCTGCAGTTGCACCTTTTGCCCATCGGGGTTGCTGTGGCATCAAAACAGAGGGCAGTCAGCTCCATCTGTAGCAGCTGATAGGATGAGAGGCTGTATTCCTCACAGCGTCCTGCCGGCAGGGCCAGGTGAGAAGGCATGGGATATGTGGGGTGGGACAGGGAGTGGGGCAAACGGGGCTTCTGGGGGGGTCACACAGACTGGAGTTCAGAAAGGCTAGCGGGGGGGGACAGACTGGGGTGGGGGCTGAATGGGAGTAGAGGTGCAGAGCCACATGGGGACAGGGGGTGGGGGTTTACTGAATGGGGGTGCAGGAACACGAGGATGGGGAGATGGGACACCTTGGGACAGGGACAGATGTGCCTGACTAAATGGGAGATGCTAGGGGTCAGCCAGGGTCTGCATGGGGGAGGCGCCCCAACAACCTAACAATCCCTCCCACTCCCAAAAACTTGTTCCATACTTCTCCCATCCACATCCAACAACACTCCAGGTTCACTCCCAGGCTTCTGCCCAGCAATTACTTCTCTCTCCCTCTGCTCCTCCATTACCCCTAATTCCCCCAATCCTTTCCACTGCTTCGGAGGGGTGCAGGAAATGCATTTCTGTATTGTAGTGTAAATGAATTATTACTCAGAGTTCTGTATTAATATGCCTAGTAAGAAATTGCTTTGTCAACAAACATTTCCTGAATCTTTTTTGTTGCCTGTATTGTTATAGACATATTTGCTGACCAGTATTTTGAAATAAATTACCAAAATAATTGAACCTGGCATGATTATATTGTGTTATTTTCATAAATAAAATATGCAGAATTTTGCAGAATTTTAAAATATTGTGCACAGAATTTTTAATTTTTTGGTGCAGAATTCCCCCAAGAGTAGATTAAATAAAACCCTTCAAGAAGCAAAGTCTTGCCAGCCTCAGTGATTTGATATTACATCTATCCCTCTGCCCCCTAGAAAGTTAACTTACTCTAGATCTCAGCACTAATTCCTTGAGGTTCGTGCTGTATATCTCAGCAAACAGACTTTGGTTCATACGTTCCCCATCTCCACAATAAATGCACTTCTGAGTATTCTTCCTCCAGCCTATGGGAGTAGAAGGATTACAGAGTGAATGGGGGTGGAGCTTCCAGTCTCACAGATCTTGTCTAACTGTGTGGAGGGATGCATCCCCCCTTCTCCCCAGCAGCTTTCTTCCCACAAAGTAGACCTAGCAACTATGCTGCCCCTGGCTAGCAGCTCTGGATGCATATCATGACTCCAGACAGAGGAATTATTGAGTGTACAGAAGGAATCAGTGCTGCATCAGGCAGTGTTAACTTTCCACTGACTTTTCCTGGGGTTTGGCTGCAGTCTGAGGAGAGGAGGGGAAATGACAAAATGCAGCTCCTCCCTCCAATTTTGGCCCCACCTAAATAGCCCATATTGTCTATTCGCTGCACGGCTATTTTGCAGGATGGAAGGGCAATAAGACTGTTATACAGCAGACAGGACCACCCACGTAACCCACATTCACCTTCCACATAGCCCACAAGAGCTTTTTGTGCAGATTTCCTCCCTTCCACACTGCACAGTCAGAGACCTGTGCGCCTTTGTTTTGGCATCAGTGGTATCCAAACTTGATTAACAAAGATGCATGAAACAGCACGTGAAGTTTAACATAGTTCTTCTAAAATAGCTGTCAAACAGAAACCAAATACTTACTGTAGAGTGGGAAACTGAACCTGTTACCAGGCTGTGAAGCTAACTGTATAGTCAGACTTCATATTTATAGCTAATTGTGATGGAAGGCTGAAGTATAAGCCAGCTGCTTGGGGGTTCAGTAATGGAACTGCATTCAGTGTCCATCCTCCTAGAGACATCTGACCTGGCGAGTATCCAAAACTTCATTGACTACAAGCACATATTTATATCTAACCATGCCAGGACAGTCACCTAGGTGATTTAAATGGTTGTAAGTTGTGGCGTGGGGGAAGGGGAGAGTTTGATTTCTTCCAAACACAGAGCACTCAACCTTTAAAAGCCAACATGTGACATTAAATAAAGTGCATTCATGTTTGGAAGTGCATTTAAGAAACAGAAAAACAAAAATTAAGCAAATATAAACATTAAAAATAATGTACCATTAAAGTTCTATTCCATACTTTTCCATGATATACACAATAAAAAAAAATAGAAATTTTGTGTTTGTTTCATTTTTGCACTCAGAAAATTCTGGGGATTTTTCTTTGAATTGCATGTTAATAGCCCTAATCACTTTCAGTTTTCAAAAGTGGCTGCGGAGGGAAACCAACATGCTAATGATAAGAACATAAAAACGTAAAAATAACCATACTCAGCCAGACCAATCATCCATCTAGCCCAGTATCTTGTCTTCCAACAGTGGCTGGTGGCAGATACTTCAGAGGGAATGAACAGAACAGGGCAATTATCAAGTGATCCATCCCCCATCGTCCAGTACCAGCTTCTAACAATTGGAGGTTTAGGGGACACCCAGAGCATGGGATTGCATCCCTGACCCTCTTGGCTAATAGCCATTGATGGCCCTATCCTCCATGAACTTATCTAATTCTTTTTTGAACCCATTTATAATTTTGGCCTTCAAGACATCTCCTGGCAATGAGTTCCACAGGTTGACCGTGCATTTTGTGAAGAAGTACTTCCTTACGTTTGTTTCAAACCTGCTGCCTACAAATTTAATTGTTTTATGTGAAGGGGTAAATAACACTTCCCTCACACCATTCATGATTTTACAGATCTCTACCATATCCCCCTTTAGTCGTTTCTTTTCTAAGCTGCACAGTGATATTAAACAGTGAAAAACATGTACTGATAATATGCAAAAATAGTCTGCATGTGTCAATGTGCCAAGTATGTGTATGTAGGTGACATACAATGATTCAGTGGAAGCTCAGGTGACATCTTTGAAGAAATCAAGATTGGAAGAATTATTATTATTTTAAATAACACATTTTCCCAAGATGGCAAAAAACAACCAAACAGAAAACAAAAGCAACCAAAAAAACAAAAACCCCAAAAAACAAAAACCCCGTATGCAACTACTGACTAACTCAGGAGGGGGGCTACTGAAGGAACTTTATTGTAAATGTCTCGCTTCTTGCCTATAGTAAAGTGGTTATGCAAGTGAAATGTAAAAAAAGAAACAGCTAGCTGAAGTTGTGTCATCTGAAATTTTCCATTGAAACTACTAGCAGCAATCTGTTTTCTAATTTAACCAAAGGCCATAGTACTATTTTAGTGCTCAAGGATGAAGCACTTACAGTTAAGCACTTATTGTCCATTGGGGAGTTGTTGAGGACACCAAGGATTTGTATGTTAGGCCTTACACATTATTTTGTTTTTGTTATAGAAAATTAAATTTACACAATCCTTGGCTTTTAAAGCAGGAAAATGCATCTTTCACGAGAAATTATATCCCCATATACCTGCAGCTTTAAACCCTTGTGCATGTATCCCCATCAGAAATCCCAACCTAAGCATGGTACAGCTGGGTCAATGGTTGGATAGGAAACATCCAAGAAACACTTGAGCGTTGAAGGAAGTGGTGCTGGTAGTTCAGTAGGAAGCACTCATCGGAGTCTGTTCTGAACCAGTACCCCAGCATGGTATGCTGCTGGGTGATCCCTTCTTACAGATGAGACGTAAAACAGGAGTCCTGACAACTTGGAGTCATTAAGAATCCCTTGACACTATTTGTAACAGTAGGGGTGAACCTTGGAGTCCTAGCCACATTCCAGTACAGGTAATCATATTCACACACACACCCATTTCAATCAGAGAAGATGGGTTACTTCATTTTCTGTCCTGAGTTGCTGTGCAATATTTCTAAGCATGCTCCAGCATACAATGCTAAGGTTGCATGGTCCTGATGTATAAATGCACACTGCATTGCTATGAAATAACACTTACCTCATCTCTCAGTAATCAAACAATTTTATTTCACCCAGGAGCAGTTGCATCATGTTTTGCAATCTGAGTAATTGTCCTGAACCCTTGCTCCCTAGTCATGGAGATCGCAGGCACTCGAACACCTTGGTGTTGGAGCCCTGTAAATAGATTACATTAGATAGAACCCACTGGGGTTGCCTGAGGCATTAGAGGAATATGGCCCAATGTATATAGTAAAAGTGACATGACCCATTCCATATACTTCCTATGAGCCAATTACTGCCTGCCTCTCAACCAGAGGGAAGGTTGCATCAATCAGTATCATTGCCAGGGAGAAGAGTAAGGAAAAAAAGCTATATGGTGGGTGACCTTTGCTCCCCTTTGTACTGGCCCCTTATGCACTCACCAGATGCCATGCTCACAAGAGAAACTGAGGGAGAGCATGTTCCTACGCTCTCTGCATTATCCATCACAAAGGGAAGGATCTAAAGTCCACTGAATTCAAGTACGTCTTTCCATTGACTTCAGGTGGGCTTTGGATCAGGCTTAGAATGCCAAATTTACCATGAAACACTTGCTTCGCCTCTAGATACGCTGTTGTCCCTCTCAAACCTAGGACTGGGGGGATGGAGGAGGAGAAGTGTCAGATTTCAAAGCTAAACATTAAAAGAAAGAATTTCACTTAAGCCAACTATAAAAGCTTTGGAGATTTTAATATTATCATCCTAAATTAGGATAATAATCTCAGTCAGTTTCCCCCTGTTCATGAGAGGGGTATGTGTTTACATTGAGTGTTGTCCCCTGAGCGGGTGTTGAGATGTATTTTCTGGTCCCAGATTGGTTTCCTGAATTTCTTGGCTACACAGAGGGAGAAAAGCCTGATTAAGTGAAATAATTTGCTGTTGGTTGGGAAACCAAAGCTTATCTTTTATGTTGCTGCAGGGAAAAGAAGGAAACTATTCCTAGGATTTTCAAAAGATTTGTTCTCTGAGCTATCGCACCAACAACCAGCCTGATAACAAAATATTATTCTCTTTGTTTGTTCATACGCCAATGGTAGAAAGCACAGCTGCACTGTGAGCTCACGATACCGCTGCAAAGTTTATCTCAACCCAGAACAGGAAGAGCAATCTTTAGAGAGATGGACAATTGCTTTTAGAGACTCTTCCCAAGTAGCTAATTAGCACCACCTGTGCATTACATCTATCACTTCAGAATTAGAAATAGCCAAAAACCTAGATCTAAACACTCATGGACCTACTGGGGAAGCTCGGACCTGGATGCAAAACTTATAGCTCAGGCCTCATCTCGGTTTAAAGGGAAAGACAGAACAGAACTGTTATCACCAAGCTGATTTGAAATCAATCAGAGAAAGTTGTATACATCCTGGCACAAGAAGTGCCACAAATAATACCACTTTGATTATACATCCTAGCACAATGGGATCCTAGGCACCAAAACAATATAAACCATAACTTCGAGGAAGCAGGATGGCCAACAGGGTGAGGTTCCAAAATGTGTCATTTGTTGCGGGGGAGGGGAGGCATGTTGCTATATAAATCATACACACACACTTTCACAAATACTTTATATAACCAGAAAAGAGTTCACATGAGCCGTCTGAATGCTGAGCGCCCTGGAGGGTGTGGACCGGAGTGGTCCCAACTTCCACTGAAAACAGATGCTCAGCAGTTGAGGATCATGCTCCGAGAAGGTACTGTTTTCTCCTTAAGGCACAAGGCAACCATTTCACAGAGTGATCCATGCTCCCAGACACTGCACCTAGAGTAACTCACGCTAGTACTGGTATAGAACCCCCATGCCTCAGTAAAAGAAACAGACCCGTAGCTAGGTGTTTAACTCATAAACTGCTCTGAATATTGACTCCTCAGAATTCTTTTCAGAGTCAAACAGCAGTCTCAGACTAGAGACCAGTTGAATCACTGAGCCCTTATCCTGCCATTCTGCAGATTCTTTTGTGGTACAGGACACGGCAACTAGGATGAAAGGTTATTCTGCAACAACATTTGTAAGCTGAATTCCACAGAAGACCAAACAAAAGACTACATGAGTTTTCCCTCATCTACAGATACTGTACTTGTGACACAGTGTTCCACTGAAGGCTTGGCTGCAAAATGTGTCTTAACAAAAGCTATGATCCATGGAGGCTCAGAGCACCAGAGTTTATTAATTAACGCTGGGTTCGAGCAAACTACATTTACTTGTAAAGAGATCAAGCTTTTGTTTAATGAAATTAAATGACTGCAAACAGATGGTACAAAAATGCGTAAATAATGCATTAAGCTGTGGTTAAGATAGTCATTTGTAAAACATATTGGGCTCAATAGAGACACACCAGGGAAATAAGAATGGATTGAAAAGTCAGCTCTGGCTGTTATTGCACTAGGAAACAAAACCAGCACTGCTCCTCTGCACCAAATTCCCATAGAAGTCTTCATATTTATTGTGTTATAGAAATAAAGGCTTTACACCAAATCACGCTTTCATACACGACGGGGAAAATATTAATTTTAAAATCAGAATTCTGCTGAGCCCCGCCCCAATGCGCCCGCGCACACACACACACACACACACACACACACACACATAAATGAGATGGTAGGAGCAAAGCAGAAGCCCTCTCCTGGCATGCTGGCACTGCCTCACCCTCAAACTCCCATCTTCACAATACCTAGTCTCCTGCCCAATTAAGAGGGGGATGAGGCCTCCCTCCTCCTCAACTAATGGGAATGCTGGCCAAATAAGCCACAGATCAGCTGGGAGACAGAGCAAGCCATCCCCTGGTGAGAGCAAGAGGGGACAGAGAAGAAAAGAGAGTTACCTTTTCCATAACTGGTGTTCTTTGAGATGTGTTGCTCATGTCTATTCCACAATAGGTGTGCGTGTTCGCCACATGCACTGGTGCTGGAAGTTTTTCCCCTAGCATTACCCGTAGGGGAGCGCCCTAGTGACCCCTGGAGTGGCACCTCCATGGCACAGTATAAGGGGTGCTGTGTGCTCCCCCCACCCTCAGTTCCTTCTTGCCAGACAACTCCGACAGAGGCGAAGGAGGGCGGGATGTGGAATAGATATGAGCAACACATCTAGAAGAACACCAGTTACGGAAAAGGTAATTGTCTTTTCTTCTTTGAGTGATTGCTCATGTGTATTCCACAATAGGTGATTCCAAGCTATATCTGTTGGAGGTGGGAAGGAGTTCAAAAATTCTCAGGACGGAGAATGGCTCTGCCGAACCCGGCGTCCTCCCTGGTCCAAGAGACAATCGCATAATGCGAGGTGAACGTGTGAACTGAAGTCCACGTGGCAGCCCTACAAATGTCCTGAATGGGGACAGGGGCCAAAAAGGCAGCCGACGAGGCCTGCGCCCTAGTCGAGTGTGCCTTCACAATTGGTGGCGGAGGGATTCCCACCAGGTCATCACAGGTACGGATGCACGAGGTGATCCAGTTGGAGAGCCACTGAATGGAGATCGGCCGACCTTTCATGCACTCGGCCGAGGCGATGAACAGTTGCGAGGACTTTCTTAACGGCTTAGTCCGCTCCAGGTAGAAAGCCAGAGCCCGTCTCACATCCAGTGTGTGGAGGCGGCGCTCCTCACTGGATGCATGGGGCTTGGGGCAGAGGAACGGCAGAAAAATGTCCTGACCCATGTGATAGGTGGAGACCATCTTCGGGAGGAACAAAGGATGTGGATGGAGCTGGACCTTATCTTTATGAAACACTGTGTAGGGGCTTGGAGGTCAAGGCCCTGAGTTCCGAGACCCGCCTAGCCGACGTGATCGCAACCAGGAAGGCCACCTTCCACGAGAGGTGTGACCAGAAGCACGTGGCTAGCGGCTCAAACGGGGGCCCCGTGAGATGGGCCAACACCAGGTTTAGGTCCCACTGTGGGCCTGGGGGCCTAACATATGGGAAGAGATGATCCAACCCCTTAAGGAATCGGCCAGTCATAGCATGGGAGAATACTGTGTGGCCCTGCACCGGAGGATGGAAGGCGATATGGCCGCCAGGTGCATCTTGACTGTTGAGGGCACCAGGCCCTGGGCTCTATGGTGAAGGAGGTAGTCCAGAATAAGGTGGATTGGGGCGGCCACCGGGGAAACGCCCCACTCGTCTGCCCATCTGGAAAACCAAGACCACTTTGCCAAGTAGGCTCGGTGCGTGGGGGGCCACCTGCTTTCTAGGAGGACGCGCTGAACCCCTTCTGAGCATGTCCTTTCCTCCCTACCTAACCACTGAGCAGCCATGAGTGCCTCTAGGTTGGGGTGGAGGAGGCAGCCGTGGTCCTGGGAGAGCAGGTCCAGGCGGGACGGCAAAATGGCCACGACGGGGCGATCGCCAGGCCTGGGAGGGTCCCATACCAATGCTGCCTGGGCCATGCCAGGGCAATCAGAAGGACCCGGGCCTTGTCCATCTTTATCTTTTCCAGGACCTTGCCGATCAGCAGGAACGGGGGAAAGGCATAGAGAAACTGGCTTGACCAGGATAGGAGATAGGAGGAAGGCATCGGAGATAGCGCCCCGTCCCATCCCCCCTGCGGAGCAGAACCAGGGACAGCGACAGTCCTGCCAAGTCGCAAATGGGTCCACCTGGGGAGTTTCCCACACTTGAAAAAGTCTGTGCATCACCTCTGGGTGGAGAGACCACTTGTGCTGAGAGGAGACGTCCCCGCTCAAGGGATCCACCCATGCGTTTTGGGCGCCCGGCAGATGGAAGGTCTGTAGGCAGATGTCGTGGGCTATACAAAAGTCTCACAGCCTGAGGGCTTCACGGCAGAGGGCAGAGGATCGGGCTCCGCCTTGCCTGTTGATGTAGAACATCGAGGCCATGTTGTCTGTGAGGACCCTGACCACCCGGCCCTCCAGGTGCGAGCAGAAGGCCGTGCACGCCAGCTGTACCGCCCTGAGCTCCTTGACGTTTATGTGGAGGGACAGATCCTGAGCCAACCACAGACCTTGGGTCTGAACGTTCCCCACGTGGGCCCCCCATCCCAGGTCCGATGCCTCGGACATCAGTTCCAGCAACGGGGCCCTGCCCCTGAACGGGACCTGTTGGAGCATGTTCCTCGGGGAGGACCACCACTGTAGGGAGGTGATCACTGGCTCGGGCACCATGATGACTTTGTCCATCCTGTCCCTGGCCTGGGAGAACTCCAAAGCCAACCAGAGCTGGAGGGGCCTCATCCTGAGTCTGGCGTGACGGACCACATACATGCACGCCGACATGTGACCCAAGAGCTGGAGGCACACTCTGGCTGTTGTCACCGGAAATCTTGTGACCGTGTCGATGAGTCCCTTCAGGGTCTCGAACCTGTCCGGTGGGAGGGAGGCTCTGGCCGACAAGGCATCCAGGACCGCCCCGATAAACTCTATGTGTTGTACTGTGACTAACATTGACTTGGTGTCATTTACCAACAGGCCCAAAGTGATCCACGTGGACAGGAGCACCACGTGATCCCGCACCTGCGACCGGGAGCTGCCCTTGACCAACCAGTCGTCCAGATAGGGGAAGATCTGGACCCCGCCGGCGCCTGAGGTAGGCTGCCACCACTGACATACATTTCGTGAATACCCTGGGGGCAGTGGACAGGCCAAACGGACCGTAAATTGGTAGTGTTCCTGCCCCACCGTGAAATGGAGGAAGCATCTGGGCCCCTCAAATATATGAATGTGGAAGTATGCGTCCTGCGGGCGGCATACCAGTCCCTGGGATCCAGGGAGGGGATGATGGAGGCCAGGGAGACCACGCAGAACTTGAGCTTCACCATGTACTGGTTCAGGCCTCGCAGGTCCAAGATGGGCCTGAGCCCCGCTTTGGCCTTTGGGATAAGGAAATAGCGGGAGCAGTACCCCTTGCCTTTGAACTCCCCCGGGACCGCTTCCACCACTCCTAGGCCCAGGAGCTGCCCCACCTCCTGCTCGAGCAGAGCCTCATGCAAGGGGTCCCCCAGGAGGGACGGGGATGGGAAGTGGTTGGGCGGGGAGGAAGTAAACTGGAGGGTGTAGCCCCGGGAGATGGGCGCATCTCAAAATAACGTGACTTCTTATAAGCGATCTCGTATTTTGAATGGGTGGCCTGAGGAGGAGTCTGCTGCGGCTTGAACTTAGGTTTAGCCGGAGCCGGAACATAGAGACCCAGAGTCTGGAGAGTCATGCAGGAGTCTTTCAGGCCATGCAGCTTTGTATCCGTTTGTTCCGCAAACAGAGCTTTGCCGTCAAACAGGAGGTCCTGCAGGGAGGTCTGCGCCTCGCTGGGCAGCCCAGAGAGCAGGAGCCATAACACCCTTCTCATGGACACCGCAGAGGCCATGGACCGCGCGGCTGTGTCCGCTGAATCTGAAGCTGCCTGCAGGGTTGTCCTGGCAGCCACTGTGCCCTCCTCCACCAGTGCTTTGAACTCCTTCCTGTCATGCTCCTGGAGGGAGTCCTTCAACTTGGGCTGGCCTGGGCCATTGATGGACGACTACAAAGGGAGGCCGGGCTGACACACGACCTGCCGCTATCCCTGGACCAGCAAGAGCGGCAGCGCCAGGAGTGATGCCGACCACAGGACCGCGATCCCGACGTGGAGGACCGGTACTGTCGGTAACAGCTGCTCTGTAATCGCCTCCGGCGGGCGGACCCGCGACGGCGAGACGCCAGTGATCGACACCCGGGGCTGCGGAGGCAGTGCTATGGCGGGGTCCTGGAGTGGGACAACGAACAGGAACGACGTCGACGTTCATGCCATGACCAGCTGCGATAGCCCCTCCGAGACGAGGACCTATAGCATCGTCTGCCTCGGTCCAGTCCATGTTTGCTCCTCGAGGCGGAGCGATGCCGAGAGTCTCGGTCAGACGGAACCCAACCAGACAGCCTGGTGGGCGTCGAGGGCGATCCACGTGGACTTTGCCCTGAATGGTCGCTGGGCAGCAAACGGCATCGGGAACATTCCCTCGACTGAGACCGGTACTGAGCCGGGGGTGACTGCGGAGATCCCAGCAGCGGCTTGCCTCTGGAGCACGGGGCTGACATTGGCGGTGCTCCTGGTTCCGGCATGGACATAACGTCCCAGGCTGCCTGCAGGGCCTCCGGTTGGAGGGCATCCGGGGAGGGCTGCTCCAAATGGGCCGGGCTACTCCACTCGACTTGAGTCGGAGGCCTAGAGGCTGGTGGGGATCAAGGACTGCCCAACATGGGTCTAGCCTCTGTCCCGGGTTTACTCCGGTGCTGCGGCGAAGAAGGCCTTTTCCTAGCCTTCTTGGCATGCCCCGTGGACGGGGAGCGGTGCCGATGGCGCTGAAGGGTCACCACGCATTGACACCACGTGGCCGGTGCCAATTCGGAGCGGCAAACCGGAGCCGGGGTCAGCACTGACTCCATCAAAATAGCCCCGAGCCTAATGTCCCTTTCTCTCTTGGTCCAAGGCTTAAACAACTTGCAAATCTTGCAGCGATCGCTGAGATGAGTTTCCCCCAAACAGCGTAAACAGTCCGCGTGCAGATCACTCACTGGCATAGATCGCCTACAAGTGTTGCACGACTTCAAACCCAGGCCACAGGGCATGTCCCGGCCCAGGCGCTCTAGCTAAATTAACTAACTAACTAACTACAGATACCATATGCTGAACGAACAAGCAGTTTTGGGGATGAGCTACAGGAAAGCTGGAGCACAGCAGTTTCCAAAGTACCTTCACCGGCGGCAAGAAGGAACAGAGGAATGGGGGGAGCGCGCAGCGCCCCTTATACCGCGCCATGGAGGCGCCACTCCAGGGGTCGCTAGGGCACTCCCCTACGGGTACTGCTAGGGGAAAAACTTCTGGCACCGGTGCACACGCCGAGCACGCACACCTATTGTGGAATACACATGAGCAATCACTCGAAGAAAAAAACAGGCCTCCCAGGCAGGGAGAGGAATATTGGCCCAGCTCCTAAAATAAAGAATTAAAAGATATAAAGAATTAAAGGAGGGTAAAAATCAACATGGGTTTATGGAAAATAGATCCTGTCAGGCTAACCTGATATCTTTTTTGGATGCGATTACAAGTTTAGTTGATAAATGTAATAGCGTTGAGGTAACATACTTAGTATTTCTGTAATGTGTTTGACTGGGTACCACATGACATTTTAATTAAAGAAACAGAACAATATAAAAATGAATATGGTACTTATTAAATTGATTAAAAACTGGCTAACTAATAGGTCTCCAAATGTAATTGTAAGTGTGGAATCGTCATCGTGTGGATGTGTTTCCAATGGGGTCCTTCAGGGATCAGTTCTTAGCTCTATGCTATTTAACATTCTTATCAATGACCCGAAAGAAAATAAAATCATCACTGATAAAGTTTGCAGATGATGCAGAAGTTGGGGGGGTGATAAATAATGAAGAGGACAGGTCACTGGTGCAGAGTGATCTGGATCACCTGGTAAGCTGCGCTCAAGTAAACAATATGTGTTTTAATATGACTAAATGTAAATGTATACATCTAGGGACAAAGAATGTAGGTCATTCTTACAGGACTCTATCCTGGGAAAGAGGGTTCAGAGAAGAGCCAAGAGAATGATTAAAGGATTAGAAAATCCTTATGGTGATAGGCTCAGGGAGCTCAATCTATTTAACTCAACAAAGAAAAGGTTAAGAGTGACTTGATCACAGTCTATCAGTATCTACATGGGGAACAAATACTTAATAATGGGCTGGAAGATGAAGCTAGACAAATTCAGACTGGAAATAAGCATACATTTTTAACACAGAGTAATTAACCATTGGAACAATTTACCAAGGGTTGAGGTGTATTGTCCATCACTGACGATTTTTATTTCAAAATTGGACATGTGACAGAATCCTGAGGGCTAGCACTTGAGCCTGCACTCTGGTCACGATTAGTACTAATTAGGTTCCTCTGGAGATGGCTTAATTGGACAGATCCCCTGTTTGGACAGGTATCCAATTAACAGGCCAGATTGGGTCTAGTGACTCAATGAGCCAACTAGCCCATTAGCAGGGAAGATATGTAAAGGCACAAGAAGGGGGAAGGGGGGGAAAGGAGAGAAATGGAAGGCTTGGGGAGCCTGACAACTAGAGTCCTCCGAGTAGAGACACCTGCCCCTACCTTTTGGAGAAGGGGTTAGAGAGTTAAGACATGGTGTGTAAAGGTGTGGCAACACTGCTATGTATTGGTGGAGGGATTAAAACACTGTAAATACACTACACCGTGGTGTTTACAAGCAAGAAGATCTCAGAGAGGTCTGTGTTCACAGCAGAAGTGTGGGATAGCACGCTGCCCCATCACAGCATGTTTTTTCTAAAAGACATGCTCTAGGAACTATTTTTGGGAAGTTCTATGGCCTGTATTATGCATGAGGTCAGACTAGATCACATTCATCCCTTCTGGCCTTGGAATCTATGAAACTTTAGACTCATATATAGTATTTTGTATATATACACTGTACAATGATCCAGGCTTTATACCAGGCCTCTAACCATGGTATCTGAGCACCTGGGAGGGACCTCAGGATAATGCATATGAATAAGAGAAAAATCAAAGGTAATTGCTTCCATTTTGTGGGATTAAAATCTAACACTTAGATTGCAATAATGTGGATTGATGTGTAAATGTTTTCTATGAATTAACCAGGAGTGTAGTGTCACACATAAATTAGAGGCATCAAGAGATTCTTTTAGAAATACATGAAGAAGAGGCAAATATCACTTCAGGAAACTTTAAAAAGCAAAACAAAAACAGTTGTTCCAATATTACAAATTTTAGAATTAAAGTAACCCAACAAAAATGATCCCTCAGTTACAATGAACTGAAGCAAAAACAGTAATACTTTGCACTTCTGTAGCATCTTTCACTCAATGATCATAAAAGCCTATACAAATACTAATGAATTAATCCTCACAACACCCATGAGAAGATCATAAGCAATATTATACCCATTTTACAGATGGTGATAGTAAGGCCTATAAAACTTAAGGGACTTGCCCAAGATCACACAGCATGTCTATGCTAGGGGGAAAAAAACAATTCTCCTGATTCCCAACCCTGTGCTTTAACCATTACATCTGCAAGAACACCAGCTTCCTTCTCTGACCAATGTTTGCTAGAAAAATAAACAACCCTATACTGCAGTTTCCTTATATTATAGGTCAGAATTTATTAATGCTTCAGATTTACCAAGAGCAGATAATGGAATGCATGGATACCCAATAACCAGAGCCCGAGAAGTCTCACACCTCTCCCAATGTAAATGAATAGACTGTAACTTTTTATGACCACACAGCTTTAGAAAAAACATGATTTTAAATAAAGACTGGATTATTTTTAGGTCAACGTGTCAAGGCACACTAGGATGAGTTTATTTAATGTAAGAGTTTTAATTCTCTTTAGCAATTATTCAATTTTACTATAACATTTCAGAATCAAATGTGGCGACAGTGTTTCTTTTGCATTGCAGGAGACATCTACCTTATTGTCAAGGGAACGCAGCCTACACTCAGATAGTAATGAATTAAGGGTCACTCCTGCCAGGCACTAAAGCGCACGTTCAGTTCCCACTGATGACAGTGGAAGTTGAGAGTGCTTGGTATCTCACAGGATCAGGCCCACTGCATAGATGCTGGAACTAGGGGTGCTACCACATTGTCTGGCTTGAAGTGGTTTCCACCATATACAGGGTTTACAGTTTGGTTCAGTTGCTCTCAGCACCCCACTATACAAATTGTTCCAGCATCCCTGGCCCATTGTGATATATCCTGTAGTCCTGATATCAGCAGAACTCCCAGTGACTTCAATTAAGCAATATAGTATAGACTACTTGTATTCTTTCTTCCATTCCCTCTCCCTACCCACAACTTTTAAAGGCTCTGATACAGTCTTACAGCCTATCTAAAACACTCAGTAAACATTTCAGCTCACACCAGTGCTACCTATCTATATTTAGCCAGCTCTCTGTATTCCTGCATACTTCAGGCAAATTTAGAACAAACACGACTTGAACTTATTTTCAAACACAGACAGAAGCAGGCTCTCACAAACAGCACTGATTCAAAAGGGGGTATTTAAAATTAGCATAAAGGTCATTTTGAGATAGTTATGGCGGACAGATTTGCACTGGGTACAATAAAAAAAAACAGTTTCCACCACTTGCAAGCTAGAAAAAATGCTTTCAAAATATTCATTCTAGAAATTAACCCCTTCTTCACCCTCCCTCAAAAAAATGTGCAGATAAAAAAACAGCATAAGCCTGAAATCTGTAACCCCCGTGAAAGCTGCTGGATTGTGAAAAGGCCTCGTTACAGAAGTATGTCATGGAGCTAGCCTGTACCTGTATTTCAATGCACATTCCTCTGTTAATTGAATTTAGGCTGAAGCCTGGTACTCCTTCTACCTCCCAAAAATGAGCTCATTACACTGGAATGAGGAGGAGGGGAAAAATTTGATCACTGGAATCTCTTTAATGGAAATTATAGGCTCTTGTTCTGATGCAAAGAACTCTAGAAGTGTTTTGCCTAGTGCTATTATGCAATTAGAAATGGAAAAGCAGTCTAAGCAAAATTTACACTGTGTTCAATGATTTTATAGGACCCAATCTTGGAGGCAAAACTGCCACACAAGGACGGCAGGATCAGCTGGAGGATTCCTACGGGAAACTTTGTAAAAGATTTCAGATTGGAATAGCCGTCTCCAAACTGTTCAAATCAACTTCCTATTTCAAAAGCTGTAAGATAAGAAAGAAGGAGGTAAAGGTATTTTGAGGACCTGAATCTTGAAGTCACTGGAAGCTGATGGTGCTCAGCTCTTCCCAGCATTAGCTCCTACACTTGAACATTATGAAATGGTTATTGCTGTATTTGGAAGTGAAAGGTGTTGCATCCACTGAATGTGACCGAATGTCAATTAACTGTTTTAAGATTATCAGAGTTTTATGTATTGTCAAAGTATTTTTAAAATCACCGTGTTCTTTTACTATGTACAGGGTGCACAAATATAGCTGCTTCTCCTCATATCTATTCAGATTTGGATGTTCGATCCCTGTGGATCTCAAAACGCAACCCTTGGTAGAGCTCAAGAAAGTCTTAGTGGGATTGAAGATCTAGTGTAAACATTAATTAATTCTATCCTGCCATTGTAGAATAACTGAGACTAACTGGCTGTTTTTTAATCATTATCACTCCTTTCTCAAACATGTGCAGAACTTGGCTGGATGGTGTGAAGCTGGAAGATAAAAGCTAGCTAACCTCCCTTTGCAATATTCACAGTATCATGCTAGCACATGAAAGAAAATGCAACTGAATGAAGAGTCTTTAGGTGGCAAACAAACTAATGAGTAGATCCACCAAGGTGCTGAATGTCTCCAGCTCCTGCAGGCCTCTATGGCTATGGATGATGTATTAATAAAATTCTACAGCTATGAAGTACCCAGGTCAGACCCCATTGGGCTGTTTGCACTAATTGTCTGGGTAGATTTCAATTCAATCCTAATAAGATTACACAGTCACAAAGAACGTGCTGGCTAAGAGCTACCACAGAACAAACGACATAACCACTAAGCTGCACTGATGTGGCCATCTAAACCAGAGCACCTTATTCATGGGCACTAACTCGTTTTACTTTCAGATCTTCTGAAGAGCTTAAAAGGAACACTATCACATTAAATAGCAAACATTACAAACAATTCTTGTCTCTGTTACTATTCCCAGGTGGGACTACTAAAGCAGAAAGAATTAATAACATCCAAAGTTAGATTATCCCCAGTACTTCTGTAAGTGGAGAGGACCCAGGTCTGTTGGATCTGGCTGGAGGATGCAGAAAGAAGTGGAAGAGCCAGATCTTCAGCATCATGCCTCCCCTTCCCCAAAAACATGCTCTATGGGTGCCCAGCAGGGATAGAGATTCTATGGTACAATTTGATTCATTTAAGATTTTTACTTTATTTGAATCTGCGCTTTCTTTCACATATAGTGACACTGCCCCACCATCACAACCTCCTCTGACATACCTATATTTTGTACCCCGATATTACTGTATCCCATTGATTATCCTCATTTTAGCAGGTTTCCGCAATGTGTATTATATCAACATCCTCTTTTAATCCTAGACACTCTATTTCACCCATCTTACCATTTTAGACTTCTACCATTTGTATTTAAGCACTTGTACATTTTGTCAATATTCAGAGTTGCTTGCCTTCACGTGTTAGAGTTAAATGGGACTCTTATGTTTGACTGTTCCTCGCTGGCTCATACCGATACGTTACCAACTTCTTTCCTATCCTCTTTACTAGGCCACAGAGTTCTCCCTTTAATAAATTCATCCCTAAGGGATGTCTCTGGCCAAATCGCTTGCTTCTCTGCACCTGTTGGCTTTCTCTCCATCTCTTAGGTTAAAAAATTCTCTCTAACATTTTAATTTTACATGCCAGCAGTCTGGTTCCATTTCGGTTTAAGGGGATCCCATCCTTCCTGGATAGGCTCCTCCTTTCCTTCCTGGTGTTCTCTAGGAACTGATGGAGTAGAAATCTTCTGCAATTAACTCCACAGAAAGGAAGGAGGATGAGGTTCTGTCACAGGCAACATTTGAAAAAGCAAAAGTACATGAGCCGGTCACAGTAGAATGCGGTGGTGTAGCACAGAGCACCACCACTGCAATCATGCATAAAGGGAGAGAAAATTTAAAAGGTCTTTTTTTTTTTAATAAAAGGAAAATGTGGTTGTAAAACCAGTACAATTGGCAGGGGCAGGAGTACTACCCGGAGCGACATTTCAATAATTTGAGTCGATTCCAAACTGGAACCCATCTCTTTTAAGCCTAGTGGCAGAGCAGTAGGAAGGCCTGGAGAGAACCTTGCAATGTGCCCTGTAGTATGTGGTGGGAACAGTACTTTCCACTCTCAAATTCAGTCAAACTGTCACCTTTCGTACGTAGCGCAAATCATACAGAAAATACTTATCAATGTATCAATGCATTGTACACATGCTGCTCAGACTTTGTCATCTGTAAACACATTTCGCACATATTTTTATTGTAAAACTGAAACATATAATCAAACAGAGTTTAGGCAAACAGTCCACTGACTCCTTTTATGGTATAGTTCTGAATACTCCTAGAAGTTCTTGATTTTTCTGCTGCCAAATTGCTTTTTTGCCATTTTTCCTTCTCAGGCTATGTCCTTTCAGTTATACTCCACCCTGTTTTATGGATAGGTTTAATCATCATTGTATAATACAATGATTCAGCCAATTATTGCTTTATTCAATGTTTCCAGGTTTAGTGGCAGTGATAGCACAAGCTGGGAGTGGGAGAAAGTGTTATAGCACAAACGCTTTACAGTCACAGTGAGAGTATTAACTGAATTGATGAGGTGGCTTTAGCGTGCTTGCTACCACTAGAATTTCATATCTGGCTGTTTGTGGTGTCATATCCATGTCTGGAAAGCCCAGCAAATGCAGTAGTTGGACAGCTTTCCTCATTTAAATGCATTTGGTTAATTTTATAGTAGCAAGAAGATGCTCTAGGACATGCATTTCTGGGAGATTATTGCACTTCTTACAGCTGCCTTTGTCATCTTGATTTACGAGTTCAGACATGCTATTATCTCTCAGCAAATGCACTGCCTAGAGTGTTGTACTGTTAATTAAAAGTTTTTCCTTTGCTGAATAAACCTGCTTCTCTTCCTAAAGAGACTTGTTTAGTTTTGAGGCTCCTCTTAAGAACTAGATAAGATTTAATCTCTCAAATGCTTCATTATCAGACCAAAAAAAGTTACATTTGAAAGGACTCAGAGAAAAAGGAGGAGAATAACCAGGTAGATTTCAAATTCTGAGCTGACAGGTGAATAGGCACAGTACATACTGTAATTAAAACAAGTTTTTGAAAGACAAGAGGCATACCTGGCATCATCTGAAAGCTAAAAAATAGGGACTTTTGGGAAGAAAAATAAGAAGATGCCTATTAGTTCCTTTGAAACACAATGAACTAGAAGAGCTTCTTAGAAGTACAGTGGAATTAATAGGTCCCAGATTGTTCGAGTGCACTTATACCTTCTTCTCTTCTGTTCCCTTCCTAAAAAGGGGAATTAATATCTTGTTTCTTCCATCAAACCTTGTTTAATAATTTTCCTTTCTAGCTAGGTTTTAATGGTTGACCCATTACTTCTAAGGTAATATTCAGGCTTTTACCTTGATTATATTACAGTAGAACCTCAGAGTTCTGAACAACTCAAGAATGGAGGTTGTTTGTATCTCTGAACAAGTATTATGGTTGTTCTTTCAAAATTTTACAACTGAACATTGACATAATACAGCTGTGAAAGTTTGCTGTGAGAAGAAAAATGCTGCTTTCTCTTTAATTTTTTTAGTAGTTTACGTTTAACGCAGTACTGTACTGTATTTGCTTATTTCCCCACTGCTGCCTGATTGTGTACTTCCGGAACCAAATGAGATGCGTGGTTGACTGGTCAGTTCATAACTCTGGTGTTTGTAACTCTGAGGTTCTACTGTACTTACATTGCAGTCCTGGCAAATATTTACATCGAGAATGGAATCATTCGTTCTCAAGGTTAATGACTGTAGCAAGGTACATCAGCTGCACCCCTCTGAGTTGGGTGATGCAGATTCTCAAGTAACAGGCACTGGTACATTCTCAGTGTAGCTAAGAGTGAGATATCAGAAGCAGCACGAGAGCACTGGCTGCCAGAGTTTCTATTGGCGGCCTCCCTGTTCCAAAGTAAGTCAGCACAGGATGGCTCATAACGGGCCCTCTTGACATTAAGGAAGCTAAACGAGAGGAGACTAATACATGTGCTCAGTAGTGGTTCATGATGTAACTGAGGTTGTGACGAAGTGGGACTTTCTTAAATGTTTTGCATGAATACTGTGTGTGTCTCAGTTTCCGCTATATGTTGCACAAATATCTAGATGGTGGGACAAGGGTGTGTGATCTTTGCAGAGACCCTAGCAGGCAGGTGACTGCCTCTATTTGCCTGCACACAGACAATGGCCAGACACTCTGTATCCTGGCAACTGTTGGCTGTTGCAAGGAGCCAGCTGAAGGAGTTGGAGAACAAAGAGGGAGGTGGAGGCCAGGTGACCTGTTTGCCCGGGAAAGAGGCAGAGGATGGAGAAGGAGCAACTGGGTGTGACTGACTGCTGGAGGCTAGTCAGTCTCCTGGTTTGGAAATGAGGGACGAGAGCCTCTGGATCCCCCCCAAGATGGACTTTGCTGAACTTTCCTACTTCCTGTACTAACAAGAACTGTTCTATGTTGTGTTTCAGATGACTAATAAGCCCTTCTGTTTTACAACGCTGGCTGAGAGTCACTGCTGAATGTGAAGTTGAGGTGCACGGTCCCTTTGGGGGCGTGTAAGGCTTCCCTACTTGTCCTATTCAGGTGGACTCACTGCGGGGAGCTCACGGTGCAGAACAGGGGTGCTGAATGCTCCGAGGTCAGACCCAAGGAGGCGCTGAAGTCCAGGAAGCTTGTCCTAGCAACAGTGTGCCCTGAGGGGTGTCACACAAAAAGAGGGTCCTGTCTGAACTTCATTCAGAGCTGTTCCAGAGCACCGAACCTGCGCAACTGTGACAGAGGTTAATCTGGACCCTACAGAAACAGCAGGAATAGGGTCTGGCGCCATGGAGTCTGTAGGGATTTCTGCAGGTTTGGTACCCCCACAGTTCAGAAAGCAGGTCATCTTGCTGGCTGGAGGAAAGCAAGGGTAGTACTAAATGAGGAGAAGGGCGAGCAGCATGTTTATGGAACAGGCTCCCCTGTGGGGGTATGGCTACACTGCAGCTGGGAAGTGAGAGGTTCAGTGTGGGTAGAGGGACTCACGCTAGCTTTACTCAAGCTAGCATGCTAAAAAATAATAATAATAATAATAATAATAATAATCATAATAATCAGTATGGACATTGTAGTGCTGGCTGTGTCTTGAGCTAACAGCCTGAGTCCGAGCTCAGCCGACCCCCCGCGTCCAAGCTCAGGCAGCTAGCCCAAGTCACCACCACTGCCATAATGTCAACGCTGCTATTTTTCTCATGCTAGCTCAAGCAGCGTTAGTGTGAATCTGTGTTCCCATGCTGGCAATCAAACCTCCCAACTGCAGTGCAGACATACCCCGGCAGACCACCGTGTACGTGGCTGGGACTCCACAGGTTTGAGAGAGAAAGTGCTGGGGAAGCAACTGCTCTGGGCACAAGCTCCCCTGCAACACCAGTAGGAATAATGGAAGATTGGCATTTTCTCCCTTTATGTCTTCTATCCCTCTCTGACCGCAGAGCGTTATACACAGTTACGGGAGATAGCAGCAGTGAGTCAGTCTGTCATGGGAGGGCATCAGGGAGCAGCATAGATGGGTGGTCACTTTATACAAATGCCCTGCCATTCACTGAGACAGATGCAGAATTTTTTCTCCCCAGAGTTCTTCAGGTTGCACACAGTTTCTAGACTACATACACTCTGAGGGGAGCATGCATCTGTTGGATTTTCTGTGGACAGGGATACATTAAGACCTGTGCTTGGGCTTCAGCTTCCCAAGACATTAAAGGACCCATATTTGTTTGCTGGGATGTTTCATTTCCCCAGTTGCAGATGAGGGAATTCAACAGACATTTCTTGCAATTATTAAAAGTGTTCACTGAGCTCATCTCGGCATAACCTTGTTAACCATTTTGAGTCTGACTGCCAGCCCCTTTAGACTAGTGACATGGCTCTTCACTTTGCTGTTAATGACCTACTTCCTTGCTTACCTTTCTCTTTCTAGTCTATTTGATCTCAATGTCACTTTCAAGACAGCACCAAATCCAGCACCATTCCCATTGAAATCAATGGGAGGTTTGCCCTTGCAAGGAGAGTAGTGCCAGATCCAATATGAACCCCTTTTCAAAACACAACAACCATTTGTTTGAAAAGTTTGTTTCATGGGGCAACACCATAACTGCTCTGATTACAGGTTTCTGCAACCTTTACTCATATGAATGGCCCTGATGCAGTCAAGTTCAGACCCTTGAGGGGTGGGGTGCTGTATGTTTATAAAGTTTCCAAAAACTGATAATTTGTCCCCTCTTTCCCATGATCTCACCATTTAGTTTATTCACAAAGACAGGTGCTATCAGACTCTTCTTTACTGCCCTGTCATAAAACTTTATACTTGGCTCTGAATAGGAGCTATTACATTAGCCTGTTATCTAGGAAGCAACACTAGAAAGCAGGGAACAGTGCCCAGGATCAGCTCTTAGCACTAAGTTCATTCACCAGGTCATCTGCCTTTTCACACATTCCCCTATTGCAGTGGCAGAATGCACGGTTTCTTATTTTTAGAAAGTTATAAACTGTAACAATGAAGCACAAGCAATATTAAAAACTTGAAAAAAATCCCAAGAACTCACCATTAAAAAGTGAGGAATTCATTCAACATTAGAAAAACATCAAATAATTAAACTACTTTGCGTGTACAGAGTATCCTTCACCCAGGGATCTCAAAGTGCTTTCCAAACATTTATTAATAGAGTAGCCAGAAAATTGTTCACCTATCTTCACTACACCTCATAATAGGTCATCATCTCAAAGCAAAACAACTGCCTTTAACAGTGCAAGCGCACAGCCGCCCAAGAAGAGATGCATTCATTTTATGTTGGGGGTACGGGATGGAACAGAAATGGCAGTTCTAAAAGGGGGCTGGTGGTGGATGAAAGGTAGTGAGCCACTCCTAAATGCAGTGATTCACTTTGACTAGTACTGGTTAATGTGGGAGTTGATAAGGCCCTATGGAGTGTTTTGCTGATATTCTTTCCACTACAAAAAAGTTAGAGGTCCAACTTGGAGACAACCTTTAACATGTAAGCAGAACTCTATTTTGACAACAGACTAATCAGATCCCTCTACAATGGACCTTAACAATAGCAAAAGTACTTACAGGAATAACATGAGTATTTGTTTGACTAGGAAAGCAGGAAATGTGTGTTGGGAGAACATCCAAAAGCTATAACTAATAGGAAAAAGATAGGTATTTCCCAAAGATCTGGGGTTTAGTTAGTAAAACACAATGGGCTATACTTTAACTGCCCCTGAACAGATGCCCTAGGGGTGGGGGAGGAAGACACAGTAAACCTTTTCCTTCTCATACATACCATGAATGGCACAGGCATAGCATTCCTGCTGCTGCGGCTGCTGCCTGAGCACAAGAAGTACGCAGACAGAGCACCTGCAGTAACCTCATGGCCTCAAGGGGACTTGGCCATGCAGTTCAGTGGAGCTACCAGCTGCGTTGCTGTCACAGATCTATGCAAACACGTGTGTATATCTACCTCTGCAGATTATGCTGCAAGCCACCTTCCCTCAGCTGCTACAGAGCCTCACGCACCTCCTGCCCCAAATCCCAGGTGAAGCGCAAAAACTCGTCCCCATTATCCCTACTAAATTCTCCAATTTGCTTTCAGTTCCTTTGCCCTTTTATTCTATTCCTGGACATTTGCAAATATGTGGTATTATACCAGATCTGGCCTAAGCAGACAGAACTCCCAGTGACATTTACAGTAGTAAAGTGACCCTCCCCACCCCCCACCTTTGTCACACTTTATTCGTAAGAGGTACTGTATTAGTGTCAAGCTACTTCTCTCTCCTCACATCCCCCTAGCACCAGCATCCAAGGGGGCAGCAGTAATAAGGTACTTGCACAGATTGCCAGCTGGAGAGCCTGTAAATGAGCAGCTAACTCAAATTCTGCCTGAATTATCTCTTTAAGTGAGGGCCAAACCCTGCATCTCCTACTCCCAGGAGAAGTCCTATCTCACAAGAGCAGTGTCGCTGACTGCACTCAAAACTGCTTGTGAGAGTAAGCAGTCACAGGATTGGGCCCAATTTTCTTATCACAACTTCTTGCTATTTTTATTACTCTTGCCTATCTAAAAACAAATACCAGATGCCTGGAGTCATCAGAATACAAGCTAGGACAGCTGGAAAGAGCTAAAATGCTCACCATTAACAGTCCTAAGCTTGGGTAATTTTCCTATACGCAAATTCTGACTTCCATTGGAAAAATCATCCTGCAAGTAAGTAGGAAAGTTCCAGATACGCTCTCAACAAGTGGTTTACTTTCAGGCAGAACTTTTCCCTGGCAGCTTGAACGGGAAACTACCAAACAACACTCACACTGTACATCACAATTTCTTTTCTTTTTAAAAAATGATAAGGATCACTGAAAGATACGGAGTTCCCATTTCGGGACTTCGGAAATAACGTGCAATCTTTAGTAACTCAGAAAGCTCTGTACAAATTCTGAAATGCAAAACACTTCTTTAATTCACCAACTTTTGCATTTACACAGCACTTTCCATTTGAGGGCCTCAGTCTGCTTCACAGACATAAAATACTAAGCTGTGAAATAAAAAGAAACATGCTTCTAGCCATTCGAGTTATAAAGGAAACCTGAAAACGTGAACGGAGGGTAAACTGTTGTAGTACTGTCTGCCCAATGGTTAGGGCCCTACCAAATTCATGGCTATGAAAAACACATCACGGACCGTGAAATCTGGTCTCCCCGCCAGGAAATCTGCTCTTTTGTATGCTTTTACCCTATACTATACAGATTTCATGGGGGAGACCAGCGTTTCTCAAATTGGGAGGTCAAAGGTTACTTTAGGGGGGTCACAGAAAATTGCCACCTTACTTCTGCGTTGCTACCTTCAGAGCTGGGTGGCCGGAAAGCAGCGGCTGCTGACTGAGGGCCCAGCTCTGCAGGTAGCAGTGCAGAAGTAAGGGTGGCAATACCATACCATGCCATCCTCACTTCTTCGCTGCTGCTGGCAGCAGCTCTGCCTTCAGAGCTGGGCTCCTGGCCAGCAGCCGCCGCTCTCCAGCTGCCCAGCTCTGAAGGCAGCGCCGCCGCCAGCAGCAGCACACAAGTAAGGGTAGCAATACCACAACCTCCCCCTACAATAACCTTTCGACCTCCCACAACTTCTTTTTGAGTCAGGACCCCTACAATTACACCACCATGAAATTTCAGATTTAAATAGCTGAAATCATTAAATTTATTATTTTCAAAACCCTATGACCATGAAATTGACCAAAATGGACTGTGAATTTGGTAGGACCCTACCAATGGTGTAGATCAATAGTCCCCAAAATGTGGGGTGGGCCCCCCTGGGGGGCATGGAGGAACGTTCAGAGGGGCGAACAGCAGGGCCTGGGGCAGCCCCTGGCGGGGGGGAGGCAGGGAGGTAACACCACCCAGTCCTGCTCTGCTCCCAGCTCAGCTCCGCTCCCAGTCCCTGCTCTGCCCCCAGCCAGCTTTGCTCTCATTCCCTCTCCACCCCCAAGCCAGCTCCACCTCTAGCCCCAGCTCCTTCCACATTCCCAGTTCTGACCCTAGCTCCACCTTCAGCCCAAGCTCCTCTGCTGAGCAAACTGTGCAGTATTGGAGGGTGGGGGGCACAGACAGATTCCATTATTGGTGGGGGAGGGGGGTGACAGGAAAAGTTTGGGCACCACTGGTGTAGACAGACAGTTTCAGTGGCTCTGAGACACTCAGCTTTCCCAAAAGGAAAAATTTTGTCAGATTTTATTTCAGCTGCTGAGAATCCTGGCCCCAGTTTAGCAAAGTACGTAAACTTATTTAAGTGGGATTGGTTATATGCTTAAAGTTAAGCATGTGCCTGCCTGCTTTGATTAATCCTGGCCCCTGTGAGCATCTTACAAACAACAGTCAGGTCAATTTTCCTCTGAGACTGCTTGGGAAATCTATGCGCAGCAGAAGAGGCAAGTGCTGGAGATATCCTCTGGGAAGAGACTGAGGAAGGCATAAAGTGGCAGAGATCACTACCCATCCTTGCCGGCAGGACGCTGTGAAGTTGTGCAGAAGATAAGGGGCTATGACCCATCCAAGACCTCGTTGCATACTTTATGGACTCTAGCCCTACTTACTAGTGCTAGACTCTCCCGGGCCTTGAAGTCTGGCATTACAGCTGGCCCTGCACAGGGCAGAAGGCACGGAGGGCAATAGAGGGAGAAGGGTTTTGTACCATACTTTGTACCATATGCCTCCTTTCACACCTGTGCATGAGGCATCCACAGTCTGTCCCAAATAGCTTCTTTATTATATTGCAAAGAAAGAAAGCTAAAGTCCTGGGCATTGTTGTGTTTTGAAGGAATTCTTCATTTTTTCTATTATCTAAGTGCCAAATGGAATGCCACATTTTCAACACTCACTGATCTTTAGCATCCAAAAAATAATCTGTGTATAAAAAGCTCTTTGTTCAATAAGAAAAATATAATACACGGTACTAAGAAAAATTCTGCACAGGCCTTGGCACTCATTAGAGAACTGGCTTTGCATGCATGACCTCTTATATTTGTATATACTCAGATTCAGTTTTAAATTAGTTTTGTTCATAGTTCTCAGCATGTTCTTACTGCAGTCGGGGAATAACATAACAGACCTCTTGTATCGAATTAAGATCCTTTCCCAATGGGACTACACGCACCGCATAAAGCCAAACAAGAATAGGGGCCTCAAGCCCTAAGTATTCCTATGGCTGTTTAGTGACTATCTTGCCTAGTGAATGGATGAAGATTTTGTTTTACATTTACAAGGATATACATTCAAATTTTATATTATTTCTTCTTAAACTTTCTGTTGACTCTTCCTCCATACAGGCCTCAGAAAAATAACAAATTAATTCTCTCCAGAAAAAGCACACAGACAGATAAAGGTGTGATAGCTATAGAAACAGTCATGCTACCAAAAGGTTAGTCACTTCCAGTAAATGATCAAAACAAACAAACAAAAAGTTGGGAGTTGATCTCATCTTCTAATGACCATAAAATCACACATATAGGAACTATGACTTGATCGAAGTAGGACTAAGAGAGCCACTATTATGTCTTTAGCTTGTTCATTTAAACAGTTAATTCTTCTCTATCATGACTATTCTTATAGCTATTAGACCACATTATTCCTTGGTGTAACTCCACAGAAAATAAGGAGTTACAGTACAGATTAATTTGATCCAATATGTCTTAACTACAGTGACATTATAAACCATTGAACAATTATATTGCAAACATGTTGAGCTAAGGCATAGAGAATCAGCAAGAACACCTCTGGATACAGTAAGGAAGGATAGAAACTGGACCATGTGGCCTAAGCATGCCCTAGCATAACCTAGTGCAACTCCAATAACATCAATGGTTCTAAGTCAGGCTGTATTCATTACTTGGATACTGCTGTACACCCTGGATGGTCTGCAGAATAATGTGTTAAATGCAGTCCATATACAAATGTATTAACAAAAATGAGTCTCGGGGATCAGTAATGACATACTCAATCTCTATCTTATAAGTAACTTCTTTGAGTCTGAGTCAATCATGTCTGAAAGTCCAATGGTTGCTGAAGAACCATGGTTACTGTGGGATGTGCTGGTAGTCTCAATACGGTTCCTAGTGAACAGTGGTTCACATCAAGACTGGCACCATTCCCAGCAGTCTCAGCAAAAAAGACCAACAACTGAAGGGACATGGAAAAATCAGTTACCATCTCACCTATGGAAATATGCTCCAGCCGTATTCTCCAAGAACCTCAGGGCGATATGGGGGAAATGAGCTACTAAGGCCAGACTAGGGCCCAAGTTTCTGGAACAATGGGATGAGATCAGAATCTGTGCTTTTGTACATTTCTAGCCCATGTGCTTGCAAAGCAAAGCTTGAGAACGTGAGCTAAGCCTACCACTGCAATGGTGTCTACTGACAGTCCGAAACAATAGCTCTGAAAGGGGCAAACAGATTCTTGCATCTCAATAGAGAGTGAACACCGAAGCCCACTGCCTTGAGATCCCCACCAATATCACCCCAACAGAGCCCTCAGTGGGTGGCTGAAGACTGCAGCAGGCCCAGCCTACCCACCCACCCATGCTGATACACCCAGGCTGCTGACTTAAGTACTGAAGGGTCCAACTCTGATGTCATCCTTGCCTCGCCAATAGAAAGAAGGGACCCCTACTCCTCCCAAATGGATAGGGAACCCTGCACCACTGCCTTCCTAGGTAGGGAGTGAGAGTCCCTATCACTGCCATTCCAGATGGAGGCATGGGCAGAGTTGGAATAAGCCCCATGACATGGTGTACTTAGAGCCCCGGATTGCCTTTATTCAGCTTTGTGCACCACCACTGTCTTTCCTGTACTTTTTAGTGAAGAGCAACAAAGAGTCCTGTGGCACCTTATAGACTAACAGAAGTATTGGAGCATAAGCTTTGTGGGTGAATACCCACTTCGTCAGAGGCATGTGGTGGAAATTTCCAGAGGCAGGTGTAAATATGCAGGCAAGAATCAGTCTAGAGATAACAAGTTTAGTTCAACCAGGGAGGATGAGGCCCCCTTCTAGCAGTTGAGATGTGAACACCTAGGGAGGAGAAACTGCTTTTGTAGTTGGCTAGCCATTCACAGTCTTTGTTTAATCCTGAGCTGATGGGGTCAAATTTGCAAATGAACTGAAGTTCAGTTTCTCTTTGGAGTCTGGTCCTGAAGTTTTTTTGCTGCAGGATGGCTACCTTTAAATCTCCTATTGTGTGTCCAGGGAGGCTGAAGTATTCTCCTACAGGTTTTTGTATATTGCCATTCCTAATATCTGACTTGTGTCCATTTATCCTTTTACGTAGGGATTGTCCAGTTTGGCTGATGTACATAGCAGAGGGGCACTGCTGGCACATGATGGCATATATTACATTGGTGGACGTGCAAGTGAATGAACCGGTGATGTTGTGGATGATCTGGTTAGGTCCTGTGATGGTGTCGTTGGTATAAATATGTTGGCATCGAGGTTTGTTGCATGGATTGGTTCCTAAGTTAGAGTTACTATGGTGCGGTGTGTGGTTGCTGGTGAGAATATGCTTAAGGTTGGCGGGTTGTCTGTGGGCAAGGACTGGCCTGCCTCCCAAGGCCTCTGAAAGCGAGAGATCGTTGTCCAGGATGGGTTGTAGATCACTGATGATGCGTTGGAGAGGTTTTAGCTGAGGACTGTAGGTGACGGCCAGTGGAGTTCTGTTGGTTTCTTTCTTGGGTTTGTCTTGCAGCAGGAGGCTCCTGGGTACATGTCTGGCTCTGTTGATTTGTTTCCTTATTTCCTTGTGTGGGCATTGTAGTTTTGAGGTGTTGGTCTCTGTCTGAGGGGTTGGAGCAAATGTGGTTATACCTCAGCGCTTGGCTGTAGACGATGGATCGTGTGGTGTGTCCGGGATGGAAGCTGGAGGCATGAAGGTAGGCATAGCGGTCGGTGGGTTTTCGGTATAGGGTAGTGTTAACGTGACCGTCACTTATTTGTACCGTAGTGTCTAGGAAGTGGACCTTCCGTGTAGATTGGTCCAGGCTGAGGTTGATGGTGGGGTGGAAGCTGTTGAAATCATGGTGGAATTCTTCCAGAGTCTCCTTCCCATGGGTCCAGATGATGAAGATGTCATCAATGTAGCGTAGGTAGAGAAGGGGCGTGAGTGGACGAGAGCTGAGGAAGCGTTGTTCCAGATCAGCCATAAAAATGTTGGCATATTGTGGGGCCATGCGGGTGAAGGGAACAGCTTCTGTCTCCAGCATGATCACCACAGCACCTTTCATGACCATTATAGTCACTCAATATTATAAACTATCTTAGCTCCTTTGCAAAAATACCTCACAGTACTGATAGGTACTTACCAAATTAATAAGAGTATTGGTAAAATAAGGCTATCAAACAAGAATAAATATTCCTATGCAATTTGACATATTGTCCACTTTCTTAATCTGCTCAGTGCTTTATTCTTAAGGACTTTCAGGACTGAAAGAAAGGAGGACTTGTATAGCTCTTACTCAAACATCCTGGCAGTCACTGAAACTAATAAGGATGCCTATCTTAAGACATGATCTGTGCCATAAAATGACAGGCACAGCCAAATTTTCAATTAAAATATAGGAGAGCAACACACATCCATTTCGCTAGAGGCAATACATTATGACTCTTCACTCAACAAGACATGTTTAACCAACATATCTTTCTATAGTTCACTCAGTGTGCAAAAGAATCATGTTTGCCAGTGGACAGTCAGGATATATAGATTTCATCAGAGATCTAGACATGTTGCTTGATTAGCTGCACCATACCTTAACAGCTCAAACTGACAAATTAGAGTAGTGGACTCATTTCTTATTAAATAATTTTCTTGTACTTACACTCACAACATCTAGGCACCTTAATTTCCTGACCCAATATTATTCATAATATAAATAAAAAAGCACTTAAACACAAAGAAGCCCCTTGAACAGACCTTTTTCTTGTGATCTAAGCTATGAACAGTAGAAACTGATCAGAATCAGCAAGGTGATTAAAAACAGTGACAAATAACTAATACAGAAAGGACAGCGCTGCGGTATCCCAAGGTTCAGGGGGTAGTTCATATTCCCTGGCACATACAGTGTGTCAGGCCACGGCTGACATTTTCAAAGCCAGCTAAAGGATTTTGAAACACAGCTCCCATTGAAGTTAATGGGAGTCATTTGGCTAAATCCACCACTTGACTTTGAAAAGTCTCAGTCCAAATCTGTTAAAACACAGGTACCTTACTTCACACAAGCCTATGTGGAAAACTCACATTGCTAAATGATTAAAACTGTGACACCATTTCTTAGCTACATTCTTTACCTTGTGAATAAAGCATGTGATATCATTTCATTAGTACCTGCTGAAAAAAATGGTAAAAAGTGACAGGACCAAAGCGCAGCAAAACTAAACTGACCATCTTCTATTGTCAGTAACTACAGTGCATCTGCACCTCACTTCGATTATGTTGCACAAATGTAACAGTGCACAGCATTTGCTCTAGGAACTTTGAGAGAGTATCATCCCCTCAAAAATTAAACTTATGTCTGAACTATTCTACCTACTATTGTTACACATAATACTGAAGATTACAATAACTGGGGGATGAGAGAAAGGTATTCTATTTTTCCAGTTTATTTACTTTGTGCATTTGACATCCCTTGTATCTAGTAAGATCCTTGTACCCATATGGAGCCCCAGTGACTTCAATGGAGCTCTGTAAAGGTGCAAGAGTCTGTCTGTGCAGATCACCTTGCAGGAGCAGGGCCTTAGACTGTTTCGCTATTGTCTGTATGTGTTGTTTTAAGAGGAGAGGAGGGGACTCTATATTTTTTTTAAAGGAACATGTGGCTGTAAAATGACACAAATTGACAGGAGGACTCAGGCAGATACAGTTTCTGAAGTTACTTTTAACTCATATAAAAAAAAACTGGCTAGATTTCAAGCTGACAACATCCTCTTGAGCTATGCCTCAAAGCTTACAGCAAACCAAATATAACTGAAGTTATACAGTATGAGAAGTTAGAGACCAAAGTCACACTTATCTCTAACAACGTGCCTCTCAGTTACTAGGCATCCCAATTCATACATAATCATGCTTTTTGTGCTGGTTAGAGCTTTATGCAACACCAGAGATAGAATTTTAGAGATAAACAATTGATCCAGGTTTTAATACTGCAAGGTATAAAATCATAAGGTTCTGTACTGCAGACAACCAGAAGTATGCCAACACTCTGTAAGGGCCCAGTCCAATTATGCTCCCATCAATAGAAACTCCCAGTGACTTGACTGGCGCAGGATTGGTCCATATGTGAACAGAGAATCTTTCATTTCAACATGAGTTCTAGAAAAATTAAATAATTCATGAACACTAGAGGCCTAATCCTGCACTGTTTTGCACCATGCCTAGTCATTTACAGTCGTGAAAACTGGGCGTAAAATGCTACCACCAGTGAGAGTGGAAAAGTCTGATTTGGTAACATTTTAAACCTCCCTGTTTTACAAGTATAAGTGACTATAAATATGGTTGAGAAATAGGCCTCTGAGCCACATAAATGACTTAAATGAACTTAGTGGAGAAAAGAGTTTCCACTTAGGAAAAGTAGAATGACCTATATCAACCATGGCCAAAAAGGCAGGTTCAGAAAGACTCCTTAAGACTCATTGTTTAACAATTTGCTATGATATGCTAGAATGGTACTTTGAAAAAAAAAAAGCAGGGAAAATGAACTATTTATTTTAAATTAATCTGATTTTGAAAATCTTGCATACAAAGTGTAATATTCTCTGCTAGCTAAATTTTGCATGTACACTGTACATCTATGGGAATAACCTTATGTAAAGATATTATGCTCCACTAGTCTGAAATTTTAATACTCTATCCAGTATGTTCAGTCCTTTTAAGTTTGATAACACAGAATTGTCTATATTTATGTACATTTAACAGCACTTTGTGTATAGTTAATTAGGAACAAATCCTGGAGCAGTTCCATTAACTACTCCCATGTATAAATGCTTGCAGGACCTAGTTATTATTCAGTTTCATACTTATTTTTGTATGGTTTTCACATACAACAACAACGAGAGAATTTTTGTTTAAAGAAAATATTGTTGTCAACCCATAACAAATGGTATGGGGATTCAGGGGCAAGGCCTATTTTTAAAAAATATTATTTTTAAATTAACTAGGTTTCAGGTTTACTGTTTCCCTTTACATACAGCAAAACCTGACTTAAAGGACCGGGCAAGGAACTTATCAAAAATTGGTTGCGCAACAACCTAATGTGCATGAAGCAGAAATGGAAAGAGGGACTCAAATTCTGTTCTGTTATGTCACTGTAAATCCAGAATAACTCTATTTATACTGACTGAATACTTCAGTATGCACTGGGGTAAATGAGTGCAGAATGTAGCCCACTATGTTCTGGGTTATTTTGGAGGCGATATTCTAAGGCAGGTGCCACATAAATGTGGTCTCACACAAATTCCACTGTACACAGCATTAAAAAAAAAAGTTTGTATTAAACTGTAAGAGGTAAGATAAATACATAGGGGCTGATTCTGCACTGCCTTGCACCGAGTGTAATCATTTACACCAGTTCAAAGGGAACATAAAATGCTAACAAATCACAATGATAGGATTTTGCACTGACTTGGCACAAGTGAAACTGATTACAGAAGGTGCAAGGCAACACAGTATTAAGCCCTATGTATTTACAAACAGTGTAAAACTTGTATGTATTTGAAAGAAACAGTTTAGTGAGTATCTGAAAACATTTTTGAAAACTTTAAAAATAAAAAGCTTCTAATCCTTTAAAGATACAACTGGATCTAAATACTAGTGAAGCAGATGAATATTTTGATTTTACATTGTTGACAAACTGTATCCAGTCAAATCACAAATTCTTATTTTAAGCTGCTTTTGTTAAGGAACTGTGCTAAAATGTGAACTAAATAAAAATATTTTTAAAGTACATGTGTTCCAAATGTTTTCACAGATTCATGGCAGTATGTGTACTGTAAGTTAAACACTACAAAGAATTGATTCGTAAGTGTTGTGTAGCCTTAGTTTACAACACAATATGACAAAAGATTATTTTGAACTACTGTCGGTACATCAATTGGGCTTCTAAATTTAAACTCACAGGGTTTACACTTTATGGATTTTTTAAAGGGATCTTTAATTTAGAGCAGCTGAGGGGACTAAAGAGTTCATTATCTTAACTATATTATTAAGAAATGTTTCAGCCAAAGTAATGGTCAAATTTATGAGCACATAAAACCAGCATCCTTGATTATTAGGGGTTATCCTTCTTTAAACTAACTTCTTACAAAGTTACACAGGGGCACAAAAAGAATAGTCTGTGATCCATCAAGCAGCCATTTATTCAGAATTGTTCATCTTGATATAAAATTTGAGGGCCTGATCCTCTGTGTGACTGTCTTCAATGTGACTGCTTGTGTGAGCAAGAATTTAAAGGATTAGCCTTCAATTTGTAACATTAGCATCTGAGGAGAGAGAGGACAGAAAAAAAAGGCAGAGGCAGCCAGTGTATCGCTGGTCAACTATTAAGCACTGTTGTAATAAAATGGTCTTATATTCTGTACAAATTGTCTTTTGATGCATAGTAGCTTCGTAAAGAATAATTAAAGAAGACCAGAAGGGAAGCAAAAGAAAATAGCAGATTGACTCTTAAGAGAATTATAAAGTGGCATTTTCCAGTTGAGGAACTCCAAAAGGATTGATTAATCAAGTTTCATATTTAGCAATGCACAGGTATGCAAGAATAGAACAGAGAAGCAGAGACGTACAGAACTAAAGCAAGTGCTATGTGTTAGGTTATCTATGTAAATTATGCACATAAATTGCATACTTTTGCAGCCAATACATACTGTAACTTTTTACAAATTAACACACATACAGATACACGCTCAATCCAATCCCAAATAATTGGTATATTCACAAATTGTACATGCCACAAGTTCTCATACCACCGCGGCAAAACAACATCCATGGAATCAATCGATGCTGTGACTTTTAAAACCAACCCACACACAGGAAGGTATGATCTGAGTTCAGCCCCAAGCTCATGCATACGCAGCCTCACCTTCAGCATTATAAGGGTCAGTAACAATAACATAAGGATTGCACTGGATCTGAAACTTACCCCAAGCACCAGTTCCTCAGCCAGGCAGAAAGCAACCAGCACAACAAGCCTGCAGTGGGAGGCAAAGGAAACAGCACGTTACCCCCTCGGGGCACCCAAAACACAGAGGGAGCAGGAGCAAAACCAAACAGACCATCCCCCGACCCCACAGGAGAAGGGCTGGGGACTCACCCTGTGTGCATGCTGTTCCCCTGCCAGTGGAAGCACTTCACACGGCTCCGTTGCTCCGGTTCATTGAAAGCTTCGCTGCCCGGTGGTTAAACTACGGTCTGCTGGGAAGAGGAGGGGGGCAAAGAGCGGGCAAGGGGAGAACGGGCCACAAAAAAGGGAAAGAGAGAGAGAGAGATTATATTGATCCATCTGCATTCAGGGGCAGAGCAAGCGCAGGCACGAAGCGGCTGAGAAGCAAGATCATGGTGGAGATAAAAGCGAACTCACCAAAGTTGCTTTCCTCGGAGTGCCCTGCAGCAGGCAGGGGAGAAGAGGAATGGAGGAAGGGGGAGGACCTAGGACTGTCAATCACAGAAAAACAGACACCCCCCCACCCCACACACACCTAATTGTCCAGTTCTTCCCATGTACTTATCCCTGATCTGTCCCTACCACGACCAATGCTGAGGGCGACAGATACTTCCAACACAAGTGATTTAATGTGACTCTAAAGATGCCCTGAGATAGAATTGCTTTGTACGTCTGCCACCTCCTCCCACCCCCGTGGTGATCGCTCCTAGCAATACAGCTGGGTGTGTAGCAGGCAACTTTTCTGGTGTGTATTAAAACTCAGCAAAGGGGCATCCTGGTGGGTTAAAACTACAACTAGGCACACCTCATTTTTCTTGTATCAGAGGGGTAGCCATGTTAGTCTGAATCTGTAAAAAGCAACAGAGGGTCCTGTGGCACCTTTAAGACTAAGAGAAGTATTGGGAGCATAAGCTTTCGTGGGTAAGAACCTCACTTCTTGCATCTGAAGAAGTGAGGTTCTTACCCACGAAAGCTTATGCTCCCAATACTTCTGTTAGTCTTAAAGGTGCCACAGGACCCTCTGTTGCTTTTTACTCATTTTTCTTGGCATTTGTGTGGTAAAACTTCTTTTTTTAGAACAGCAATTTTTCCGATGGGCTCTTGAAAGGGAAGTTACCTGGTGTTTTCTGCCTCCCATCCCTCCTACCTAGTGTGCTAACAGCTGCAGATACAGAGTGACACCGGTTTCATGCTAGCCCGTGTGAGGTAGAACAAGGCGCAGCGCGCACCTGGAGTGTCCAAGCATTGATCTTCTCTTGACCTCCCTGACCCTAGCGCTCCTCTCCCCGGGATGGGGCTGCCTGCAAACAGGCACTTCCAATATTAAATCCCACACTCTCCCAAGGGACTCTTCCGCCGCAATAAATAGTCCCCTGTAAAGACAGTGGAATCTCAGTCCGGGGTAGGGGGGCAGGTTGTTTGTTTCGGGTTTTTTTTAGACCGGGGGGGGGCAACACAGACGTACACATGTCCACCGCACAGGTGTCTGAGGGGTGCACGTGCAATGAATGCTCAGGGCAATGCCCCCCCTTCTCTCCCCTCCCGTGCAGGAGAGCTCTGCCCCCAGCCAAGTTGCCCATTAGCCAGACGAGTGCGGCGGAGGGATACCGAAGGCATGCCTTTTTTGGGGGCAAAGTAGCGCCGGGAGAAGTGGAGTTGGGAGAAGTTGGCCCGGCGGAGTAGAGTGAAAAGGGCCGGCGCGAGGGCGGCTTGGGGGAGGGGGGACTCGCTCCGCAGGCTCAGCCCCGCCTGGCCCCCGGCCGGGCTATGTCAGCGCTGCAGGGCCAGCCCGGGAGCGCGCGGGGCTGCTGAGCACGGGAGGAGAATGAAGCTGCGGGGCTGCCGCCGCCTGGCTGCCGCCTGCCTGGTGCTGCTGGGGCTCTGGGGGCTGAGCGCAGAGGCTGCGGTAAGTGCTGCCCCCCTTTCTCCCGGGGCGCTGCTCAGCTCCTGGCCGCGGGGATTTCCTCCGCCCCGCTGGCTCGGCGGCGTCTCGTATTTATAACCCGGGTAACCCAAAACCGCCGGGACGGGCGCTTTGGGGAGCTTTCGGCTGTTTAAAAATAGGGTGTTGCGCCGGGAGCTCTGGCCGTGCAGCGCTGGGAGCTGGGGAACCCCCCTCCCCGGGTAAGTGCGTCTGGGCTGCAGCCCCCGTGCGAGCAGGGCGCCCGCACCGCCCCGTGCTCCTTCCCCCGGCCACGGTGACAGGCTGCATCGCAATCCAGAGCTTCCCCCCAGCGCCCGCCGCTCGCTCCTCGCCCAAAGGCAGCGGTGATGGGGCGCGACAGAGAGAGAAACTTGTGTGTCGTGTCGCGGGGGGGGGGGGGGGATGTCCCTGCCCTCGAGTGTCTTCTGGTGGCTCTATCTGGGGCTCCGCCACGGGGCTGGCTGCGAAGCAAAGGCAGCAGATGTGTTTTCTCTCTTTCTCCGCATCAGTTTCACTGCTCCCCTCGCGCTCTTTTGCAAGCGTGTGAGTGGAACTGGCAGCTCGGGAGCCGAGCTGGAAGTGACAGAGAGAGAGAAAGGAGGGCAGCCCCACAGAGGTCTGTCTGTCTGTGCGTTAGCTTCACTGTTACCCTAGCACAAAGGTGTTCATCTGCATCCCTAACTCCTACCCGGACCTGGTGGGGACTTTCAGGAGACTTCAGGGCATGATTTTTGGGGATTGGTCCTGCTTTGAGCAGGGGGTTGGACTAGATGACCTCCTGAGGTCCCTTCCAACCCTGATATTCTATGATTTTGATGGCAAGCATCTCCTCTGGTTGTATCTAGCCTTCCTGAGAGTACTTCAGTTCTGCCTTTTGCATATATATATATATATATATATATATATATATATATCAGGCTGAGAGAGTTGCAGGGATGGTAGAGGTGTGCTGTGATCTGGAGCATGTACAGTAGGTGGCTTTGGGAAATACTATATCCCCGTTTGGGAAGGGGAAGGGACCATACATCTGCCCTGGAATGGTTAGGCCTTAAGAATGGGAGAAAAGACACAGGATTTGTGTAGTTGTTTCACCTAAAATAAATAATAGCCTAGTTCGTGAATAAACTCAGCAAAATTAGTGGAGCTGCATACAGATACATATGTAGCCAAAAAAGTCTCATTTCTTTGCACCATCATAAATTGTACTATCACAAACTTTTCTCTAAGGTTAAATGTTTAGGCTGTATAATTTTTTTTTTTTTCAGTTAGGGAGATGATATGGGGGAAATTGTTTATGCTTCCTGTTAAAGGAAAAGTGCTAAATGATCGTCTCCTGGCTGAAATCTGAACTTCTATGAACATGAGAAATGCCCAGAACATGATTTTCCCCCCTCCCCCTCCATTTTTCTTAAAAAAATCAGAGCTATCAGAATGGTATAGTTGTTCTAAGTATCTTCCTTTAGGATGAAACTTTTAGACATAGCATTGGCCTTCAAAAAAGTAAAAATGTTATGTTCCTCCCACCTTCCCCCAGGGCTATATGTCCTAATGAGATTATGATCAGAGGAAGATCATCATAAAGGGTATGATTTTATAGTGTGATCTCAATAGCAGCCTGTCTAATAGATACCAACTATCCTGTTGTTATTCTGGGAATTTTTAAGCAAGTAGATTTAGTGCCGTGGACTGAAGTGGGCTCATGTCTTGACCAAATTTGTATTTGGACTTATTATTCTAACCACCTTAATGCATTTTTGTTTGTTTGTTTTTAATAAAAATAGCATTTTCTCTGGCCCAGTGCCAGGTTATTGAAATAACTGTGTGTATAGCAATGTACACTGAGAGCAGGGTGAATATATTGGAGTTAGGATGATGCTTCCATTCAGCTACGATAAGACAGCCCAGATGGCTTGTCCAAAAATGTGCACCAGAGCCTCATACAACAGAGGAGGGAAGAACTGTACTCACTTATTTTGATTATTCATGGACCTCATTGGATATGGAAGTTTGGCAGTGCGCTTTTGAGTAAGTAATATGAACACTATATGGATTTGTGATTCATATGCTATGTTGTCTTTACAATGAATAGTGTAAGTCTTATTGGAGAGTGGCTACACTAATATGTTTAACCTATTTTGAAAAAGTGGCATTCAGACACAACAAAATCCAAGCAATTGAATCTGGAAACATACATGGAAACGTCCTATATAAAGTTCTTGGGGACTCTAAAATAAGGGGAGAAGCTAGAAAGGATAAAATGGGAAACTGAGAGGGAATGTTCTTCTGCTGGCCTCAGATATATTGACAGTTGCCATATGCTATACTTCAGAAGTGCCCAGTTTGTTTTCTTTATACACACTTTTATACGGGCTGAACATTAATATAGAATGAGGCATATAACTGTTGGAGAACAATGGAAAATTAGCAGGTAGACTAATAGCAGTTATTTGTTAAAGTGGTAGTGAAGTATAGTGCAATTGTTGCATAAAATGTTGCTTACTCTAGAATGAAAATGATGCGCTCATAAGGGTATGTTGTCATGTTTACCATAGGTAGGTGGAAACATACCTACTACAAAACAGAGTTCCTTCAAGTAGAGTAGTTTGAAGAAGCGATGTTCTTGAATAAATGCTCTGTTACATGTTGGGTATTGATGTGCATATGACTCCTGTTAGCAGGTGGCATTTCAGTTGCATCACAGCAAATGTAGAATAGGACAAACATGCCTAATGAAGAGCTCTATGTAAGCGCAAAAGGTTGTCTCTCTCACCTACAAAAGTTGGCCCAATAAAAAATATTTCCTTACCCACCTTGTCACTTTTAATGTGTGACTGTTACAAAACTGGTATAGTTGTTTGTTTGTTTTGTTTTTTAAGGATGGTTGAAAGCAATAAACATTGCACTAGTTTTCAACTGGTGGAAAATCTGTGAAATTCCATTGAAACTAACGGAGTTATGCTGGCTTACATTAGGCAAGAATCAGGGTCTTAATTACCAAAAATTCACTAAAAACATACAAAATACACAGATTGGGTCAACCACAAAGTGGCTAGTGAAGGTAAATTTTAAGTAATATAGAACTGATTTAAAAAAAAAGAGCTAGAAATATGTTATACATAAATGTAATAAGTTGGATTTTGAGGTATTAAGTGAAACTAATGCTGTGAATTAAAAGGGGAAGGTGGGAAAACATTTTAAATGATTTTGTGGTGTAAAAGATGGAGGGAAAAGAAGAAAATAGTACTATGCTTTGTAAAATAATTTGACCTCTAATGCAATTGACAAAGGCCATCAAACTCTCTCTTAAATTTCTTTGGTGATTGCATGGTTGGCAGGTTGAATAAAGAAATATAATTTCTACAGATTTATTGCTTTGTTTCAAGTGAAATGTTTGGTGGTGGGCTTGAGCTGAGCATTTTTGTGACCTGGAACCAGGGTGGATTTGATTTTAAGTCAAATTGATTTAAATCCTGATTTAAATCACTAGTCAGGAAGACTTGATTTAATCATGGATTTCTACATAAAAGTGCATTCTTGTTGGTTGTTATAACCTTAATACATATTCTTCACAACTCGGAGATAGATGTAGGTTTCATTTTTAGAAGGTACACACTATACATTTTTAAAGTGATTTATTTTGAAAACTTTTCTGATGAGTTTTACAGTTATATCAGAAAATGAATGACTGTTTGGTTATTTCATTTACCAAAGGTAATTGAAGCAGATAGTTCACCTCCCAATGACTTCATATATATCTCCAATTCAATAGGCTAATCACTAATATTTGGAGGATATTCTTGCCTTCCTGTATTAGGAGGAGAACATCACCAGACAGACATTTAAATTGTTTTGTTTAACTAAAACAACTACTTTATGTATTCTGGATTATTTTTCTTCAACAGCAAACATCATATTTTAACAAAACAAGCATATGAATTTTTGAATTTAGTTAAACATTCCATTTTTTTTAAACCAGGTTTGTTTTTGCTAACTATTTTAGTTAAAAACAATTTTAAATGAAATATTTAAACACAAAACCAAAAATTAAATAGACTGTCAGCCAGGTCAACACGAGAAACTTAAAATATTGGCTTCTGCAGCTAACTTAGTCGTCTTCACCTTCATTTTCCTGTTTGTTCATAATCTGGAAAAGAAAAACAAGCTTTCCTGCTTTTTTCAGATCCCAAACGATTTCTCAATTTGGAATGAATTAGAATATTTTCTTCCCAGTTTGGACTTTTTACACCGGCAGAAGACGCTACTGCTTTTAAAAGTGAGATTTTTCACTTCACCAGTCTCTGAATCCAAGAACTTAAGTGACTTCCACCAAATCACTAGTGTGACTTTCTTTAAAACATCAGCAAACATATATTTCTTGAATGGTTCACCCTTAGCTCTGATGTTTATTATAGTTGGCATTATGGATAACTGCAGGATGTCCATGTCCTAGCCAACTCCTCTTCTTCAGCAGTTAAGGTTTGACCGTGGTATCAAGTATTGAAGATATTTGCAAGAAAATGAGCTGGAGATAGTGCTTGTCCCATTTGTTTTGTGTGTTAATGCTTGTAATTTAACTCTGTCATTGCATATTTCTCTCTTTAAGATCTCACTCAGTTCCTTCCAAATTTCAACAGGGTCAGCAATAAAACCGCTATTTTGCTGCATTTTGTTCAAGGCTACAGAAATAGGCTTCAGGGTACTCAGCATGTGTTCAACATTTCTCTTAAGACCAATGTTGAGAACTTTGGCTGTGACAGTGCCATCTATTTTTTTTCATGACTTTGTTCACAAATTGTCATCCGATTAGGCCAGTTCTTGATATAGTGCTCAAAACAGTCTACTACTGAGTTCCAACACATGTTTTGTGGGAGAGTTAGCTTGGTTCCTCCCACTTTTTTCAGAGCAGCTGCTGCAAAGTGGTTGTTACTGAAGTATTTTGCAATTTCAACAACATTAGCCTTTATTTCTGGAACACTGGAGTCTTTGGCTAGGAGGTGCATCAAATGAGCACTGCAACCGTATGTTATTAGCTTGGGACTCTCTTCTAAATTTCTTCTCATCTTGGATACATTTGCAGCATGGTCTGTGACCAAGCTGCGTACTAGACATTTGAATTTTTTTTCACAGTTTGTTATAGCTTTTACTGCTACTTCTTGTAAGTATTTTGCTGTGTATGCATTTCCTGATGTATAGTTCCTGTAAGGAACACATTCCCTTTTTCTACATGGATCATTGTGGACATTGTTAACCTGAGTCTTGATGGGTGGAGCAATTTTACCCTCTAGATCTTTTGCACACTACTCAATTTCTTTTTCATACACTTTATCCAGCAATTTGCCTGCGACATCTGCTTTGTTGGGTGGACTGTATCCTGGTCTTAATGGCTGAACTAAGTTAATGAAGTGTGGATTCTCAATTATACGGAAAGGAGAATCTGTTGCATAAACAAACCAGGCAACTTTTTCATCAGTTACCTCTTGTTCTTATCACAAACATATCTGTGGTTGTTTCTGGATGCTGGAGACTTTTTTTTTCTTTTCTTTTTGCTACAGGTGATATACTGTGGCTATGTGACATACATGATGTGACTGAAACACTATCACTGGAAGATAACTCTGAAACTATAGAAAATGATGGTGATCTTGAAGGTGGATAGTCTTCAGAATCCTGTATGTTGAGGATGGATTCTCCTAAACAAAATAAGTCAATGCAGTTATTATTACCATACTGCTTATTTAATATTACTCATTGCATTCACCAACACTCAATACTACTTTAAAGATGAAATTGTAAAAGGAAAATCTGCCTATTTCAGCTACAACTGCATCTAAAATGATAGTACCATAGAGTAACAACTATATTTTTTTTTGCTCAAATATGAGAATTCAAGAATAGTTCAGAAGGAAGAGAGGCAGTCTTTAAGAAAGAAGTATGAAATAAAATAGTTTACCAACTTGAAGATCCTGCATGTTCAGACATGTTCCTTTCATCATCTTTAACACAGCTTCCTCCTGAGAAGGAACGCTTTTCATGATGTTTCATTCGGGCAACCAGGCCTTGCATTTCTCTGTTGCACTGTTTGCATTTTGCACACATGCCTGTCTTACCCACAGGTAGAGGAACTTTATTAAAATATTCCCAAACTGGGTCTCTTTTACGGCCTGCTGCCATTATAGATTTTTCCCTTCTAGTGAGAGAATGGTATGATAGATCTCAAATCAATGAAGGCTACACTCAGAAAGACCTCAAGACTTCTGGAATATGCTGTTCAAACAGTTTCACTGTTGTTTCTACTGCCCGTCCTTCCCTTCACACATTTATCTCCAGGCTTCTTCTCCTTGTCCAGATCTATTCTGCCCCCAACAAACTTCTAGTCATTGAACTTTTCGCAATTTTGCACTTTTAGAGAGAGATAAGGGATTGACACTGTGTACGCAAATTTGCAGAGGGACAATAGGGTTGAGGTCTGTTATTTCTCACCTCTCTATTATTTATTTAAAAACATTTTTGCTGTTAACCATGTTATCTCTGGAGACACAAATCCACAGTTTGAGAACTGCAAATCTAAGCATCTCTGATAGTGCTCAGTCTAGAAGATACCAAGTCCCATTGGGTAGATAGAAAGATCAACCTAAATCTATACAGAAGCCCCTGGAACCCCATAAGATTGGGTCCCTAATCCATGAACTATTGGAACTCATTTACAAAACTTTTCTTAAACATTACATGAATATGTCTCATACTATAGAATTAGAATTTATAATTCTTATTCCATGATGAGATATCTTTGAGCTATAATCATTAGATATGTTTTTTCCTCAAAGCATTTTATCAATAAAATCCAATTGATTTTTATTCTTCCCCCCACCCTGCCTGGAATGAAGTGGGCATCTATAAAACTGCATACAACTTTGTGCTATTGCTGACTAATACACACATTATTCAAGTAATTTTGTATGTATAGTGAACTATTTGATCCGGCACGAGCAGGCATTGGTTAAAGTTTGAATTCTAAATACAGATGGGAGTAGTAGCAATTGACTTAACTGCAGACCGGAAGCTGGACTCCATAGTATTTTGTCAAGTCCTACTCCTCCCAGTAGATATGATAATTTCTTCAGGTGAATATTGGAAAGTGGGTGGCCTGACCTAAACCAAGGATGTAAATGTGGAAAGGCATTTTAGCTAGCAAGAATTTAACTGGCCTTGCATGGGTCTCAGAGGACCATGCTGCTTATAAAAGGTCACTCTAGGTTTGGGGCTTCTTTCAAAAGGGTGTAATGTAAAGAGTATTTTCTGATACAGCTATTGTTGACTTTCAACCATGTAACACTTAACCTCCTGGTTTCTTTTCTTTTTGGGGGGAGGGAGGATTCTTGTAACTATATTTTGGTCTCTGGAGCAGGAACGCACTCCCCCATGCTACTTTTTGGTCTTTTTGTTATCTCCCCTTTATACATGCATGTAGCTCCATCTGACTGAAAGTTACACGTACACAAGGAAGAAATGGATACCAAAACTGGTACTTAGAACTCAGAACACTGCTATTGAATTCTATAAATACATATTGATTACTCACCTGAAACACTCCCCATTTTGTAAACCATAATCTGTTTAATTGAAAACCAATTTTGCAGTCTCAGGTTTGTCAATTGTCATGTATTTTGTTTCTGCCCTCTCACAAAACTTAGCTATTTGAAGAAATTAATAGTAAAAGTTATATTTCAGTATGTGCCAGAACTCAATTTTAAAAGGAAAAGGCCAGACTCAAGGAACTCTTGGATGTACTGTATATGAAATGCAGTTTGCAGACAATTTTATTTTGTACTATGTGGATTTCTACAGTAGGACCTTTTGCAGTTAGACATACTGACTAAGGACTGTTTGTTTTTACTCATACTCATTTAATCCACTTCCGAGATTATCAGACTAGACCTAAAATCCAGTGAAAGCTGCTTAATTTTCATATCTTTAGTGATGAACACTTTATTCCTCTGGGTAAGACCGATCTGTCTAATACCAATGCACCATACACTTTAGAGTCAGATCCATCTTTTTAAATAGAGAATTTGAAAGTGTTTTGTTTCTTAATATCATACATAGCTTTATGTCTTATCCATCTTTAAAATTCCAAAGGGAAAACATATCTGAATTAGGAATTTGCTAACAAATAGCAAATCTTGTGTTTTTGAGCTATGGAAACTTGTATTTTAAAAAATACATGTTGGTACAAAGAACTTCCTGAAATACAACTACATGTTGCTGTTGGTATTATGAGAACATGCAGAAATCTGTCCAAATGATATCATGTTACAGGACTTAAGGTTTAATAAAAATGTATTATTTAGATTTATTAGGATATTCTTAATTGGAGCAAAGTGCAATGGATTTGTTCTCTTACAAATACTATAAAGACAATTGAGTAGAGGGCAAAAGAACATAATATGCCTCATGGGAGTATGAAAAAGACTTCTGTAGTCTAATCCTTTGAACTGTATAAACTCTCCATTGGATTGCTTTTAGAGATCTTGCTATGTCAGTGTACCTCCATAAAATGTTGTTCTTAAGATGCCCTTTTAAACCAGTGATAATATGTAACCATTTCATTTGGAGTAACTTGTATAGCATGAACTCTTTTGAGATGCTGCTAGCTTCAAAGCAATGTTGAAGATTAAAAATACAGCTTTCAGGCACTCTACCTTCTCAGTGTATACATGCATACTGAGCATTCAGCTATTCCATGACTGGTCATTGGAATTTTGTATTTGCAAGATGAGATGGGTTGCGGAGATCAATAGTTAATTCAGATTCTTCCTGAAAAAATTCTGGTTTTAAGTAATGTCCACACTGCTTTGTCTCTTACATCTGGGCCAACTGTTTAAAGCCGTGTTTAATATTTGTGCCAATACTCAAGTTCTGGTCACAGAATCGTGTGCAAAAGATGTGGTGTTAGATGTTGTGATTGCTTGGTCAGATCAAGTGGTTAGATGTCCTAGATGCTGCCACTTAGCCACAGTTTATTGTGCACGCAGAACCACAGGCAAAAGCAGAAGGTTTTTAATTATTCTTGAGTCCTAAGGAATGAATTTTTTGTGTACCACTTTCCCTCTCCCGACAACCCCCTCATTCCAAGAAGAGGAATGCTGAAAAACCAAACTGGAAATAAGACTAATTATTGGCCACTTCAGAGTACATGTAGTCCTCATTACATTCATATGTTTTTATTTTCTGATGCAGAACCAATGCTTGGGGAAAGCTTGCTGGTCCTGACAGCATTTATAATCTGTCAACAATCTAGCCCTTCCAGGTTATGAGATATCAGAACTTAACTGTGTCCTTTTTGATTAATTCTGAGATGACTAGCAGTTTATTCTATGACTTGCTAGAGTTAGAGGTGGATGGATTACTTGTATCTCTTGGGAGTCAAATTCCCAGCTTTCTGGCTGTTGTGTAAAAGCATTGGCTTCTAGCTCTGGTTCTTAAGATAGCGGCTGCTAATTTTATGCTGCATCTAGAACGAATGCTTCCTGCTATTCCTGGCGTTTTAATAGTATAAAGCATTTGTTTGTGATTCATAAGACACTGGACCTCACAATAATCACTGGTACAGCAAATGCTTTTTATTTTGGTACTAGTCCTGTAGTTTGGCACTGACTGAAGACAGCAAGTTTTGGACCTGTGTAGTATCCTTCCTCCCAGTCCCCAAAGCCTCACCCACTGGGAAAGAAAACTGAAGTCAGTGCTACTTAGTGAAGAAGTTTCATTGTGATTTACTAATACACTGTACTTTTAAAAGGAAATGTGTTGTGTTGTGTTTTGGTTAGATAATGAAAACATTTCAAATTGTCTAGTATGGGGAGAGAACCTGCATATAACATGGAATTAATAGAATAAAGATAAAAGCTGAGCTGAAAGTGCAACAAAATCTGTAGCAAAATTAAATCTAATGATTTTAAAAATTGCTAATTCGGGACCCAGGCTTGTAAGTCTTACACAAGCAGACACAAGATAAATTATACAAAGTGTAAAGTCTGCAGGATCAGGCCCTAGCTATTTCTAATTGTATAATTGCAATGCTATTAATTGGTCAAGTTGAAACTTTATTAATTTTTCCCTTTCTTTCCCTGCTGGATATGGTTCTTAGAAAGCAACAGAACAGTGTACAAACAAATATTCCTTCTTTCCTAAGAAGAATTTAGTTTTCTAACCAGAGCCTAATCTAAAATGGAATTTATTATAAAACTTTTTGTCAGGCCTCAACAACCTGCCTTCTTAAAAGTAAAACATGTGTATGGATTCCTGTACCAAAATGCTGCTGCTAAGATCACTTACAACTTGTGGTTGGTAACATGGCATAACACTGAGCTAAGGCTGAAAATAACATTACTATTGACTTTTATTGACAAGTATTGAGATAACTGCACTTTTTTTCTTTCAAATTGCAAATGGTCGTCGTTTTTGTTTTAATGCTGATATGCTCTGACCTAGCAGCTGAAAATTTCCATCTGTATTCTTTGTCTAAACAACAATATTTGCCTTTGATTACAGTGCCTTCTCTAATTTGCTCCAACCAAAACAAAACAAAAAAAATGCTACTGTTGGGGCAATGTTGTTTCAGTTATAGTGGGCAGGTGTTATTTTGGATCACATTCTTTTTCACTCCAATTCCCTTTTGTACCATATGCCCTGTTTTTTCTCTTTAGGCTGACTTTTTTGGTAGCAGAGCTTGATCTTCTCAAGAATAGGGAGACCCCATTCTGATTTGGCTTCACCAAAAGATTGTGGTTGGCTGGTTGGGTGTGTCTCTTTTTTTTTCCTCCTCCCCCCCGCCCCCAGTTCTTTTTCTCCTCCTTTTCCTCCTCCCTGCTCTCCCCCAAAGTGTGAGGAATGAAAATAGTTTAGTCTTCTCCTTGTTCTTTCCTGATCTGATAGGCTTTCATCTGTGCAGAATCAAAATGGCTGAGTTGAATTTCACAGGCTCCTCTCTTCCTGTGTTGTGAAGGAGATCTATGTGCACAGCACTAAAATTGGAATAAAATGTTTCTGCAAGATGAAGATTCTCTTCCTATTTGTGGTACAAGATCATACCTATAAAATGACCTTACTGTAGTTTGACTTAACACAGGCTAATACTAGAAAAGTTTTGCTGGTATAGCTACACTAACAACCCCTGCGCCCCCCCCCCCCCACATTTGTATTAATTTGTAGCTTATACTAGTTCCCCAAATAAAATAAACTATGCTGGCAAAAGACTCCTCCCCCCCCCCGTAGTTCTAGTATAACTGCATCTATGCTAGGATTTTTGATAGCATAAACATGTCAAAGAATCATACCTTTAACCAAAATATTATATAGGCAAAAGTTTCTAATGCAGATCAGGCCTTGGTCTTTATCACACTGAATCTTTTATAGTAAAAATCTGCAGTTTTGAGAACTTTTGCAGTGCCTTCTTGGATTAAAAAAAAAATCTAATTCCCATAGACTATTTTGAAAATTTCAACTTTGAGCCTTCAGTTTGCTGCCTCCATTTTGTGTGCCTTCATTTATATTGTGCGACATAAAATAGGAACACCTTGGGAGACAGTTGAGAATGTCATGAGTTCTCAGTTATATAAAAATGCATAGTTTAATTTACTTCCTATCTCCAAGTACCACTCCACTTTTTCTCCTCCCTCTTTCACCCACTCCAGTCTCTCACACAATTCCTCCAATTTTGTTCTTTATCCTTTCTACTATACTTCCAAGATGCAGGAGTGGGGATAAGACTGCCAAACATTTATACTGCAGTAGCACTTAGAGGCCAACCAGGTGCTAGGCACTGTACAAACATATTCCATGATTAGCTGTATCCCAAAGAGCTTGGCATATCACTTGAGACGCTTGGACAAGAGGTGCTATAGAAATGCACAGTTTATTCTCGCGCGCGCTCTCTCTCCATCTTAGTCCAAGTGGTAATTAAGATGTTTGACTGTATTAACTGCCCATTGAGTAGACATTGTGCTAGATGGAAATTATAAGAACTTTAAACAATGCACTGAGTTTGGAGTGGCAAAAGACTGACTTCATTTGGCAGCCACAGTAGTGTGGCTGATTAAACAATGTGGTGGAAATCTTGGCAGTTGTTTATGCTAACATTGTGATGGAAATCTTGATCCCTGAGACTGGGATAACAAAAAAAGCAAGTAGGACTCGGAGTATCTTTTATGTCTGCTGATACCAATAGATCATTTATTCTGACGAGAATAATACACTGATTACACAGGCACCTTCTTATATAAGGATCCTTCTGTAGCTTGTGAAACTCTAAGCGTGTTAAAGCAGCAGCACGCTGTGAATCGGTGTAGATTTGTAGGTGAGAATAAAGGTATTATAATTTGTGCCTCATTTTGCTTAATAGTCATGTCCTATTCATACTTGGTGATGATATAGCCTTAAAGTTAAAGGCATCAGTTATTCCTTATACTGACCTTGCTAATAAATACTAATTAGGTCCTTTAAGTAAATCCTATAATACTATGTGTATTGACCACATAATGTTTCCCATTTTGCAGTGACGTTACACAAGTTGATGTCTGTATTGCTGCCCCCGCCCACTCCTTACGCACCCTCCCTCAAAAAACCTGAAAACTACACACGACCATGCTGACAGGGTTTTGGGCAACCAAACAACCCATCATCAAATGTTGAGGAGGCATCTGTTGGCTGTGTCCCCATGACCGTTTTGTCTTCTAAAGAAGCTGAGATGTATTATTCCTTTTCCTCATCCATTGTCTTGCTGCCAACTCTTCAGTCTCTAAAATGGCCTTTTTCATCTATGCTATTTATTCTGTTGGAGGGGATGATTCCTTCCCAATGGGCCTGTTAACAGCATGGAAGAGCTGTCATTGGGCTGCTAACCTAGTGCCTAAAGGCTTAAATGCTCTTAATTCACTTTAGCTTAGTTCACTTCCATAGTTAAGCTAAAGCACATGGTGAGTGTGGGTGTGGGGGTATAATGTGTTTTAAACTATTGTTCTTTGAATTCATACTTTCAGTTAATTTTGGTTTAACTTGCCTCGTGGACAAAACTTCAGCCCACAAGTGATTTATCCAAGACCTATCTATCTGACACAGGTGTTGTAAGGCTTTTACAGCATTAAGGGTTTTAATGTTTAATGTAAAATTACCTACTTCACAAATGTACCACTCTCCTTTTTTTAGCACCTCCCTCCTGCACACTCCAAAAGAATTAACTAAAATGTTTTCATTTACATCTCTTTTTATTTTAATGCCAATTTCTTCTTAGCCTCACCTTGAGAGAAGTTTTGAGGCTGAAGTGGATTCATTAAGGTCTGGCCAACACAGTGGTACATGCTGTAATTATATTATCCATTATTCAATCAGCTCAATGTACTTGAAGCACCAATGGTACTATGCAAAGGCTCTTTTACTCCCTTAAGCACCAAAACATTGCTGATGCCCTTTAGAGGAAGGAAAACCACCACCCGGGGCGAAGAAACTGCAGTGAACTGGAAAAAAAAAAAAAAAATCTCCATTTCCACACCTGGAGTGAAAGCCACAATTATTAGAAGCCACAATGAAGTAGAACAGCCTCTTTTGTTTGGAACAAAGCAATGAAAATTAACATGCCCTGCAGGCAAGCCTTGAAACAGGCTCCGCCTCCAGAGCACTTGAACCTCTCTGTCTGCCATTGCACAATTAATATACACGTTTCTGCACATCTTTATTCAACAGTTTAAACACCTTCTTAAAAAAAAACCCATCTACAAAAGAGTATGGAAAGGGGAGACTGTAACAGTAGCCCTTGGAGTTGGCAGAGGCTAACTCTGCCATGTGAAAGGGGGTAAGTACCTTTTTTTTAACTCGTATACCAGGACATGACTAGCTAGGAAATAATCCTCCTGTGGGTTACACCTTTGCTAGACTGTTGGAGATATAAAATCCAGTGCCTAAGGGGGATGAGGAAAACGCACACAGACCCAGAGCAAAAAGACCAGAGAAAAGACACGTTAATTTTTATGGGCTGATGTAGCTATACTTCATTGGATTGAAGGTATGAGGGTGTTTTTACCTATTTCTCTCTCCTTATCTAACTGTTGTGTATTTGAGAAGACAATAAAACCTTGAGACTTCTGCAAGTCCCCTATGGAAACATTTTGGACTGTTCTCAGGGTAGGTCTACCCTTAAAACACTACATCTGCGCAGCTGCAGCACTTAAGTGAAGATACTCCTACACCAACAGGAGAGCGTAGTTAATCTGCCTCCCTGAAAGGCAGTAGTTATGTCAATGGAAAAAGCTCTCCTGTTGACATAATGCTGTCTAAATGGGGTGTTAGGTCGGCATAACTATGTTGCTTAGGAGTGTGGATTTTTCACACCCTTGAGCGACATAGTTATACCGATATAGGTCTGTAGTGTAAACCTGACCTTAGTTAAGTAGCTAATTGTTGAAATCATAAAACATATTTTGTAGCATACTAGCACATGGAATAAAAAAGCACAAATTTAAGTTTTTAGCCTTTCTCTGTTTTGATAACCTGGATGTCATACAGCAGAGCTCATTCCCAGTATCAGACATTGTATCAGGCCCTCTTGTAATGGGGACAGAAATGTTGCATTGTAGAAACACTCTGGGCCTGACCAATGGGCTTTCGAGGCTTTTCATTGATTTCATTGGTTGAATCAGGTGCTACATGGAAAGACTCTATAAACGTAGGCATAATTTTATAAGATGGTGGACCTAAGAACATGTGTACCATCACTTAGTTTCCTACCCAGAGTGATCATAATTCATCTCAATTATATTGAAATGGTATTTCTGAGGTTTATTTTCAAAATCCTCAAAAAAAAATATAGAAAAAAAGTCTTAGGGGTTTTTTTTTTTTTTTTTTGTTAACTTGAGATGCCCACACTAAAATGGATTCTATATCCTACATGAACCTTAAGAAATGTATTTAACATCAGGTTAGTAAGAGAAATTTACTACTGGAGACATGTCTTGTTATGTCTGCAAAATACACCTCTACCCCGATATATAACACAAATTCAGATATAACGTGATAAAGCAGTGCTTGGGGGAAGAGGGGCTGCGTGCTCCGGCGGATCAAAGAAACCGCGTTATAGCGAACTTGCACCTATCATGCAATAAGATTTTTTTTTTTTTTTTTTTTTTTTGACTCCCGAGGACAGCGTTATATCGGGGTAGAGGTGTATATGATCTTGGAAAGTATACAAAAAGGTAAAGTAACTAAACGGGCACTCAGTATTTTTAGAGGCTCTTCAGATGACCACAGTCTGAGGGAATCAGGATGCTAAAACCAGGAAATCAGAAGAGTGGCATAGTAGGACAATGATGGAAAGTGTCCCGAGGAAATGAGGAAACACTTTTAAACAAGTGTGTTAGTAAGGGTGGACTTAACTATACTAAGACTGATGGTTCATGGCAAATGTCCTTTTTAATTTTCTGGCTAATGCAGTTTGGTCAACTTGCCAAGCTTTTAAATGGTTTTGGAGAGGGCAAAAGGAAGCCCTCAGGCCTCTTGGAGACTGTTCATAAGGCAGGTGTGGGTGGGTAGTGGGGCCTGAATACTAGAGAGCTTGGACTGAAAGTATTCTTTCCTATACAAATAATAAAAATAAATCCAAAGAGCAAATAGTAATAAGCGGATATCTAAATAGTCTAACTTTGAACTTGCATTGTTACACACTCGCTTGAAAAATATTCTAATCCCCTATATCCCAAACTGATATTCAGGTACCCAACCATATGTATGGATGCATGTGAATGTGTGCTAGTTTTGTCATTGGACATCAGCATAACATTTATTATCTAAAACTTCACTTGCTTGCCCCAGCATATACCAATGCTCTTGCTTAGAAAGAGCATGCCCTTATTTCTATTATAATCTAAATCTATACCATTTTATCAGCTAATGTTCAAAGTATGTTGTAAACTTGGTCTTCGGATAAGCTGTTTTATCCTTATTTGCTTTTTATTTTAGGTAAATTCAATCTTGCGCACTTGATTTATACTTCATTTCTCATATTTTTGAGCTGACAAATCAATTTTATTTCTGTACCATTCAAATTCTTTAACAAATTTAAATGCATCACCCTAGTGGAATATAAACTAGAGTTGTGCCTTTTGATGATGTATCTGCATCATCTGTCAGCAGAGACCTTGGTAGTTCTTCAAACATATTCTCTTAACATTTAGCATGCAAACTTAAATCCTGCATAAATAGTGACCTTCTCCTCTTCCCCTCAGGCTGTGTTGCAGAAAATAAGATTACAAGGGACACTCTTGCATTTAATTAACAAAATGCTTAACTTTTTTTTTTTTCTTTTTTCTTTTTTTTTTAAATACAGGGTGGAAGGGGCAGAATCCAAAGTACTAAACACCTATCACCTAAGAAACGGTCACATGTTGGAGCAGCTCTCTAACTGCTCTTCTGATACATGCAGACTAACTTGGTGAAAACAAGAATGTTAGTTCTAACAATAATTTGTGTTTGCATGTGCTTGTTGCCATGGGAACACAGCTGGCACCTGATCTAACTAACTAATGTATAACACTCATAATTAACCCATTAGTTGTTAAGTTAGAAGCTAGCACACAGCGGTCATGCCAGAACTCTTACTTTCTTTAAAAAAGCAAGATAATTTTTTTTTTCTTTCCCTGGGACAGATTATTTTCTTGATTGTGTGCTCAACTCCAGGTAGCATTAGTGTGAGTTGGGAGTACTCACTGAAGCAGGCAGCACAGAAAGGATGCATGCTTTAAAATTGTTGAAGGCTGCTTATTTAATTGTGAAGACCCAAATCTTAGTGCCTAGTTTTACTCTTGCTAAATTTCAAACTAGATCTGTTATGGAGAGTCTCTTTTCAGTCTTTCTCTATTCTTAGTACTACTTGGTTTTTAATGAGAGTTTTTGAGTCCTAGGGCTAGATCCTGCAAATGGATCCACAGACTCCTGCACCCAATGAATTGCAGAGTCAGATTTATACCTTTTTTTTAAGGCACTGCAGTACATCATGGAATGGGAGACAACCTTTTGACCCATTGTAAGACCATTTGGGGCGCACATGATATCTACTCTGGAGCACTCAATTAAGGCAACTCCCTTTTAAGTGCCACAAAGATGCTGATTGTGACCAGTTAGGGCCCAGAGAGAGCCATTGGCCGCAAGGAGTAGAAAGAGTAGGAATAATTGAATGACTCTCATAGTAATGGGTATGAGAGCAGGTAAAACTGTTTTTAATTTGACAGTTAAGTATTTTATAGGAAGAATGGCTTACATTTTTGTGAGTTTTTTGGGGGGTTAAAGAATTGATACAAGCTAATTCAATACACATAAGGCACAGGGTGATGAACACATAAACGAAGTTTTAAAACAACTTTGAGATTGTAGTATTTAATGTCACTAATTTTGGGGGTGTATATGCTTAAGTTGTTGAAAATGGCAAAAACTTAGGTTTTCTGTCAATCACTAACTTATAGAGCTGGTTTTAAAAATGATGTAGCTTTTTATGGAGTTCTGTTTGTTCTAAACTTGCTAGCTACAATAATCTGGTTCCTGCCTGAAACAATTATAGAGATGACATAAGTGATTTCATTGACTAGGTAATGTACTTGATCCACCTTGGTTAGGGGCAACCAGTCCAAAGAATGTGACATGACTTTCTCATTCACTGGTTTTACAGATGCTCTGGGGTGCAAGAGCTTTCCCAGAAGTGTTCTGCTGATGCATAGCAACATATGTTGGTTATTGTCAGTGGTGATGCTAGCACAGATGGTTCAGCATGTATTACTTCTAGTAAGTCTTTGCTGAGACGTTTTAAAAAATGTCATGAACAGTTAAATACTTTAGTGTGGCTGCTTTGTACCAGATTACCCTCATGTATATTAAAACTACATCATCTGAGTCCATTAAGTGGCCTAGTATTAGCATCTTTATCCTCTAAGATTTGTGTTTAGACCGGGGTGGGCAAACTATGGTCCACGGGTGACATCCGTCCCTCCAGCTGGTTTAATCTGGCCCTTGAGCTCCTGTTGGGGAGCGGGGTCTGGGGCTTGCCCTGCTCCCGCGCTCCAGTCAGGGAGCGGGGTCAGAGGCCAGTCCATGTGTGCCGAGGCTCCCAGAAGCAGCAGCAGCATGCCCCCCCTCTGGCTCCTACGTTTAGGGGCAGCCAGGGGGCTCTGTGCACTGCCCCCACCCCAAGCACCACCCCTCACAGCTCCCATTGGCCAGGAACTGTGGCTAATGGGAGTTGAAGGGGTGGCACCTGCGGACAGGCCAGTGCGCAGAGCCACCTGGCCGCACCTCTGCATAGAAGCTGGAGGGGGGACGTGCCACTGCTTCCAGGAGCTGCTTGAGGTAAGCGCCGCCCAGAGTCTGATCCCCTCCCATGCCCCAACCCCCTGCCCCAGCCCTGATCCCTCTCCTGCACCCCGAACTACTCATTTCTGGCCCCACCCCAAAGCCCACATCTCCAGCCAGAGCCCTCCTCTCCCCTCCCCCTGCACCCCAACCCCAATTTTCTGAGCATTCATGGTCCATCATACAATTTCTATACCCAGATGTGGCCCTTGGGCCAAAACATTTGCCCACCCTTGGTTTAGACCCTGTTGGATATTCTTCATCTACACACTGTCACTTCCACAGCCTGTGTGGTGATGGTGGTTTTGAGGGGATCTGAGATTTGTCACCTCTGGGTCTTATCTTGAATGTGATTAATCATATTGTGCATATTTTAATCTGAAATACAATTTGATTCCTGCTTCTACATGAATGCTTGCAGAACCCGAGAGTGAACAGATGACTGTGTAGGGGCTCATTACTTCATAACCGTGTTTTAAGTTACATACTCAAGAGTATAGTGCTATATCGCAGACTACTAGCTCCATTATGTTTTGTAATGGAGATTTATTCTGTATCCTGTGTGCTATCCTAAGGTGCTGTTACCCTACAGCAGCTATGATGATGACACTGGCTAACCCAACACTACAGAGTTGGGTTGCTTGAGCCTTCTTAGCTAATTTCTTAGCTTGGGTCTTAATTGCACCATTTGAAGTCTTTCTGGCTTATCAAGAGCTGCTTATATGCACTTGAACTGGTGTGAGTCTCACTATGTACCATGTAATAGCTTTTTTTGCACATACCCGTGGGTGTGTATAATGTAAAAAACCTGCACAAGTGGTACTGGCAATGATTAATATCAATTTATCTAAATTCTCAAAAAGAAGCTGAAATCAAAGCCTCTTTACACTGATTTTTCTCCTCTTTATTCTCCAATTTCATGTTGCACCTGAAGTTCACCTGTGCTCAGGGTATTAAGAATAAATATCCTATCTGCATTCTCAAGTAAAGATGATTAGATCTTCAGAACTCATTCCCCACACTTATGAGTGGGGAATGTGACTTCTTGTTGTAATTAGCATTCCAAATGCCTTTGGACTAGGTGTTCCTGTAAATACTGCAGTCTGAATACTATTGCTCTTCTCAAAAGCATAGGGGATTATTCACCTGCATATCTTTGCAAGCACCATAATGTGTGTGTATATATACAGCAGAAGACAATGGGGAGGGGGGGGGAAAAGAGGGGGAAATGAAGGCTATGTTACTGATCCACTGAGGAAGCCATTATATTTGTAGAAGCAAAGAATGTCCTAGCTAGCTCCTTTTTGTTAGAAGATGGCTTTGGCAAAGGCATCATACAAAAATAGCTGAAATATATACTTTTCTCTGTAGACAAGAGCTTTTAAAATGTGAGTCCCCTTCCATGATAGTTTCAGAACTTCCTAAGGAACCACTTGATGCCTGTTCTTGATGCTGTCAACATCATCAATGCTTGGTCTATTGCTTCCAACATGTAAGTGCACAATGGTAATGCTTATTTCTTGCTTCTTAACTATTCAGATTGTGTGGCCCTAATATGCAGCAATGGAGGGTGGGGGGAGAGAGTCTGGACTGGGAATCTGCAGATCTGAGGCTTGATCAAGGTCTTCCATGTTATAAGTAAACTTATAACTAAAGAGGAGTGTTAACTATTGGAGGCAGGGAGAGACTGAGAAGGATAAGATTTCCCCTCCCCCCTTTTTAACTGCTGGCACGGCACCTGTGCATAGACAAGCTTGCTGGTCCGGAATGCTCTTGTATAGGTCCATCAGTACTCATCTGGGTTATGTTTTGTCACTGATCCTCGTATCTAATCTCGTCATACTGGGTCAAGATTGAATATATTAAGCCTTTGACAAGTGACAAATTAAGTTAATTCTCTGAGGTGGTTTCTTATTTAGCCATCTTTAATACAAACCAAGTGTCATGAGCCCAGTATTAAGGTACCACCTCTGGACTTTCCTTTTCATAGTGCAAAGGAATATATTCCATGTTTTCACAAACTTGATTGGGAGGAAAAAGATATCTTTTCCTCCCCTCAATCTTGTTTATTTAATTAAATTGTCTGAATTGAATATACCAAAGGGAATTCACTTTAGAGATCTGTTTTGTGTGTATGAGGATGGCCCATCTCATTTATTTGGTTTCTTTTTGATATTCAAGTCATTATTTTGGGGAAGCAATGGGTAGGGGGAGGGGCAATCTCATTGGTTTTCCTTCCTGCCTTTTCGGTGTACTTTAGATGGATTCAGTTAATCAGAATGGAAGACTGCTGGATGTGTTGATCCATTTCAGAGCTGGCCTTTACTAGTGTTTTCAGGCCTGCTGAAGAGGATTTAAGCTCTTCAAGCCCCTATTCTTAGAAGAAAGGCATTTTCTGTGGGGGAGTCACATTTAAAAGCTGAAAGCCTAGTTTGGTAACAGGGTAAAGTGTTAAGGTTTCATTTTCTGTTAGTGAACACCACCCTCATACTGAAAGTTAATTAGCTCTTTCAGAGCGGACTAGCAGGAGTCTTCCCCAGTCCACTTTGCCTCCTAGTGCATCAGTCAAGATAATGCTATAGGAGCCTGGAGTATCTTTCTCCTCCACATAAGGTTACACTGTGAGCAATTCCCTGAACAGGAAGGTAAGAACTGGGCCCCCAGAACTTTTTTATAAATTGCCCCAGTTCTCCCCGAAGAGCTCTCCTGTCCCTGATACAAGATATAAAGGATGAGTGAGCCAAGCAAGAACCTGCTCAAACTAAACCGCTTGGATGTCCAAAAAATTCAGCAGACTTTTTTCTTCTCCCCACCCTTACTATTTTTTTGTGATTGTATGTCTGTCTCTGCTCTGTTTGGGATTGGAAGCAGAGGACTGAGATGCTTTAGTCTAAAGACTCTGGGCTTAATGTAGGGTTATTTGAGTGGAAACTAGTAGCTTCTGATGTACAGGAGGTCAGACTGTATCTAATAGTCCCTTGTGGTCATAAATTCTATGAAACCGATCAAGTGGCTTTCCAACTATGGAGACAAAAGGGGTTGGACTAAGGCTTGATCTAGAATTAAAAGTTAGATTGACATAGCTACATCAGTCAGGGGCATGGAAAAAAATACCACTGACCGATGTAGCTATGCTGACATAACCCCCCCCCCCCCCCCCCCCCCCCCCCCCCCCCCCACTGCAGACCCAGCTATGTTGATGGAAGAGTGCTTCTGTCTATTGTAGCTAATGTCATTCAGGAAGGCAGTGTTCCTACATAGATGGGGGGAGAAGGAACCTTCTGTCAGTGTAAGCCAGGCCTACACTACAGGGCCCCTGTACTGGCATAGCTAAGTCAGTATAGAGTAGTGTAGTCACAGCCAGTGCATCTCCTACTTTATGACCTCTACTTATGTGAGACTGGTGAGGGGTGTCTGTTGCAGGGTTGGAGAGTACAGGGATGGGGCTGCCTGTGCTGCTGACGGCAGGTAATGTACAATGTGTTCTAATATATACAATGTGCTGTGATGCCACAAGCATAAACAAATCACTTAGAGAAGCCTATGCAATCTTGCATATGGGCCCTGGAGCCACAGTAACTGGATCAAGAATTTAAAGGGGAAAGGAGCCCCCTCCTTGTCTCCACTTCCCTCCCCACCTCCAAAAAAAACCCCACCACAGACAGGCTAGGTCTTGTTCTAAGAGAAAACAGTTAGGAGGGTGTGCTCCCTTCGTGAGATAACATCTTAACACTCAACTACTGTGAACAAGCTGATTAAAAAAACTGCATAGTTGTTTAATGCTGAGATGTTATCTTAGTTCATTATAAATTTAGTTCTTTCATTGGCTGGGAAATCACCAGCAATCCTGTTGACTTAACCAGAACAGCTGTTTTGTCTCCCCCCTACTGGGAGGAGGCAATAGAGCTCTATCCTTGGTGTCGTCCACTTTGCACAGACCATAGGAATGAATAGTTGCTATGTGTCAGTGGTTGGTAGTCTGTGTTGAGATCCAAAAGACTTGTATACCTCATGCAGAGGGACAGGTGTGAGTCTGTTTGGGAAGGTGGGGAATAAGACCTATTGTCTAGAACCAAATATTTGTAATGGGGGCCAGTGAATATATTTATTACACTTTAAGTATCAAAGAGAAGGATTAAAAGGAGACTATTAAATACCAGAATGGGTGGCTTATGGCTGTCTTACCCAGTAATATCTGATACCTCAATAAGCTAGTTGACAGATCTACGTTTGTTACATTTGGACATGGTTACCAAAAGTGGAAACATGTAATGCCTGTATTTTGGGAAAGGCCCTAAATGGCTAGTAAATCTTAAAGCATATAATGAATACATATGGTACTTTTACTTGCATCTGGAAGAAATCAAGAAACCTCAAGAGACTAGCGATTAGAGACTCGTGTGTAAAGGTCAAATAAAACTAGGATTTCCTGAAAAGTAAAGCAAGTTACTGTATGCTTGCCACTGATGCATTTCAAGCGTGTTTCAATGCGAGTCTTCTGTTTGCACCAATGTCCAAACTGGACAGGTAGCAGGGGCTTATTAAATCTTCATTCTCTTCAGTTGGAGCACGTTTGATTGATACAGATCAAATGTATACTGCTAGTTATAAATTAGGAGATATTGGAAAATGAGAGTTTGCACCTTTCTGTCGTTTGGTGCAGTGAAATAATGGAACTGTAGTTGCCGATCCCCAACTTTGTCTGGAAGGTCTTTCAGACTGAAAGCTTTCTGGGGCTGGGATGTCTCCTAGCATCCAACACAATGGGGGGGGCCTTGGTCCTGCTCATGCTCAACTTCCCCCCCCTGTCCATATGCAAATGATCAATGACAATAATGGATTGATGAGTGGAAATAAGTTCATTTCAGGAGATTAATACATTTTTACAACCATTTAAAAGAAGTTGGATACAATTGTCTATTTTCCAGGTATGAATAAGGTGATTGTGTCTGCCCTGCTTTCGTATTTTGTTTAAATCCCTAATATAGAGTTCAGAGGGGAAAAAAGCACAGTTAAAGGTGATCTTGAAATCTCCCCTTTGAATTTTTATATAAGCTTCTAAAGTTTGAACAAATTGCTTGTGGAAAGGGTTGGACATTAAATTCTGTCCTCATGATTTGAACCTCCTGATGGTTTAAATCAGAGTAATGTGAAGTGGGCTGCTGACAATGAGAAGCTTTGTAAGTGTCCAACCTGCAACATCAAAGCTGAAAAAACAGCCATCGAAGTTGGTCATTAGGTCATCAGCTGTGTCTCAATCTAATTAACCATGCAGAGAAATCCAAAAAGCATAAAGAAACCGTTAAAAATATGTATCTTGATGCCTACTGAAGACCAAATGTATCCTGATCAGTACATCAGATCTAATACTATGCAATTATGCATAATATGGAAATAAATGAACATTTTTTGGCTACTATCATGAGAAAAATCCAAGTAACTAGTATCCCAAATCTCTTGAGTGTTGTGGTGGTCTGTTTATTTTGGCATTTAATTGCTTATTCAAAGAGGCTGATCAGGTGCAACCAAACTGCTCTTAAACCTGTTAGGAGCTCTTATCAGTCCTTTCCTCTTGGTTTTCCCACAGCCTCTGACAGCTCTCTTGGGCATGTCTGCACTATGTTTTCATCTCTAATTCTTGCTCCCTTCTCCCTTTCACTCATACCAAATAATCCACTGATCTGAGGATAGCTAGTTAGATTGCTAGCTAGGGCATTGTTTAATGAAATCTACTTTGGATATGGTCTGTAAATTTACAGACTTAAAATTTTCTTGTTATGGAGTTGGACTTCTGAATGTACAAATTAAACCAGAAGCACATGTTTACAAAAGCCAGTGTCTTAATTTATAGAAGACACTATTTTGCTTATTAGACTGTTTTGCTTTTTAAATACAGTATTGTTTCCCCTACCCACACTGGCCTGAATTGATGGTGGCTGTTTAATTTGAGAGACGAGTTGTCACTTTGCGTTTCCATGTTTCTTGTGGCACGGTATTCTCAACATACATAATTAGAAAATGCATGTTGTGCTGAGATTCAGCCACTTCCAATTATACCTTGAAATGTGCAACCATTACATAAATCTGCAACCAAATATTTTATATTCTCAGGGAAACTTTAATCTGGTTGCTTCTTAAAAATTAGTCTCAATACACTTGCAAGCATGTACAGAAAAAGCATGTTTTAAATTATCTGTGGCAGCACAGTTTAGTGGTTTTTATGGTTAGGTTTCATGTTGTATGTGGTGACCTAAAATCAACAAGGAATGACATAGGAAACCATTTTACAAGTGTTTAAATCAAAGTGCCTAAAAATATTGCCTCTCAAACCTCAGACTGTCCCTATTTAACTCCTCTGTCTTCCTCTCTCTCTTCCCTCCACCCTCCCACGCAGCTCTGCTGCATCAAGCAATCAAACATGTCCCTGGATTTTTTTAACCTATCTTCCTGTTGCATTTATGGAATGAGAGAATGTAAAACAGAACTGTCTCTGCTAGTGTTGCGAAAACTTCCTCTGCAGGTCTGAACAGATCTGGCTTTGTGCAGACTTCAAAGAAAGATGGTGCTCAACGGTGTAATAGAACCTCTGTCATGTAATTTAACCTCTTAAAATAACTTATTTGAAGAAATTCTTTTGACTAATATGTACTATTGATTTGAAGAGTTAATGATGAAACCTTGTTATATGACCACAGAGGTTAATGGCAAGATAGTGATGCAAGGTGTGAAGAACTATAAAACAGAGATAAAATAACTTTATTGATCACTCTATACTTTTTCATATATGTTTTTAGATTACCTTAGGCTTTCTTTTCTTGAAGATATCTTGGTGTTTGTGTAAGTTAAGGGAAACTTAATATTAAAGGGTGGAAATGAGGCCCTAGATCACTTACTTGTAACATGTATTTGTAAAAAGAGAGGTTAACATTTACAGAATGACTGACTTGAGTTACAAAATTGTGATGGTTTATACTTATACTGCCAAGGCTGAATTATGCTGTTTATAAGTCAGGGACTTGTAAGAACTGCAGACTTGTACACTTGTGAAGCCTGAAGAGTATGTGTGTGAAATCCTATATTATAACTTTTTATTGGCAGCATTTTCTCAGCTTGTCAGAGCTTAACAAAACCTTAGATTTTTGGTTTATTCATGCCCAGGCAAGTAGAAAATTCTAGCTTAATGAAGATAAATTATATGAAATGTTTGACCTGGATGAGTAGTAAATCCTTAACCAGTTAACTGTGCAGGTGTTCAGTTACACAGATCTTGGCAAGCTGGGGTGTGTGTGTGTGTATATGTGTATATATATATGAATTTATTTTGGTGATGGTACCAATTTGTGCCTGCTCTCAGGAATGAATTCAGGCTAAACTTAGATATTTTTTCCCCCTTTCCTTGGAAATGGAGACTGATCTATAAATATTTAGCATCTGTGACTTTCCATGATGAAAGTGCTTTCTAGATAACGGCACTCCCTTTCCTATAGGGAATGGCGCATTTAAAAAAAAATCTACATCAGTAATGAATTCCTCATATAGTTGAGTATCTGCACCTTTTTCTCCATTATTTTGGAATGAATGTGGCTTTTGAACCACTTTACTGTAGCTGGGCTTGGTCAACTTGCTAGCTTTTCCTTAAGAGTAAAAAGAGGAACCTTGGAGGGAAGAATACATACCAAGATAGTACTTAACTAACTGGAAGAGAAGGCGATGCACCAAGCAGCAGGTAACTGCAAAATGGTCATTTCAGGGCTGCACCTAGTCAACCCTGACAAATTTAATGGGCCAGTATCCAGAAAGGCATGCTGGGAAAATATTTTTGTGAGAGGCCAATTTTGCACCACATTGGCAATGTGTTGGAGATGTTCCTCCCAGCCGGTGCTATAGATGACAAAATGGTTGATGTATGCAGCAGCATATGAATTATGGGGACTCCGTATTTGGTCCATGAGCTGCTGGAAGGTGGCTGTGGCCCCATGGCGGAGATAAATTCCGTGTCACCCAGCCGCTTAAGCAGTTCATCTACCCAGGGCATGGGGTATGCATCAAACCAGGAGATGGCATTCACCTTTCTGAAGTCAATGCAGAGCCTGACCGCTCCATCAGGCTTGGGGCTCTGCCACTCACCCCTGGACTCCTCAACCACTCGCAAGGCTAGCATCCTCTCTAGCTCCTTCTGCACAATCCCCCACATCTTCTTGGGGAGCGGGCAGTGGTTCTCTCTCTCACCTTCTGGTCAGGGATGATAGCGATGTGATGGCTTGTCACATTTGTTTTCCCTGGCCAGGACAACAAGACAGTGGGGAAGGCAGATACTAGCTGCCGTTGCTGTTCGGGATCAAGCTCCTGGCCAATTGTCACTGGCCCTGGCTCAACCGGTTCATCAGCCAGCGGCCCCAACTTGGGCTCCGGGGGGTACAAGGTGATCATCAGGCCCTCCTGTTCCTTTCAGGTCTTGAGGAGGTTCACGTGGTAGACCCATGCATCTCCCGGACACCATGACAGCCTTATCTCCTAATCGATGGGGTCCTCCCTATCTGGTCACCTCAAAGGGACCTTCGCCAGCAGCTTTGACTCCGAAGAGGGGTCCTGCTATTACCGGTCTCTGGGCTCAAAGGTCCTCATCTTCATTCCTCTGTTGTACTGGTTCTCTTGAGCAGTTGGGCCCCAACAGGTTCTCCTGCGCCATGGTACCCAGCTCTTGGAGCTGTTCCCGCAACCATAGTATGTACTGGACAGACCCCCTGGCCCGGCTTTCCTGTTCTTCCCATATCTCTTTCCTCCCGCCACCCCAGTGGAATCTCTTGCACGGCAAAGAGGAGCGCAGGGAGAAACTTGTCCAAGTGCCAGGGATCATCCTCCACAAACTTCCTCAGCACTGACTTCAGGGTCCTATTAAATCACTCCACCAGCCCATCTGTTTGGGGGTGATAGACCAAGGTTTTGAGGGGCATGGATATTTAACAAATGGCGTAGCTTTGCCATCAACCCGGATGTTACTAACCGACCAAGGAACTAATGTATCTTGCGTGGTAGTCCAACTCTGGTGAAGATCTGCAGGAGTTCATTAGCGATAGTGGGGGCAGTGGCAGCCCGCGGGGTACAGCCTTCGGGTACTGCGTTGCATAGTCAACTACGACAAGGATATACTTGTGGCCCGTCCTGCTCTTCTCCAGGGGCCCCACCAAGTCCAGGCCAATATGCTCGAAGGGGATCCCGACCACAGGTAAGGGCACAAGGGGGGCCCTCGGTATCCCCTTCGGGCTGGTCTTCTGACAGGGCAAGAGGCTCACTAGTCCCTCACTTCTTAGTGTATACCATGCCAAATGAATCTTTGGGCCACCTGCTGCAGAATTTTCTCCCTCCCCAGGTGGCTGGCCCAAGGTACTGAGTGGGCCAGGTGGAGCAAGCCTCGCTGGAACTGCTGTGGGACCAGCAGTTGGCACAGGTCTTCCTTCATCTGCAGGTCCTGGACCAACCAGTAGAGAAAGCTATTGCAGATCTCAAACAGGGATCCTTGGGGAAGGCGCTAAGGTTAATCCTCCTTCCGGGTGGAGCCCGCTGCCTGCTCCCAGGCCTGGCTGAGGGTTGGGTCTCCCCTTTGCTCTTCTAGGAAGTCCCTGTCAATGTCCAACCATCCTTGTCCTTCCATCGTTGGGGCTTCAATCAGGGGGCGGCCTGTCTTTGGTGTCCCAGGGTTTCCTGGTGGCCCTTCTGTGGGGTGGTCTGGCCTTGAAAGGCCCAGCAACTCCTCCTGGTGGGGTATGCCCCCCCTAGTTCCCGAGGGGCGTGTGCTGCACTTCTGGACCAGCAAAATCCTGCCAGTTGTACCCCTACTCCACTGGGTAGGCTAGCTTTGGGGCCATCCCGACTAGGCACAGTCCTTCCTGATGGGCGGCCTCAAGTAACACCCAGACAGTTGGGTATGGTTTCACGTTCCCATGAATGCATTGCAGCTGTTTGGGTGCTCCGGCCAGGCTGGTGGTCTTGACCAGGCCGGCATGGATGGTTGTTTGGCTGCATCCTGAGTCCACCAGGGCCATTGTTGGCATCCTGTCCACCCGAACAAGAACCAAGATCTTTCCCGGCTCCCTCTTCTGGGTGCGGTCATAAGCGCCAACTTTCCCCAGTGCCGGTGGGTGCTCACGCCCCTCGCCCCCATTCCAACTCCTTCCCCAAAGTCTCCACCCCCTTCCTGCCCCATTGGACCCCTTCCCCAAATCCCTGCCCCAGCCTCGCCTCTTCCGTGAGTGTGCTGCATTCTCCCTCTTTCCCCCACCCCCCTTGCTCTCCCGTGCCCCTGATTTATGGCTCGATCACTCCATTCCCTCAGCAGCCATGTAGCCCTCTGTCGGAGACCACTTTGGCAAGGGTTGCTGGGCAATGCCGTTGCACCCACTCCTCTTCCCTCCTTCCCCCCCCCCCCCTCCACCCCCACCCCAGCAGGCAGGATCTGGGTAAATTGTTCCAGGGCCACGGCTTCCATCACTTGGACTCCCATCCAGTGTTCCAATTCCAGCCACCACCAACAGTACTCCCAGATTCGCTGTGCCACAGCTTTGGGTCTGGCCCCTGGTGGGTACCGGTTATGGCGGAGTCGCTGTTCGTGTATTTCTAGCTGGGTTGATGCCCGTTTGGTCCAGGATGACTGCCTTCACCTTAGAACAGGGGTCTCAAACATGCGGCCTGCAGGGTTATTTCCTGCGGACCACCAAGCTCCCTTCTCCCCCCTGCACCTCCCAAGCATACCATGTCCCTGCTCCTCCACTTACCTCCCAGTGCTTTCCCGTGCTTAAGACTTTCCAGGAGGGAGGAGTGGGGATGCGGCACGCTCAGGAGGGAGGAGGTGGAGAAGAGGCAGGACTGGGGTGGGGATTTGAGGAAGGGATTGGAATAGGGGCAGGGAGGGGGCAGGGACTTTGGGGAAGGGATGGGAAGAGGCAGGGGGGCAGTGGCGGGGCCTCATGGAAGGTTTCAGTGATGCGACCATCGGGCCAATGTGTGGCCCGATGTCCTTATATGGCTTGAGTTTGAGATCCCTGCCTTAGAATATTCTAGTGCCTCCTGAGGGTCAAGGTTCTGCTATGCCGTCTGTGCCAGACCAGTTAAGTAAAGAGCTAGGAGTGTGGCGCAGTGTTCGAGCGGGCGTGGCAACCCTCTCAAAAGTCACAAGGAATGCTTTCCCCGCCCAGACAGAGCTGCTCTGCTGGCTTTTATATCCTGCTTTGAGCTGGAGATGCCCAGCTGGGTGTGAGTGTGTGTGTGTGGTCTCCTCTTCTAAGAGAGAAGGGTTAACCCCAGCTGTACCAGTGCAGGGCTGATGCACCCCATCACAGGGGCATAAACAGTTTAATTGTTTTTATATAACATTATAAATTTATGATCTTGGTCATCCAGTACATTTGAACTGCCAACTAGTCAACTGTTGCTGCTTACCTCGAAGTACAGTAACTCCTCACTTTAAAGTCGTCCCGGTTAATGTTGTTTCGTTGTTACGTTGCTGATCAATTAGGAAACATGCTCGTTTAAAGCTGTGCAGTGCTTCCTTCGAATATCATTTGGCAGCCGCCTGCTTTGTCCACTGCTTGCAGGAAGAGCAGCCCGTTGCAGCTAACCGGTGGGGACTTGGAACCAGGGTGGACCGGCAGCCCCTCTATCAGCTCCCCGCTCCCCTAAGTTTCCTGTTCTGCAGCAGGCTAGCAATCAGCAGTTCAGCTGTCCCTCCCCCCACTGCCATGTGCTGTTCCTGCCCTCTGCCTTGGAGCTGCTCCTAGAGACTCCTGTTTGCTGTGCAGGGGGAGGAAGGGGGGCTAATGTCAGGGTGTCCCCCTGCTCCTGCACCAAGCTTACCCCTTCTTCATATAGAGCAGGGAGCGGACACGGACAAAGAGAGACAGAGAGCTTGGGGCAACAGCTGCTGTCTCAACTTCCTGATCGACTTAAAAAGACAATGCACTTAAGAGTGGGTCAGCTTACTTAAAGGGGCAGTGTGCATCTCTCTCTCTCCCCCACACAAGGTGTGTGCCTGTCTGTGTGCTATGCTGTCTCCCCTCCCTCCTATTCGTGCTGCCTTGATGAGAGGCAACATTAACAATGTTTTAACCCTTGAGGGCTCAGCCGAGTGCTAGTCCATCATTTAGCAGCAAGGCATTCCTGGGGAAATATCCCTCCTTCTTTCACCCTCTGACTCCACCACCTCAACCAAGCTTCACAATCATCATAGCTGTGAACAGTATTACATTGGTTAAAACGTATAGTGTGTGTGTGTATTATATATACACACACTTTTTGTCTAGTGAAAAAAATTTCCCTGGAACCTAACCCACCCCCATTTACATTAATTCGTATTGGGAAATCGCTTAACATCGTTTTGCTTAGTGTCACATTTTTCAGGAATGTAACTACAATGTTAAGCAAGGAGTTACTGTCACTGCAGTGGTTACTAGGCAAAATTGTGGGTGAATACCACATGCAGTCCTGGTAGAAGCCAGTGGAATTGCACAGGGTGTTAATCACTATAGATTTCAACCCATTGTCTAAACTTCAACTTAATAATGAAGGGGCCAAGTCCCAGAATGGAGTAACAAACTTCCTCCCCCCCCCCCCCCCCGACCCTCTATTACCAAAAAAGGAAGCAAGGGGAGGAGACCCTGTCCCCTTTATTTCGGGATAACAGACCAATGACCAATACCTTTGTATTCTGGACTCTTGTGAGCAGAGAAATTCCCAGAGCTATAACCGCAGGGCACAGGAGCTAGGCTGGCTCTTGATGATAGCCAGTCGCATGACTACAAAAGCTAAACACTGAGCCCGTTGGCTAGCCCCAAGGAGTTTTAATCTCTTTGGTCTAGCGTCAGTGTTCAGAAAAGTTTAATGATCTACCAAATGTCTCCCAGTCTGGCAGCCATAAAATGTAGGAGCTCTAAAGCATGGGTGTCCTCTAATTAAACACTCTTCTCTGAATTTCATTGTGATGCTTAAACACCCCCACTTGAGTGGCTTGATGATATTTATATTTCTGCTGCAGTTCCTTCTCCCACCAAAGTCTAAGATTTAAGCTGTCATTGTACTCCAAAGTGGTCAGGTTCACTTCTGCTTCTGTTCAATTTTACTGCCTGGCACATGTTACTATTGAAAAGAACCAGTTCTATAATGTTTGCAAACATTGTTTAACTTAAAACACTCTGCTATTCATTTTACATTCAGAGCAACACCTTCTAATATTGGCTTATAAAATTTTATTCTTAAAAGAAAAAATCACAAAGTTTATGGCCTATCTTATCTGACCAGGAAGCAGAACTAATCTTTCTCAGATAAGAATGCTAATTGATGGCCTAGAGAGATGTATTTCTAAACCTGGGATAAGTAGTGAAATGACTAAGCATGTATGCCTTGAGGAAACTTCTTTTTTCTTTAGATTAAAACAAAGTATCAGAGAATCTCCAGTTCTAAACAGCATGAGTGGTTTTGCCCTTATGTGGATCTCCGTAATAGAACTTAAGTCAACAGAGACAGTAAATGTGTATGATATATAGATAAGAGCCCTTAAAGCTTTTTTTGTATGTGAGAAGAAGGAAGAGTATCACTTTTGAATTCTTCAGATAGGAACTAATGTCATAGAACCAGTTTAATGAATGAAGAGAATGTGTCCTAGCAAAAAAAAAAAGTACCATTGATCCTATGTGTTTTCAAAAGATGTTCATGAGGTCATTAGAAAGCCTTAGTCCTGTGTTGTTGGGTTTTTGTTTTTGTTTTTTGTTTTTTGTTTTGCAAATATTGATGGAACACACTGGCACCCTAGTGTATTACTCATAAACACTGGGGAGAATGGGGGAGTCTGCATAGTCCTGCCTGTTTGTTGGTTTTTCCCCTCTCCACTCCTTTCCCCCTCTGCAATCTGGAATATGGCTCAGATTTGGGCAATGCTATTGAGATCAGGTTTTGGGATTGTAAACCAGATAACTCCAATAATTCCTCCCACTTAGTTTAAAATTTCCAAGGTGTGTGTTGTTTTGTCACCCTGCAGTAGAATGCTTTCCTTGCTGTCATCTGTGTTTATAGTGTAGAGGGGCCAAATGGTTATCTTGCTACCTGCTGGGCTGCAATCTGTATATGAAGCCAGCATATGCATATTAGCATTAGAGCATATCTCACTCTGACTAAAGTGCAGAGTGGCCCTCCTTGCCCTGGAGAGGGCAACAGATGCAGATGTGTTAAGGAACCCTACGCTGCAAAAGAGCCAGTGACTCTAGAACTTCCAGTTCTTGACTGTTCCTTAACCCTTTGCTGCTTCTAATGCTGGATCATTCATGTGCTTCAAAGGGTTTTGGGATTGAGCCCAAACTAAAAACATGCAGTTACTCAATTCACAGCCTAGATCAATATGTTGATAGAATAATGTATCCATATGTTAAAATGGGGAGGAGTGGCCCTGAACCTTGAGAATCCCCAAGATAACTGCTTTCATGGTAAAAATAACACTATATAGTACTAGACAGGAAGATGTTAAGGAAGGATGGAAATAAATGGATGCAAATCTTACAAGCATCCTTGCTAGAGTTTCCCCTAGTTATTCCATTCAGTCTGCACTGAATAACTTCTTATCCTATTTGGCAGAGGGATTAGAAGGAGCAGAGCATCTCGTTAAGTACAAGTCTGTCACAATTCACCAATGGAAATAAAATATTCTGCCTTTTACATAAGCACAAGCTGTCTAAATAGCTGCATCATTTTCTACTTGTCTAAATGAAGCTATTTAGAAGTGTCTCAAGCTCTGTCACTTGCCTGCTTTTTTTTCCCTTGATACTTTGTACAAGGGAATACCTGACTTTTATTCTCCACCTTCCCCAAGTGCTGTCTTAAATCTGAATAGTAGTGCAGTAGTTTCTCCACTACTCTGATCCCAAAAACTTTTTTTAAAGTTCCCAGCACTTAGAGGTGTGTGCAGCTGTAGCCCATTTCTAAAGTAGTGAGATGGACTTCTGTCTTAATCTCTGGCTGTATGGCTAATGCATCACTTAGACTGTAAATGCCTTTGCCCAAATTCTGATATTAATTGTCATTGTAAAACTGGAATAACTCCGCTGAAGTCACTAATCAGAATCTGGTTCCTCAATAACAGCCCTGTAACTCTCCTCCCTTCCCCCTCACCCCACCCCAATCCCAATCAAGCACACTTGTTTGTACTCAACAAACAACAATTTCCTGTGTCAAACCTAATCTTGTCTGTTATCACAAGCTATTGTCTTTATGGAGGTGCTATGCTGCCCTGTGTTGGCTGCCCTGTGTTGGCACCTAACCAATTCGGCACAATCCCAACACCGTGGACTCAAGGTAAGAATAGTGGTGCCATATTAACACTTGTGGCTAGCAAACATTGCTCTATGGGCTCTGGATAATGTTATGTGACCTGCAGCTCATGGAGGAAGTTTCAGTGTTTTGAACACTCTTGTAGTTGCCACAGTCCAAGTGGGGGAGGGGAAAGGAAGTCCATGTTCTCTGCATTTAGGGACTTAGAATTCTGAGGAGCACAAAGACATGTTTAGTGTTGTGTATTTTACCTACCTAACCAAGACCCCCTTAACTGCTGTAAAGGGGCTCTTAACTTGAGTCTGTATTTAGTAGTAAGTCATGTCTACAGTATGTCTTTATACTTAGATTGTAAGCTCTTTGGGGCAGAGACTGTCTTTGTTCCATGTTTGTGCAGTGTCTAGCACAATGGGGTCCTGGTCCATGTGTAGGGATCATAGGTGCTATGGTAATACACCTCTACCCCGATATAACGCTGTCCTCGGGAGCCAAAAAATCTTACCACGTTACAGGTGAAACCACGTTATATCAAACTTGCTTTGATCCGCCGGAGTGCGCAGCCCCTCCCTCCCTCCCCCGGAGCACTGCTTTACTGCATTATATCTGAATTTGTGTTCTATCGGGTCGTGTTATGTCGGGGTAGAGGTGTACAAATACATTTTGGACAGAGGTCCAGGTACTTAACCTTTGAGTTAGTGGTGTTATCACTTGCAAGCCCTGTGAGCCAAGGCCCTGATGAGATAAGGTGGGCCCAATTCAGTTGAGCACATCAACTGCAACAACCCTCTGATTACAGTGTCAGTTTAAGTCCAACTCCAACTGTAATGGGTGGCCTGGCGGGCCTGAGGGCCTAGTGGATAGAGCACATGGCCTCTTGCCCCTGGCTTGGTTGAAAGGTCTCAGTCTTTAAGGCGGGGCGGGGGGGGTCAGGCAGTAGGGGAACTCAGGCCCTTCCTCTCCAGTGGGTCCCAGCCCAGGGCCCTGCGTTTGTCAAAACCTGAACAAGCGCAGTTCTCCTAGCAGGGAGTCTTAATTTGCTGCTCTGGGCTACTTTCTACCAGCATCTGTTCGGTTTGGGGCATGGCCGCTCTAGTGCACTTAGTTGGGCGGCCTGCTTCCTGTAGTGTCCTCTGGGTCTCGTGCAGTCCCTCATCACAGTCCCAGGCTCGTTTGGGCGGGCAGCTGCCAGTTGGTGAGGCCGAGCACCACAGTGTCCCTGAGCTTTGCCCACTCAGTTGCCTCCAGAGCCGGAGACTCCTAGGTCTCCTCCAGAGTCTCTGGCAGTGGGGAAGATCGTGCTTCCTCTCAAGTGGCTGCCTTGGTGGACAGGTTAGTGCTCCTTCCCCTCAAGTAGAGAGGCAGCAAGTTCCTGCCCCTTCGCCAGTCAGCCCTGCACTGAGCCAGGCACTCTCCTGTTCTCCCCCCTCCAGGCCTGGCATTGGCTGCAGGTATAATGGGGTGAGGCTAGCTGGGCCCAGAGGCTCTCATTAACCCTTGTTGTGCTGGCTGGCAGTTGCTCTGCTTCATATCCCCAACCTTCAGAACTTCAGCTGAAACGATTGCAGCCAGGCTTTCAACTTTGATTCTGTCCCTTGTGGCGTTTCCAGTCAGCCAAAAGGAAATGTGCAGGGCAGAGGGCTGGACAGCCTCTGTGCTCTAAGCTATTTCTTCAGATGGGTGTCTTACTGAAGGTCAAGTGTCTTTTGGGAAGACCTAGGATTAGGGTGACCGTCACTGGGAGATGAAGAAGGGGGGGGACAGGTGACCTACATAAGGTAAATTTCTTAAACTAATCTACAGAAACTCTCAAAGAGGGCTAGATTTACCCCCACTTAACAAGACAAGCTGTGCCCTAGGGGGATTCCCACATTTCCACAAGGTTTCAATCACCCTCCTACGGGGAGGTCTGCCATTGGGTGGGGAACTTTAGTTTCTGCTAGTGGAGGCTGCAGCTTGGAAGTGCTGAGCCAATGCATCCTTTTTGTCATCTGGAATACGCTTCTTTCCTGGCCAACACAGCTCAGTTTGAACCCGCCCTAGAGGAGAGGATGCCACAGCAGCTGACTGCATCCTGGATTGTGCTGGCAGAAACTGTGTGTGATGGGTTAGATCGCAGAAACACCCCCTCCCCCCCTTGGGAGCTGCCCCCTGATGAGCAGAGGTAGTCTTGGCACCTGCTTTCCCTGCTAGCTGGGGACCCCAGCACCCTGTCTTGCTGAGCCAGACACTCCCGTCTGCTCCCACAAAGACCTAGGGTCTGAATTACTTGCCCCAAAGCTGCAGGCTTCACTGAAAACCGCTCACAGAAGTGTTCCTGTCTTTAACACTCAGATGCCCAACTCCCAATGGGCTCTAAACCCAAATAAATGCGTTTTACTCTGTATAAAGCTTACACAGGGTAGACTCATAAATTTTTTTCCCCTCTATAACACTGAGGCCTTGGCTACACTTGCGAGTTACAGCACTGTAAAGGCTCCCGCAGCGCTGTAACTCACTCCCTGTCCACACTGGCAAGGCATTTGCAGCGCTGTATCTCCGTGGTTGCAGTGCTGCATGTACTCCACCTCTCCGAGAGGAATAGCGAGTATTACGCTGCCGCTGCGGTGCCAGTGTGGCCACCCAATGCACTGTGAATGGCCTCCAGAATTATTTGGCAGTATCCCACAATGCCTGTTCTAGCCACTCTGGTCATCAGTTCAAATTCTACTGCCCTGGCCTCAGGTAACCAACCATGTGACCCACCCTTTACATTCCCTGGGAATTTTAAAAATCCCCTTCCTGTTTGCTCAGCCTGGCATGGTGTGGAGTGCTATCAGCGAATTTTTCCAGGTGACCATGCCTCCACGCGCCAAGCGAGCCCCAGCACGGAGCAATGGCGAGTTGCTGGACCTCATCAGTGTTTGGGGGGAGGAAGCTGTACAGTCCGAGCTGTGCTCCAGCCGTAGGAATTACGATACCTTTGGGAAGGTATCAAAGGACATGATGGAAAGGGGCCATGACCAGGACACCCTGCAGTGCAGGATTAAAGTGAAGGAGCTGTGGAGTGCCTACCGCAAAGCCCGCGATGCAAACGGCCGCTCGGGTGCTCCCCCCGCGACCTGCCGATTCTACAAAGAGCTGGATGTGATACTTGGGGTTAACCCCACCTCCACTCCGAGCACCACCATGGACACTTCAGAGCTGGGGGGGGGGAGGGGAAGGAGGGGGAAAACGGGAGTGGTGGTGGTGGGCCGGATGGAGTCACCCCGGAATCCCTGGAGCCATGCAGCCAGGAGCTCTTCTCGAGCCAGGAGGAAGGTAGCCAGTCGCAGCGGCTGGTACTTGGTGGAGGACAAACAGAAGAGCAGGTTCCCGGTAAGCGGGTTTTTTTCAGGAAGGTATTTTTTTGGTGCGGGCTCTTTGGGAGAGGAGGGTTAGGCATGCATGCCTAGATACGGAATAGTGCATTGATGTGGTTTATCACATCCCAGTAATCGGCCTCGATAATCTCCTCGAATGTCTCATCCAGAACGTGTGCAATGCTCTTGCGCAGGTTTATTGGGAGAGCCACCATGGTCCTTGTCGCAGCCAGGCTGGGTCCTTGTCTGCGCCACTGTGCCGCGAGGGGCGGGGGGACCATTGCTGCACACAGGCAAGCTGCATATGGGCCAGGGCGGAAGCCGCATTGCAGTAGAAGACCCTCCCTTGCTTCCCAGGTCACCCTCAGCAGCGAGAGATCGTCCAGGATGAACTCCTGTGGAAAATGTTGGGACAGTGTTCAGTGTAGGTGCCCCCTGAAGCTGTTGGCTCTCCCCAAGGCACAGAAACCTAGAGGACAGTGCAGCCCTGAAACAATCAGTCCCCTTTACTTACCATTTTGAGGCTCCCATGGGGTATGTGTGCTCTGTTTCGGACGGGAAAATTATGCTATTGTGTAGACCCTGTGTGTTTTCTACTCCTTAAGTGCGGGGAGAATCATTACTCTGTCTGGTATAAACAATGCTGCCTCTGTTAAATGTTGCATTTTGCCTATACAGCTGCATCAACCTTGAGACCTCAGCTGTCCCTCTTATCACCTGCTCAGAGACTGCAAAGACTCAGGAAGAAACCGCAAAAAAGCAAAGAAGACATGCTGCAAGAAGTGATGCGGCAATCTATTAAAGAGAATGAGAGAGCACAGAACTGGAGGGAGAGAGAAAGCAGGATCCGCCAGGAAAATGCAGCGCACCGGCAGCAAAGCACCGCGCACCGGCAGCAAAGCACTGATAGGCTCATAAGCATCCTGGAGCGCCAAGCAGACGCTATCCAGGAGCTGGTAGCCATGCAGAAAGAGGAGCAGTACAGCAAACGCCACCCCCCCCCCCCCCCACCCCCACAGCCCTTGTCCCAAAACTCTTTCTGGTGTGCCCCACTGTCACCTCCAATCCACTTTCCCCAACTTCTGTGTTCTTCACGCCACCCGCTGCCTCCAACACCAGTATCTTCACCACCCAGCCCTGAAAACCGCGACCCTTACCCCCTCCACTCAACCCCCATCACCATGCAGTATAGCTGCCCTAAAGTGCAGCACTCACTGCACAGCACACCAGACAGGACATACACGAATCTGTGATTGTACTGTTCCCCACTCTACCCCCTTGTTTCTTTTCAATAAATGGATTTCAATAAATAGAGTGAAGCTTTCACCCTTCCCCTCACAAATATTATGGAGGGCACAGCACATGGATATAACCAAGGGGATGCTGTTTTCGGCCAAGTCCAGCTTCCCATACAGAGATCGCCAGCGGGCCTTTAAACGACCAAAGGCACACTCCACAGTCATTCGGCACTGGCTCAGCCTGTAGTTGAACCGTTCCTTTCTCCCTGTGTAGGGTTTCATGAGCCACGGCATTAACGGGTAAGCGGGATCTCCAAGGATCACAATGGGCATTTCAACTTCCCCTACCGTGATCTTCCGCTCTGGGGAAAAAAGTCCCAGCCTGCATCTTCCTGAACAGCCAAGGGTTCCGAAAGATGCGTGCGTCATGCACCTTTCTGGGCCAGCCTGTGTTAATGTCAATGAAACGCCCACGGTGATCCACAAGCGCCTGGAGAACCATAGAGAAATACCCCTTCTGATTAACGTACTCGGATCCTAGGTGGATTGGTGCCAGAATAGGAATGTGCGTCCCATCTATCGCCCCTCCACAGTTAGGGAACCCCATTTGTGCAAAGCCATCCACTATTTCCTGCACGTTACCCAGAGTCACGGTTCTTCTGAGTAGGATGCGATTTAATGGCCTTGCAAACTTGGATCAACACGATTCCAACGGTCAACTTTCCCACTCCAAACTGGTTTGCGACCAACCGGTAGCTGTCTGGAGTTGCCAGCTTCCAGATTGCAATAGCCACCCGCTTCTCTACTGGCAGGGCAGCTCTCAATCTCGTGTCCTTGCGCCGCAGGGTGGGGGCAAGCTCCTCACGCAGTCCTATGAAAGTGGCTTTTCTCATCCGAAAGTTCTGCAGCCGCTGCTCGTCATCCCAGACTTCCATGACTATGTGATCCCACCACTCGGTGCTTGTTTCCCGAGCCCAAAAGCAGCGTTCCACAGTGCTGAGCATGTCTGTGAATGCCACAAGCAATTTCGTGTCGTACGCGTTACGCGGCTCGATAGCATCGTCGGACTCCTCACCCTCACTCTCACCTGTCACTTTGGATCTTAAGGAATAGTTCGACAGCCAAACGTGACGTGCTGGCGAGACTCGTCAGCATACGCCTCAGCAGTTCCGACTCCATTTCCCGCAGACAGATCGCGCTGCACAGAAACCGTTGAAAGATGGCGCCAAAGGTGGACGGAAACAAAGGGATTTCTGGGATGCGAAATGATGCATCACAGGGCATTGGGACAGGACCCAGAATCCCCCGCACCCAGCCCCCTTCCCACAACCCACGGCGCCAGAATGGGAAAAGGTGCTCTGTGGGATAGCTGCCCATAATGCTCTGTGGGATAGCTCTGTGGGATAGCTGCCCATAATGCACTGCTCCCAATAGCACTGCAGTTACCACAAATGTGGCCACGACAGTGCGCTGGGCAGCTGTCAGTGTGGACAGACTGCAGTGCTTTCCCTACTCAGCTGCACAAAGTCAGGTTTAACTCACAGTGCTGTACATCTGCAAGTGTAGCCAAGACCTGAGATAGAGAGAGAGAGAGATGCACAGCTGTTTGCCTCCCCCCAGGTATTAATACATACTCTTGGTCAGTTAATAAGTAAAAAGTGATTTTATTAAATACAGAAAGTAGGATTTAAGTGGTTCCAAGTAGTAACAGAACAAAGTAAGTCACCAAACAAAATAAAATAAAATGCACAAATCTATGTCTAATCAAACTGAATACAGATAATCTCATCCTCAGAGATGCTTCAGCAAGTTTTTTCCTCAGACTGGACACCTTTCCAGGCCTGGGCACAATTCTTTCCCCTGGTACAGCTCTTGTTGCAGCTCAGGTGGTAGCTAGGGGATTCTTCATGATGGCTCCTCTCTCCCTCTTTGTTCTGTTCCATCTCTTTATATATCTTTCGCATAAGGCGGGAACCCTTTGTCCCTCTCTGGGTTCCCACCCCCTCTTTCTCAATGGAAAGACACCAGGATAAAGATGGATTCCAGTTCAGGTGACATGATCATATGTCACTGCAAGACTTCATTGCCCACTTGCTAGCATACACTTATACAGGTAAAACACGGCCATTTGCAGACAATTGTCCTGTTTAATTGGAGTCATCAAGATTCCAAACCACCATTAATGGTCCACACTTTGCATCAGAGTTATAGTTCATATTTCTAGTTTCAGATACGAGTGGTACATTTATACAAATAGGATGATCACACGCAGTAGATTATAAGCTTTGTAAATGATACCTTACAAGAGACCTTTTGCATGAAGCATATTCCAGTTACATTATATTCACTCATTATATGGTTTTATAAAAATCTGCTAGACTGCAACATCACACTGTGACCTAGTGTTTTTAATACACAATTTTCTGAATCACTTTGGTGTACCCAAGTAAAAAAAATCTATTCCTGCAATGCCGGACAGAACTTCTGATGGAACCTACATCATAGTACACCTCTACTCCGATATAACGCTGTCCTTGGTAGCCAAAAAATCTCACGCGGTTTCACCTATAACGCGGTTATATCGAACTTGCTTTGATCCGCCAGATTGCATAGCCCCGCCCCCCCGGAGCACTGCTTTACCACATTCTATCCGAATTTGTGTTCTATTGGGTCGCGTTATCGGGGTAGAGGTGTAGCATACTTGTTGCCACAAAAGCAGACATAGAGGGTGAAGTTATGCCTTCAATTATGCTAGTATGACCCCAGTGAAGTCTGTTACTGAAAGCAGAAAGTGGCTCTGAATCAAAATATGTATTTCATTACAGTTTTAAGCATGTGTCCTAACACTCTAAGACTGATATCCGTGGCATAAAATGGGCTTCCATGCCCTACTTAAGACTCACAGGATTGAGCATGTCCTAAAAGAATTATCCTTTGACCAGAAAACCAATACCAATCCTTCTTGTATACACTAATGAAAGGAGCTTACTCAGAGCACAGTGGCTCAGTAGGGTAGAAGCTGTCCGGAAATCCCAGTGAAAGGATTAGCTCCCCTCCAATACATTAGACAGCAAAACATGATCAAGGGCTCTAAGAGTCATGGCAAAAGATATGGCAGGGATAATAAACACACAAATTCAGCTGTTTTTTCCTACAGACCCTTTTGGAAACCATGTGGAATGTGTAACCAGTGAAACTAAGCAGTTCTTGGAAAATTTTTACATACTGCTCCCTTTCTCTCCCTCTCCCCCCTCCTTCCCTTCTCCAGTCTCAGAGGGTAAAGGTTAGAGTGGGCCTGGAGAACAAACTCTTCTCCTCAGAGGTAGATCCTTCAGGTCAAGTCACATTCCTACACAGTCTTCCCCATTTTCTTAGATTGATGCTGTCCATGCTGCAGCTCTTATGGTGCACAGAACGTGATCTTGTGACTAGAGCAGCTGACTAGGAACAAAGGCTCCTGGGTTCTGTTCCCAATATCACTGCTGACTTGCTGTGTAATACTGAGCAAATATCTTTGCCTCAGTTTCCCCACCTGTAAAAAAAGAGGAATAACTATTTCACTGGGGTTTAATGAGGCCTGATAAATGTTCTTGCAATGCTCTGACACCCTCTGCTGAAAGGTGCTATATAGGTTGTTTTATTTTTTATTTTTTTTAATTCATTTTACAGGCCTGAGAATTCAACACCTTTCACTGCATTATTTCTCACTAATACTGATGCTTTTCCCTTCGGCAGTTATCAACTAGGGCAAGTTGAAGGCTGTAGCCATGCAGAAGACTGACTTACCATGCTGACCTTTGTTTCCTCAGGCATGGGAGCCCTGATGTTGAGAGAGCTGGCTTGTATTGTAACAGTGGTCCTGAAGCTTGTTTGAAGATTTGAATAAGAAATTATCACTGTTGCAGAGGAGGAGAAATTCCAGGCATAATTGTGCTTCGCACAGGGCTTGCATTTTCTATTACTTAAATGACCCACATTAACAGTAAACTTGTGATACCAAAACTCTTCAGCCTCTGGCTTGTAATCTTCTGGTTAGCAGGTGACTGGCAAAAAAAAAAAAAAAAAAAAAAAAGTAAACCTTGGTGTACTGTTGTACAATACGTGCTGTATTTCAGCAGCCTTCTTCTTGTGCACACTTTTTCCATTTAGAAGTGACCTTAATATTACCAAAAGAACCTAAACAAACAACTCATTTGCAGATGAAATTGGTCTCCTTTGGTTTTTTCAGTATCTGACTTGTTGGTTATCACCCAAGCCAAAATGTGAGATTTCTGTCTTTTCACCTGAACTACCTGCCAAATTCTAGCTCTACACAACTTTGGGATTAGAATAATCTATAAACAGGAAGATAAATGAGATTGCTGGGGAAATCTCTCCTGATACACTGAGTGAATAATTCATACAAGGATTTTTAGTCTGAAATGACTGACATCTGCTTGCACTACCATCTAAAAACTGTTGTTTGTTTTTCTGTCTGAAGGACAGAGGTGTCTTCCCGCTTCCTTCTTACTCTGAAATTGCTGAAGATCATTCACCCCAGATAAAGCATATGAACCAGGCATTCAGAACTCACTGTGCCCTTCAGAAGACTGTCCAGCCTGGACACTGCTTGTTTTTCTCAAACATGCTAAGAAAGGGTCTTGCTCAAATGGAATGAGTCGAGCCTTAGCATAGCAAAGGCACTTGAGTGCAGTCAAAGGCAGAAATGAAGAATTCCTTAATTTTGATCAAAAAGGTTTGTTTATTTGAATGTTTATAGCCCCACCATACAAAAAAGTAGATGGGGTGGAGGGAGACTGCATTTAAAATGGAAGCAGGCTAAGGGAGGGAAGAACCTTTAGCTCTACTTTAAGGACAGCTTGATGTAGTACACTTTAATAGAGATTATTTCTAATAAATCACATTACAGAGAAGGATGTATTTTATCTCTTGCTATTCTGGTTCCTACTGCTGAATACTGGCAATATTATGTCTGCCTTTTGCAAGAACTGGCTTTGATGCCAATTAGCAAGAACCCATATTGAAAACATGGGCTTGCTCCAAAGCTACTTGAAGTTCAGCCAACTTTCGATCTGGCTCACTCTGCATATTTTACATACTGAAATCATTTTGGGGTGTCTCTAGCATTGGTGAGGTTGTTTGCTTCCTTCCACTGTCTTATTCATAGAAGTGCAGTGAAGGTATGTCCACACTTTAAAAAAAACTGCAGTGGTGCAGCTGGGGCTCTGTAGCACTTCAGTGTAGACACTACCTTTGCCGATGTGAAAGATTCTCCTGTTGGCATAGGTACTCCACCTCCCCAAGAGGAGGTAGCTAGGTTGATGGAAGAATTCTGGGGGTTATGTCTACTTAACAACACTGCTTGGGGTGTGGATTTTTCACACATCTGAGCATTGTCATTAAACCGACTTAATATTCTAGTGTAAGTCAGGCCTGAGAGGGGGTAGAGAGACTCACCAGGTTCCATCCTATCACTGGCAATTTTCCTCCTACCCTAAACATCTCTGTTCTTCTCATATCCCTATGGGTCATGAGGAAATCCGAGGTAATGCATATTCCTTTTCATATCCTCCCCCTGTAACCCTCCTGCACTTGCCATTTAAAAACCCAGGAAATTCCATGGACAAACTATGTTTGAAAGGGACTGAGGTTGATTAAGTGTGACATTCTTCTCTTCCTGGCACCAACCCCAAAACAAAACCTAGCACTAGTATTATAATACAAAACCTTAATTATAATTTCATGCTTCCTGTATGCACTAAACCAGTATGCATCTGACAGCAATAACAGTTTGGAGAACTTGGGGTATGTCTCAATGACTTAATGCAGTTGCACTAGAATTGTGACAGCTGACAAAACATCAATTGTCTCACTGCCAGGGCCGGCTCTAGGCAGCAGCGCTCCAAGCATGTGCTTGGGGCAGCACTTTCCAAGGGGCAGCACTCCGACCCCTTTTGTTTGTTTGTTTGTTTTTGTTTTGCTTGGGGCGGCAAAAAGCCAGGAGCCGGCCCTGGCTGGAGCCCTGTTGCTGGAGAGCCAGAGCATCGTCCCCTGGAGCTGAGCCTGGGCTGCGGCGCGAGAGGGGATCCCAGAGTGTGTGAGGAGCCAGGGAGGGAAGGAAGCAGGGCCCGGGATGCAGGGAGGGAGGAGGGGTCCTGCTGCCGCCACTGCTGCTGCTCTGAGTCTCCCCAGGCGCCGCAGCGTTTCCCCGCCCGAGTGGGCTGTGCAGGGTGCTGCTGGGCTGTGCAGGGGGCGCGGATCCCAGCTCGCGCGCTGATGGGGTAAGTGGCTGGGCAGCCGGAGCTGCCCCCGGACCCAGCCTGCTGCACACCTCCCCCACCTCAGCCCCGCATTGCTTGCCCCGGGCCCCCACAGCCAGGGCCGGCTCCAGGCACCAGCCGACCAAGCACGTGCTTGGGGTGGCACCTTGGGCTGGGGCGGTGCTCAGGTTTTTATTTATTTTATTGGTTCGTCGGGGCAGCGCTGGAGGGGTTTATTTGTTTCCGTGGCACGGTGCTCAGGGGGCGGGGCTTCGGGCGGCACGGTGCTCGGAGGGGGGCAGGGCTTCAGGCGACGCTCGGGAGGGCGGGGGCTGGCGCTTGGCATGGCGCTCGGAAGGGGGCTGGCGCTTGGTGTGGCACTCGGAGAGGGGGCGGGGGCTGGCGTGGCGCTCGGAGGGTGGGCGGGGGCTTGGCGCGGCGCTCAGAGGGGGGGAGGGGGCGTGGCTTCGGGCAGCATGGCGTTCTGGGGTGTGGGGCTTCGGGCAGCGTGGTGCTTGGGGGGCGGGGATTTGGCGGTGCTGGGGGGGTATGGCGGCGCTCACGGGGGGGGGCGGGGGGCGGCACTCTTCTTCTTCTTCTTCTTCTGGAGCGGCAAAAAAGTTAGAGCTGGCCCTGCCCACAGCACCAGGGGCAGGGAGAGGCAGAGCCTGGCTCCGAGCGGGGCAGCGGGGGATACTGCCCTGCTGGGAGACCCCCACGGCTCGGACACCTGGGGATCAGTGTCTGTCCTCTCGGCTCTGCCTGCACGGGTCTGGGGAAGCAGCTGTCAGCGCCTGCCCCTCTCAGCCCTTGCACCCCCAATCCCGCTCGCAGCCTCTTCACTTGTACCTCCCCCCCATTGCTCCTTCGCCGAACCCCTTTCCCCTTGTACTCTCCCTTCACCCGCACCTCTCCTCCCGTACCTCCCCCTTCCCCTGAACCTCTTCTCCTGCAACCCTCCTGATACCCCCTCTTCTCCTCCGCGAGTACATCACACCCCGCTTCTCTGCCAGCGTAGAGCCCCCAAGCACCCCCACACCCGCTCCTCTGCCTGAACCCTCTTTACTAGATCCCCATCCGTTTCCGGGTACAAGGGTTAGTCCCTGTGCCTTCCATGTGCATTTGGAGCACTAAAGATGGGGTTGCAGGGGCTGGGGGGGGGCACAAGTTTTATATAAAGTGAAATGAAAATAGGAGAAACAGTTTGATTCCCGCTGCAAGTGTAAATGGGGATTGCTGTGGTGAACGAGGAGGTCACGTTTTGGGGGGGAGCCCAGGGCTGGGGTGGCAGGGGGTGCGGGTCGGGGGGGAAGAGAGAGAGCCCAGGGCTGGGGCAGCAGGGTGTGCGAGTGGGGGAGGGTACTGGTGGGGAGGGGGAAGAGCCCAGGGCTAGGGTGGGGGGCAGCCAAAATTTTTTTTGCTTGGGGCGGCAAAAAACCTAGAGCCATCCCTGCTCACTGCAACAATTAACACCATCGCAGATTAGCATAGCTGCAGGTGAATGAAGTTCTGTTTTTCAGTCTGATGCTTAATAATCTGTTTAGGCTATGAGCCAGTACGTTTCCAGTGCCAGGTAGGTGATGGGTCATGTCTTAGCGAGGCTCTGATAAGGAAAAATAGTTCAAGCATGGCATACCAAAAGTCTGACACGCAAAGGACTGTGCCTATTTGACTGAAACTTACTTTGTATAAAATAACAAGGAGTCCTTGTGGCAGTTTAGAGACTAACACATTTATTTGGGCATAAGTTTTCGTGGGCTAAAACCCACCTCATCAGAGGCATGTAGTGGAAAATACAGTAGGCGGAATATAAAATGTTGTTGAAAAGTTTTTTAGTATTGCAAAGTTTCAAGCCTGCACAACTCGTAATGCGGCAAGGGCCATATTACTCCAAAGGAAACAGCTGAGGGCCGAACCCCCCCCCCCAGGCCCGCCAACCCCCCCAAAACATAACACACACACTCACCCTCCAAGTGCCGCTCGCCCCGCGGAAACAAACCCTCCTTCCCCAGCGCCGGCCAGCCGAAGGAATGGTATTGAACCTTGGTAATATGTTATAGCGGGCCCCGAAGTTAGTATAATTAAGGTAAAAGAAAAATGGCTTTTTGCTAGAAGTAGACTAAATAAGATCTTCCCCCCACTTTGTAATCAGTTGCCCCGTTGAATGAATGAGGTGTGAATGAGGAAGGCACGGAAGGCAGGCACCTCCAGACAGCTGCAACTCTTGGAGAGGGGATGGGAGCCAGACCAGATCAGTAGAACAGGCCAGCCACCGACTCGACTCATAGCTCGCCGCCTCAGCCCCCCATCCCCCTGGCTCACCTACTCACCCCCGGTCACTGCCCGCCCGCTTGCCGCCTCAGCCCCCCACCCCACCGGCCAGTGATGAGCTGCCAAAATCTAAACAACCAGTTCCCTCCTCAGCCCCCCTCCCTCACCTGCTGCCCTGGGCCGCACAGTGAGCCCACTCGGGCCGCATGTTGTGCAGGCCTGGTTTAAAGCATGTGCTGTACTTTAGTAATAGCACTTGTCTAGAACAAGTGAAACTATTCCAAATTGTGACCATTCTAGTGTTACTGCTTGTGATTAACTAACTGTAAAAAAGCTTAACAATCACTACATATCAGTATAGAGATGTCATGCTACAAAACACTTCAGCTGCTGATCTCCAGCTGTGTGGGAGGGGTGGAGGTGGGGGAGGAGTAAAGGGAATTAAAGAACCCACATGCCAGTCAGTCTAGTCATATCTTTGAAAGAACTCTGGAGTTCTGTAACAGATGTTGAAAGAAAATAGGTTAGAAATTAAGTGAATGTGATGTAATAGTGTGATTTGGCTTGGGTTTTTTTATCACCAATTGCTCTTGCTCAGATCTGTGCAAATCTATCTCCCCTTTATGCTAGAATGACCCATTGTAGCCTACTTTTGTCATGCTCTTGGATACAAAGTTGATGGGGATATGCCTGGTGTTAAGTTTTTATAGTTCTGATGGTAACTGGGCTGTAGAGGTGGAATTAATCATGTAATAAGTACCTTTCCATTAGCCTTTTGATAAATCCAACCTGTTAAGGTTTGGTCTCAGCTGTGTAAATACTGTTCAAAAAGTGCCATCTAGTGGCTGGAGCCCTTACTGAAATGTTCTTCCCAGATCTGGAGCCTGGCCAGAAAAGCTATGTTACTACCTTACTAGTGTAAAAAATAAATACATAAAACTTAGATTAGAAACCTGCTCAGAGTTTCCCCAAGCTGGTGTCATTTCATGCCTAAGTTTTACAATATAGGGTACCTCCCACCTTGGGCATGATGTATAAAACTAGTCTGCTTCAAAACTTTTATAAACTATATCCAGTTTGAGCACATGCATGCAGGCTAGATGACTTGTAAGGATTTTAAAACTAGAATTTAAGGCATTTAAAAATATTTAGTGCACTCTTGCATAGGAGTAGCATTCAACCTGCAATTAAAAGCATCTGTTATCCTTTTATTTCTCTTAAGGCTTGCCATGGATGTACATCAGGATCCAAATGTGACTGTAGTGGAGTAAAAGGCGAAAAGGTAAACCCTTTGTTTAAATTTTTCATCTGTTGAAAATAGCTTCTGAAACAACTGAATTGTTCAGGACTTATGAAGTTGGGATTTAAGTCTTTTAAAAAAAAAAAGTTTTTTATGAACTTAATGTACTGTACAGTGGTGTGGGTATTTTGTACTTCTGGGCGTTTTTTGGTGGTAATTGGTTTGTTCACACAAAACAAAAGTATATAGGTAAGTGTTGTAATAACAATAGTAAATCTCAGGGAGTGGGTGAGGCCTAATGGACCAATATGGTAGCAGCACGTTAAGTGGGCTCCTAACATCGCTTTAGTGGGAAGAGTGGAAGGGGAGGCAGCAATTAAATATACTTGTCCTGGTATATTAGACTGAGAACATTAGGGAGGCAAATTTGACAAAGTGGAAAGTCATGTTTACTATACTACTGTTACCCAAGTTCCCCCCTGCTGTCTTGATATGCAACTAAATCATGGGCATGCACAAAGCTTTCCTGACAATTATGTTTACTCCTCTTCCATGTTGACTTATCAGTTAATGGAAGATTTTAGTCTGACTAAGACTAAGCAAGCTGTATCAAATGAACTGGACAGTTTCAATGCCTCCAGCTGCTTCTACTTTTTCTGCATCTGCGTAAGCAGGCTTACATTTTCAGAAGCTGGAAGAAACCCTTTAAAAATGAGTGGTGCAATATCAGGAAGGTTTGATGTCTTCTAGGAACAGTCTTCACAATTTGAAGCAAACTGGGCTCCCAGTTTACTACTACTGACAAGATCTTTGGCTTAGTTCTTTTGGAGTAACCATAGCAATATGAAAGGTTTCAGAGTAGCAGCCGTGTTAGTCTGTATCCGCAAAAAGAAGAACAGGAGGACTTGTGGCACCTTAGAGACTAACAAGAGCTTATGCTCTAATAAATTTGTTAGTCTCTAAGGTGCCACAAGTCCTCCTGTTCTTCTCATAGCAATATGACGTCAGAATTGGCTAAGAAGAACTCCTTATTAAAGACTAGGGTAGACCTGGTGGGAAACGGAGAATACTAGGCTTGTGATTTGCAGGACGTTCTGAGGGATGCTATAGCCAGTCTCCTCTTAGTACTGGATGCTGCCGTCCCCCTTTGAGAGGCAAGCTTTTCTTTGTGTAATTGGAACGGAATCACCACCCCCTACAGGAGATAGGTTGGTGATGTTTTGTATGAAGGGAATGTTCCTTACTTTATACTTTGATCTGAAACTGGATGGTGCTGGTAAAATGTTGGCCCTTTGGGCCATGAACGTGACTGTCTGTGCTCCTGAAATTATAAATCTTGGTTGATGATCAACTTATCCTCTCCTCAGAATGCAACATGTTTGTGGAGCAACATGATGATGGGATTATAGAAACATAGGGCTAGATATTCCTGTTCTGCAGCAGGATCAAATAACTTAGACCCTCTCTGACAGGTGTTTGTCTAACCTGCTCTTGCAAAGTCTCCAGTGGTGGGATTCTGCAGCCTGTTCCAGTGCTTAACTAGCCTTATAGTTAGAAAGTTTCTCTAGTACTTAACCTGAATCTACCTTGCTGCAAACTAAGGGAGTATCAAGGAGGTATTCAAGTGTGGTCAATAGGTCTGGACATTCAGAAAACTACATGGGAACATATCAATATAAACATTACCAGGCTTTTCAGGCACAGGAGGCCAGATCCTCAGCTGGTCTAATTAGATGTGGCTCTAGCCCTAAATTAGGATATTCCCTTAGTTTGCAGCAAGGTAGATTCAGGTTAGGTACTAGAGAAACTTTCTAACTATAAGACTAGTATTTCCTTTTATTAGTTTTAAACCTGCTGCCTATTAATTTCATTGGCTGACTCCCTGATAGTTGTGTTATGTGAAGGGGTAAATAACACTTCCCCATTCACTTTCTCTACCGTTCATGATTTTGTAGGTATCTATCACATCCCTACCCCCTTAGCTGTCTCTTTCTAAACTGAACAGTCCCAGTCTTTTTGATCTCTTCATATAGAAGCTGTTGCATACCTCAAATCATTTTTGTTGCCCTTCTCTGTACCTTTTCCAATTCTAATATCTTTTGTTTTGGGATGCAACTGCAACCAGATCTGCATGCAGTATTCTAGATGTGGGTGTATCTTGGATTTATATAGTGGCATTATGATATTTTCTATCCCTTTCCTAATGGTTCCTAATATTTTGTAGATTTTTTTTTTTTTTTTGACTGCTGATGCACATTTGAGCATTTGTTTTCAGGGAACTATCCATGATGAACCCAAGATCTTTCTTGAGTGGAAACAGCTAATTTTGACCCATCATTTTGTATGTATAGTTGAGATAATATTTTTCAGTATGCATTATTTTTCACCTATGAACTTTGAATTTCATCTGCCATTTTGTTCCTCAGTCGCTCAGTATTGAGATCCTTTGTAAGCCTTCACAGGCAGCTTTGGACTTACAAAATTACTCAGGATGGCTATCATTTGCCACCTCACTTCACCCCTTTCCCAGATCATTGATGAATATGTTGAACAGCACTGGTCCCAATACTGCTATTCTTGGGGGATCCTGCTATTTACCTCTGTGCATTGTGAAAACTAACCATTTATTCCTACCCTTTGGTTTTTTTTGTCTTCTTTAACCAGTTATGATTCATGAGAGGATACTTCACGTTTAGCCCATGACTGCTTACTTTGCTTAAGAATCTTTGGTGGGGGACCTTATTAAAGGCTTTCTGAAAGCCCAAGTACATTATATCGACGAGATCACCCTTGTGCACATGCTCACTGACATCCTCAAAGAATTTTAATAGATTGTTGAAGCATGATTTCCCTTTACAAAAGCTGTGTTGACATTGTCCCAAGATATTGTGTTTATATGGGCCTGATAATTCTGTTTGCTATGGTTTCAACCAATTTGCCTGGTACTGAAATTAAGCTTACTGGCCTGTAATTTCCAGGATTGCCTCTGGGTGGCTGGCTGATCATGTGATGCAGCTATTTTTTCCTGATGCTACATTTAAAGTAATTTTATTGAGGCAGCAACCTGAGGGTGACTCTTTGGGGTGTAACCCAGACCAGTAAGGGGTTGTCACCACCAGCCCTGTAACTCTGGATGCCTTCACCACCTGCCCTGTAACTCTCTGGATGCTATGCTGCTGTGGCTCGCAACTTTGACACAAACACACAAGTCACACCCTGGCTCCCACCACCCAGTTATTTATTGCAGGGTGACCCCAACATTCCCCCAGTTCTGAATGTCCCCCAGACTATCTGCCCTGCAGTGTCCAGCTCTCTGCTGTAACACTCACAGAAGTTTTAAGTTCATTGCTCTTTTAAAAAAGACAATACATTACAGTTCATTAATTTAACTGGGGTTTGAACAAACACTTGTATTTCAGCCAGAGAACTGAAATGGTTCAGAGTAAAAGTGCAACAAACTTATTTAACAAAGAACATAGGATTAAGTGATACCAGGTATAAGGCATAAAGATAGAAAGGGTTACAAGCAAACAAAAGTAAAGATACACATCTAAGACTAAAACTTACTTTCAACAAGTTATAATCTTTTGCCTAAGCAGATTTCTCACCTAAATTCAGTTCAGTCTTCAACCCCCTCCTTGCTGAAGGACCCAACAGTCTGTGATTGCAAGAGCTCTGGCCCCCTTGAATCCATCAAGTGTTGGATTCCAAAATGGCTTTCTGTTTCTGCTTATATCTGCCAAAGTTCATTGACCCTGTTACAAGAGGCAGGAAGACTTCCTGCTGTTCTTCCCTTCCTATTGACTTCCCATCCCCCTGCAGATTCATAAGTAAATGGGGCTTCCATTGTTTTGATTCCATAATGCTTAATTTATATTGGAGGAAGGTAGAGAGTTCCCTTCCCTCCTGTCTGAGGAAAACCGGTTTCTCCCTGGATTTTTTCAGACTTTAAGCATAATATCAATGAGTACTCATAATTACTCGTGTTGCCTAAATGCACACATTTCACTATATTAATCACCAGTGTCACAGGCTTTCATAAATTCCCTTACTCGATACTCTTTTAATACAGTTGATTTCAATTGCTTATTATCTGGGTGTCCGACCCCTGTCTTCATAGTCCAGTAAACCTTTGAAATATATTCTTTGAAAAGTAAGCCCAGACAAAGGGCTTCCTACATCTTGCTGGGATGTAGATGCCATACTGTCTTCCCAAAGTTCATTGACCCTGCTTCAGGAGGCCAGAAAACTCCTTGGGAGTGCAGTCTCCATCCCCTAGCCAAATTAAGGATTCATTTTTCAATGGCTTTGTTTACTTGCACATAAATGTACTTTTCTTTGTATTTAGTGATGCCTTTACATTGATTCCATTTGCTTGAATGTGTCTCCACATTCCTTGGCCTGAAAGAGGCATGGTTTAGATACCGCTTGACAAATATATTTTAAGAACACATTTGCAGCACATCTCTACAAAGTCCTTTTGTGGGTTTATCATGCATCCATCACATAATGATTTTTGGGACCAACATGTTACCAGTTTGTATATGATACCTTGCATGACACCTTGTAGATACTGATTGACAACAGCACGTTAGATGTAGTGACCTTGACAGGCCTGACAAGAGTTGCTGACCAAGTAGTGAACCCCCAATGGGCCTTAGTCATGCTGGGTCATTAGTGTCTGCTTCCTAAACAGAGGAAGCTTCTTCTTTAAAAGTATGTACTGTTTCCCTTGAATTCAGTGGGATTTGGGTGCTCAGCACTTGTGAAAATCAGCCCACTTCTTTTAAGTTTAGGAGCCTAATTTTAGGCCATTAAATACTTTCCATGTAAGCAGCTGTTACATTTGCCTCGGGGAATGTTTGTGACTGTGAATGGGAAAGAAGATTGTCTCTGTCTGTGAACACCTCCTATACATAATCTTGTTGTTGATGATATGTAGACTAGATCAAAGATGTGAACCCTGCAATAACGGTGCAAAGTCAGAAAGTTACTTTATTCTTACCAAACTTCTAATCACTTTCAACAGGGATCTAGAGAGGAATCGATAGCATTTTAAGCTCACACCATTCAATTCTGGCATATCCACAAGTTTGAAAGATTGCATCGCTTTGAGACTTCCTTTGAAACAAGGATGACTTCAGTCGTGAACATGAACTAAAATAACTTCAAATACCTGTTTGTTTATCGGTATTACAAGGTTCTGTGTCAGCACATTACAATATACTGAAGTAATTTAATAAGACTTAACATTGGATATCTTTGAACAGTCGTCCAGGATGCCACACCTTGAATCCAGGTGGCTCCAGCAAATGAAATGCCTTGGCAAATGTGCCTGCCATCCCTTAGCTCATCATATCTTAATTGTATGCCTAAGGAATAATATTCCATATTGGCAACCAGAGTTCTTCAGGTTACTGTCAGTAGCTAGAACTTGGATCTAGCATTCTAGCTGACAGACTTTAAGGCCCAAAGGGACCATTATGTAGGAGGTCAGAATAAGTGATCATAACACAGCCACAGAATTAATTCTTCTTTAATCTGATGATGCAAGTGTAAAGCTCACATAGATTACACAATACAACCATAGCAGATGTGGTTTTAGACAATCCATCCCCAATCCTATTTTGATTGACTGACTAGCACCTTACTGGAAAAGTCACAGCATGGGCTAACTGAAAGAATGTGTGACTTTAGCTTGATTAGTATGTAGAGGACTTCATACCGCCACTGAATCTTGCTTACACTGTCAAAGCTATACCTTTCATAGAATCTCAGGGTTGGACGGGACCTCAGGAGATCATCTAGTAAAACCCCCTGCTCAAAGTAGAGCAAATCCCCAGACAGGTTTTTTTTATTTATTTATTTAAACACTCCCCCCCCTGAACTCACAACCCTGGGTTTAGCAGGGCAATGCTCAAACCACTGAGCTATCCCTCCCCCCAATAATATATGGAGATATACCTATCTCATAGAACTGGAAGGGTTGAGTCCAGCCCCCTGCCTTCACTAGCAGGATCAAGTACTGATTTTGCCCCAGATCTCTAAGTGGCCCCCTCAAGGATTAAACTCACAACCCTGGGTTTAGCAGGCCAATGCTCAAACCACTGAGCCCCCCTTTCTCCTGATGATCCACATCCCTGCCTTCCTAGGTTTGAGTCACTTTGCGCTACTGATGCATTGAATAGCCAGCAGCCCACTGGTGCTTTCCACTGTAACAATGAGGTCCATCCTTAGAATATTTTTAAAATTTAGTTTTTCTTCTAGAAACTTTTTTTTCTGGTTCTCTTGATACTCATTCCCCAGAGTGCTCCAAACTGGATGCAATTATGTGGATTAGGAGAGAACATGAGAGAGTAGCTAGGGAGGAACACCAGCTCCTCCAGCCACCGTCAAATGCAGACTGATCTATTGGTATCACCCTCAGCTCCCACTTTGAAGGAAACAGAACTTTCGTTCGCTTTATGCAGCACCCCTAATTTCAAAACTTCAGACACACTATCGCCTACTCCTCCTTTCCAAATCAAACCGGCTGTCTCCTGCTGTCAGTCAGACCCCCCTCCCCACTCTTCCACATGACTCCTCCTAGCATCCAGGCTTCCTCTGCTTTGCCCTTTCTCTCCCCTCACCCAGGCTATTTTGACTTACAGTCCACCTAACTGGGGCTACGGTGGGAACCTCTGCTTCTGTTGGCTCCTAAACAAATGAGGGGGACTTGAGCACAGGCTAATAGTAAAGCTCTGAAGGCACTGCTGGCCGAAGCAGTGGTTACACTATGACTTAGGTCCTGCAGTTCATTAGTAAAAGCTTGGCTTGGGATCATGCAGGTAGGTACCTGGGTCTGATGGAACAGGACCCAGGCTCTGCTTACAGTAGTTTAAATTGCTATTTTAATAGCAACCAGCCATGCCCCAGGGAGCACTGGTTGGCTGTTGGTGCATTTCTCTGGTGTCAGAGTTTTTAAGACCAGAAGGGACCACTAGATGGTCTTGGCATTTGGCCTCAATCCACACAGCACACCCAACTTCAGTATCAGGAGGTGAATGCACCAGGCTGTAGCTTCTTGGCTAACTGGCCCATTAATAGCACAGTCACCAATAGCAGTGCTATTTTTTCAATGTCTGCAGATATTCACTATGGGGTTGGGGGAGTAAGAATGCATTTGCAGAATTCTTGTGCTAGTAAAATTGGTGAGAACCAGCTGTCCCATGAGAAATCTGTACCCCCCATCCGCACACATCCCTGGATCCCATTCCTAGCCTGCCAAGCTGCCAGCATCCGTGTCTGAGACACCAGCACCTTACCTCTGGCCAAAATAACCAGAATGTCCAAGGTGCAGCACAGAAGTAACCGAAATACTTCATGTTAAGTTGTGGCAGGCAGCAGGTAAGGCAAATTGTCATTTGGCATCTCTCCTCTGGAGACTATGCCTTCTTTCTTTAAATACCAATCAATCAACCCTGCAATTGATAGGCAGAATACTTTGCCCACGCAGAGTTTGTAAACTTCAATGGTGAGCTATCGGTTTCAAGGTCCAAGGCCCAAATGTGTAACTAGCTTTGTTTGCTGTCCACATTCAAGGCACCATGAGATGACCTAAAAAAAATTCCATCACACGCTCTTGAATTTTTCCTTCCTTTTTTGTCCTAGCTAAGTCTCTAAAGCTAGAAAGAGGCCAACTAAATTTGCTGTGAACTGTACCAGCATGAAATGTTAGTGTATGAGTAGTACTATATCATTAATGCATGGGAGTTCTCACTGGACTTCAGTGGAGACAGACCCCCAGATCATAACCTTCTGGATGCTTTTCTGGATTTTTCGTAAGTTTCTGCCCAGTGCTAAATCTGGATCTTCCAAGCATCCAGTAAAACAAGTCTGTTAATATTTAAAATGCTTTGCCACAATTCTACAGATTTACTCTTGATTCCTAACTGGAAGAGGAATTTTTCATTTGATATGGTGAAACTGATGCATATGGCGGCCTACAGACAAGCATCTCCTACAACTTAATGAGTTTCAGGAGCTGAACACCTTTCAGGATTAAGTCCTTTAATGCTACTTTTGTAGTGCTCATGAACAAGTTTTTGTTTTGGACTGACTTGTATCAACTGAGTATCTTACCTGTGTCTGTGTCTGAGTGTTATATTGTCTCATTTAGAAGATGGTTTCTTTCTCCAGTTCTCATAGCTTTAAGCATACCAGCAGCTCTCTCAGTACAGTATCTTTCCTTGGAAAGCCCCTGTAAAATGCAAGCAATAGTAGAATCACTGCAAATGAAACTTTGCATTTGTTCCATGCTATCAGGCTTTGTGGCAAATCTAAAGACCCCCCCCCCCCTCTCTCCCCACAAATTACTAATTTTGGATGACAGACAAAATTGGTGAAAGAATTACAGCTCCATATGATTCAGAACAGTTCTGCCTGTCCTGGAAGTGCCCTGAGTACAAAAAGGTGTGCTATGATTCAACAGTTCACGCCTTTCATGGCAGGTTTAAGACATGTTAGGAGTGATCCACACCCTTATGGTCTGGGGAAAATAATTACTTTTTGTCTAGGACTTAAATATAGAAACTCTGTATTTATTTGCCTAATAAATCCCATAAGTCAAATAGTGTGGGGGTAGGAAAGGAATAAAAATCAGAATTGATCTCTTCTTTGCAGAGTATATCCAGAAAGTAGGTTTCTCTAGTACAGCTGGCATTTGTAGTAAATAGGGGTGTTCTGACATACATACATTTTTTTTAAAGTGTGCTGATAGAGTTAAGACAGTCTCTTAACTGCTGTCTGATGCACACTCTAGCTGAGTTAGAGGACCCTTACCTGCATATTTCTTTAAATTGTTGCAAAGTGTTTTTTAACCCTTGAATCCATCAAAAAAACAGAGCTCTAAATAGCAACATCATATTCCCGATTTCTTCCCTATCTTTGATTCCCACAAAACTGTGGGAAACATGCAGACCTTTTTCATGGCAACCAGCATTATGGTCTTTTTCTATATTAGCTTTACTAAGCTTCAGTGTCTCCTGGTGGTCTCTATTCATGCTTCGATTTTAAACAATTACCACTGCAGCTGTCCACAATACTATATTCCTGTCTTCCCTTCCTATGCTTTACTCCAAATGCTTTAATAGACTATATTGACTATCTAGTGCCCTGACACAGGACAAGTTATCAACACTGGATTATGACTCCTTTTTTGTAGCATCAAACGAAGTGAAGAGAGAACACTGTAATAAGTAAGGATACAGAAAATAGCAGGAGAAAATAAATTATTTTTTTTGTTTTTACGGTTCCCTCCTGCTCCAGTATTAAATTCCTCTGTAGAACCATAGCCTGATGGTTTCTTTATTCCTTGTGGGTCAGACATCAAGTTATGGCTTTATCAGATGGCGTGTTCATTTAGGCTATGTCTATATTGTGTTCCTTACAATGGTGTGTCTGTGCGGCTGCAGCCGCACCATTGTAAGATGCGCAGAGTAGCTGCTCTTTGTCGCCAGAAGAGAGCTCTCCTGGCAACAAAATAAAACCACCCTGAATGAGGGGCGGTAGCTTCGTCTCTGGGAAAGCGTCTCCTGCCGACTAAGCGCTGTCCACACCGGCGCTTTTCATTAAAACTTTTGTTGTTTAGGAGGGTGTTTTTTCACACCCCTGAGCGACAAAAGTTTTTATGTCAAAAGTGCAGTGTAGACATGCCTTTAATTATTGTAACTAAGGTTAAGTCTTCACCAGTTAACTTTAGGTAAGAAGTTGTATGCACCCAGGATAACTGTCTACCTTTAACCGGCTTTACCTTTGGGTTCTGTCCTGTTGGGATGATTCCAGAGAGACTCTTACAAGCCAGCATTTTTATTCCATCTCTGCTATGAAACTGACCTAAGGATTTTACACACATTTGTATTGATCTTTTGACCATTTTTTAACTTTCCTCTTTCTTTTTCCTTAATTTATTATTAAACCTTTAGTCTTCGTTACATAAGGATTGGCATCAGCATGATTATTGGGTAAATCTGAGACTCCTATTGACCTGGGGATAAGTATCCAGTCCTTGTGGGATTGGTGAACCTCACATATTGTGAATCAGGTTTTCAGTAACCCCTCACTGTATTAGACTTCGCTGTCTAGATGGGACCCAAGGGCTGGAATGCTTAAAGGGGACTGTATTTGGCTTCTTGTTAACTGTTGTAGTATTACAGAAGCTGTTTTTGTTACTGACTTGATGAATCTAATTCTAGAATAAACCACCAGTTTGGGGATTGCCTGCCCTATTCTTCGCAGTCTGCCCTGAGTGTAGCCATCTTAGTGGGTGAATGGTATGTAGTTTTGTTTACATGGGTTCTCCAGGGAGCATAGTAACTTTTAATATCTCAAACACTGTGGCACTGCATACCTTCAGCTAACACCAAAGTTAACCAGTTCAGTATCTCTCTACTGACAAACACTAACTGAAACACATCCTTTCCGCAAAGGGTGTTTTTGATGTAGTGAAGATAAAGCCAAACTCCTTAATGCTTTATAGATAGATTATAGTCAGAAGCGTTTGAGAACCTAACTAAAATGGCTTTGGGGGCCAGGTTTACAGACCTACTTAGATGTTTTTGAATGCTTCATAGGCACCTTAGTCAAGGGGAGATGGGCACCTAAACTGTTTCAGTGATTTGGTAAATCCTACTAGGCATATTATACCTTTTCAAAAGCTGCCCTTGGTCTCTAGGGTGATGTATGTACTTGGGGGTAGATAGTACTGAATCTCATCAGTACTGATTACATCACCATGCTATCTGATAGAGCCAAGTAACATGTTTGGATGAAAGGCAAGGTAAATACGAATATATTGGACAATAAAGGATGGAAGGGGGGAGGAGGAGGAGTCAATGGCAATGAGCTGTCTTTCAAGTCTCATCCTTCTGTTACGGCTAGACGTGCTCTATATCAGAGCTTCATAAGTTCATATGTAGTCATTACTTGTATATCCAGACACAATAAACACTGTACAAAACCTGCAGAATCTCCAGCGGACAGGGGAAGGGTCAGAGGTACTGCAATAGCATGTGGCCAAATTATTCATATGTGGGCATGTACAATTGGGCATCTAAATCAAAGCGGCCTGGTTTTCAGAAGTGCTGAGCCTTTGTGTCACCCATTGCAGTCACTGAACGTTGTGGGTGCTCAGGTCACTTTTTGTTTTAGGTGCCTAACTTTAAGGTCCCTTGTTTGAAGAACTTGGCATTTGTGAACACTTATGCCCCTGCTGGTATCTCTTCTACTCTCCATTCAGTACAACAGCACTTCCATTCTGTGATGGTTGATGTAGGAGACGCAGCCATATACAGACTCTTAGCAGAAGCATCGACACATTGGCACTCTCACATTTGGAATCTGAGTGGAATGGGGAAGACAGCAAGGTTTGGGTTTGTATTTGGGCTAATAGGATTAGCCAACTTTCATTATCCATGTCTTTCAGCATCCTCCCATTTCCAACAGAAAATATAAGTGTCAATTTTCAGAAAGTTCAGCATCCCCACCCAGTTTCTCAATCAAGGAGACCCTTCCTCTGACCCTACCCCCAGTATAGGAACTCTATATAATGAGTCTGTTATTAGAAAATGGGCCCCCTTCCCTGCTGACCAGGACTGTTTCTATTTACTTTATTTCTCTTCTCCCAACCCCCTCAGCAGCATAAAGGGATAGATGGCTTTTCTGACAGAAGTTTTGGGCCAAGATTTCAGAAGTATCTTCCATTTTGGAGCCCACCAACACAGTTTTGTGCATGCAAGCCAGGTAGCTGGACATCTGCATTTGTCAAGAAAAAGTTTGTTCCTGCAGATTGGAGGTTTGGGAGCACACAATAGTGCAACCATAAAGTAGGGTGGGCAATTCTGGATGGAAGCTCTTTGAAAATCTGCCCCCTGTATTTGTACCTGCTTATATAAAGGTGGCTCACTTGGCCAAACATTATGTACCTTTTCCCTTGGCTAGACACTTGTATCTGTCAAACAGTGATTTTTATGAAGGAAATAACTACTCCACACTGTAATTAGTCTGAAGTAATTCCCTAAGGAAACATCTGTGGTACAGTCCTATAACTATTCCCTAGCCCAGTGTTTCAAATCATCTGTTCACGGTTGGTGGCAGACTTGCTAGCAGAGTCTGAACAAGAGTTGCTCTGGCAACAGTTTGCCTCCTGCTAGGCCCACACTTGCTGTGGTGGTACTTTTAAGTGCTCTTTGGAGCATGTTTGTTTCATAATCCAAACACCATCGTTTATTAGAAGCATCTGCATCTCTTTGCAGTTCTCCTGTATAACTGTTTAGCTTCCTGTGTCTTTTCCCCTTTCAAATGCCTTGGTCTCCCAATTTAATCTTTGTTTAGAACTGAGACCCTAAAACATGCAGCTGAGCTTCTGGTTCCAAACAGAACAGCTATAGGAACATTTGGGCAATACTCCTAAGAAAGTCTAGTTGTGTGGCCTTTTGGCCATGATGCAAACGTTGCAAAGTATCAGTTTACTATTGTCTGCCCTGTATCCTGGTCAGTATTTGTCCACAGCAGCAGAATAGACGTGATCTAACTCTTATTGCTATGTATATTATTTGCATGTTTCAAATTAGTGCTTTGTCAATAGATATATAATTCCAGACTTCTGGTGCACGCATTTGCTTGTGCTTCCTCTTGCAGGAGTAATCTCCTGTAACCTTAATCCAAATAAGAATAACCCAAATAAGATTAGGAGGCATTGTCTAGGCTTTGCTAGCAGGTGCTTTTCCTAGCACAGCTCTTGCATATGAACACATTTACTTACAAATCTTTTGCTCCAGAACTTAGCTGTTCCTAGTGCCTTCCCTGCAGGGCAAATCCTTTGTTTCTACTTCTCCCCAAATTCTTTGTTTCTACTTTTTTTAGAGACCCTCAAACCCTTTTATATCCTGGGTTTGAGTTAATAACACTTACCTGGCCTTGCTTCTAAGGTGAGTCAGCAGAATGGCTCTACATCTTCATGCATAGTGCTGAAGCCTGAAACCCTGTTTCTAAGAAGAACAAACTGGAAGTAAACTATCAGGTTGTTTTTTTGTTAAATCCTAAATAGTAATAGTAATTGTTCTTAAGGAGTATAACATATCTAGGAATTTACTTATAGACAAAGATCAGTTCCAGGCGCTGACTTTTATTTTTCCAGGTGGGTGCTCCAGCCCGAGGTCTTGCCCCCACTTTGTCCCTTCCCCCATGGCTCCTCCCTCGCTCCACCTCTTCCCACCCCCTCTCTGAGGGCCCCCACCCACCTGCTGCTCTCTGACCTCCCTAGAACGCCTCCTGCAAACCGCCAAACAACTAATGGGCCCCAGAGCACCCACGGAGTTGGCACCCGTGGATACAGTGGAATAATGGTCTGAAACAAAAGGGTACATTTAATTTTTAACTACTAGGAAACCATTTTTTAGAAGGAAGGTCAGTTACATTGGGCAGTACTAGCAACTTCCATAATCTGCTAGGTAAAGCATATGTACAGTGAAAAGAAATCCCAACCTAGGATGGGCAGGATTAGACTTTTTGGACCATCTAGTCCTCGACAGTACTTGGAGAAGTTACAGGAATAATTTGTAACCTGATGGAGTAAAACTGCTGGACCAGTAGCAAAAACCAACAAAAACATCTAATCTCAATTTCCTAAGGTCTTCATCAGGGTTTTAGCTATGGGGGCTATTGGGTGGTGTGTGCAATAAGAGAACTAGCCAATAAAAAGTTTGTAGTGTAACCTATTCCTAAACAAAATACTTCATTTAACATGAGTTAAGGTTGCTCTTATCAATGAACTAAACCATAAAAACTTAGGAAATACAAAGTTAAAGATTAAAAGGTTACACAGTCAAGTTCTGAAGTTAGGAAATGCCAGAAGGAACGTTGCCTGTGCAGCCTTAATTTGGCCCCCAGTCTGTAAGCCTTTAATTAGATGCAGACATGACACCCCAGACTTTTCACAAGTGAAGTGACTTGCCCAACATCACATAGGAACTCAGTGGAAGAAGCAGGGATAGAATCTAATTCTCCAGGGCAACATTCAAACACCTAAGCCGTGAAACCATCCTTTTATCTTCCTGCTGTCCGTAGTTTCATTCACCCTCCAATTTCTGCAACAAATGAAGCAGGATCCCACAGATAGCTGCTTTCTTTACTACGCAACCTCAATTCACCCCACAGCAGATCTGCCCTGTGCAGTGAATGAGACCAGAGTCCTGTGGCTTTCTAAGTTGTGCATACACACAAGGGGCCAACTTAGGGTTGCAGTGGCAACATTCATTCTGACATTTCCTGGGCACTTGACTTGGTAACCCTTTAATCCTTAACTTTGTATTTCCTAATATTTTATGCTTTTGTTGGCTGATTGAGAGCAACCTTAAGTAATGTTAAATGGAAGCTGTGTTTTTGAATGTCCTTAGTTTTTCCCCTATTAATAAGTATACTGTTTAAATAATAAAGCACTTACACATTTATTGTCTTCAATGTATATTATTTTTTGCCACTATTATCTTTGTGAAGCTCCATTTTACCTCTAGGCACTGTGTTCATTAATATGTTGGAAGTAATTAAATTAAATTTGTATTTTAAAAAAACAAGGGCTGTCGATTAATCACGTCCTCTGGAATGGTGGTTGAAGCATGAAGGGACATGTGAGTCTTTAATGCATCTGGCACGTAAATATCTTGCAACACCAGCTATAGTAGTGCCATGCGAACGAACACCGTTCTCACTTTCAGGTGACAATGTAAACAAGAAGTGGGCAGCATTATCTCCTGCAAATGTAAATAAACTTGTTTGTCTGAGTGATTGGCTGAACAAGAAATAGGACTGAGTGGACTTGTAGGCTCTAAAGTTTTACATTGTTTTGTTTTTGAATTCAGTTTTTTTGGTACATAATTCTACATTTGTAAGTTCAACTTTCATGATAAAGAGATTGCACTACAGTACTTGTATGAGGTGAATTAAAAATACTTGTTTTTTACAGTGCAAATATATGTAATAAAAAATAAACTGAGTACTGTACACTTTGTATTCGGTATTATAATTAAAATCAATACACTGTATTTGAAAATGTAGAAAACATCCAAAAATATTTAAATAGTATTCTATTATTGTTCAACAGTGTAATTAAGTACAATCGTTTTGATTGCTTGACAGCCCCCAAAAAAACCTTTTTATTGAAACTTCTAAATTACAGTTTTTAAATTTTTACAGAAACTGGAATCACTATCTGTAACTCCCCCTGTCTTTTTTTTAAAAAAACAACGAATATTCTGAAAGTCATAGCTTCCCAAACTTGTGAGAAATATCTAAACACTATACATGGCGAAAAAAGGAGCTGGAATTTTGTATCTTATTTTCATGTAACCCTTTTTGAGCAAGGTAAAGTAAAAATAGCTGTACTGCATCTGACCCAAGGACTATCTAGACAAGTATACTGTCTTCTGCCAGTGGCCAGTGCCAGATGTTTTAGAGGGAATGAACAGAACAAGGCAATTATCGAGTGGTCCATCTGCTGTGGTCCAGTTCCAGCTTCTGGCAGTCAGAGTTTAGGGACACCTAGCGCCCGGCGTTACATACCTGCCCATCTTGGCTAATAGCGAGCGAAGGACCTATCCTCCATAAACTTACCTAATTCTTTTTAGAACCCAGTTACATTTTTGCCCTTCACAACATCCCATTGCAATAAGTCCCACAAGTTGACTGTGCCCTGTATGAAGTACTTCCTTTTGTTTGTTTTAAACATGCTGCCTGTTAACTTCATTAGGTGACCCCTGGTTCTTGTGTTATGGGAATAGGTAACTAAGACATCCCCATTTACTTTCTCCACACCATTCATGATTTTATACCCATGGGCAGTAGGTATTAAAGTCCAGAGCAGACTAAGCTTCCCCTGACCCAGGTTGTAGCCCTGGCCCTGCCCATTTTCTCCTGGGAGGCCCCTCTCTCTTTCCCCCTTCTACCCTGAAGTTGGGGGGGAGGGGTGTCAGGCCACTGACGTGGCCCTTGGGGAAGGTGGGGGGCTGGCCCTGGCCTGGTGCTTGGGGGAGGGGGGTGATGGCACAGTCTGGGGTGGGCTAGCTAGGGCTCCTCCAGCCACTGGGTGTTGGGGGGGGCTGGCGTGGCTTGGGTCTCCAGCTGCAGGGGGGCCCTTGCGGCTTCTCTGGTTGTGGGGGGGGCAGAGGAAAGGAGGGCTGCTGGCAGAAGGGGTGGGGCCAGTGGGCTAGACTCCCCAAACATATTCCCCCTTAGTCATCTGTTTTCTAACAGTTACCCGTAGAAAAGGAAGTGTAACCTACTTGAGTACAAACATGGAGGAACACAGCAGGAGCTTAACCAGCTCCAGTCTACTCTCATTACAGACCCTCCTGGGACCCTTTTTTGCAATAATGCTATGAGAGTCTGAGCAATCAGTTGTCAGAAGCAGTCATCACCATGATAACCATGGCACTAGTGCCACTCCCCAAAGATGCAAATGAATGGCTGGGAGAGAGTGATGAGTGGCCGATAATATTTGATGTCGTAATGTTACTGCTCAGGCAGCAGCAGGGGGCAGTAAATTGGTGCTGAGGGAGGGGAGGAGATGAGGCTTTTCCAGTGTTCCCAATTTTTTTTGAAATTTCCTTTAAATAAATAACATACAAACACTAACGCACATTGGAGAGTATTCCACTTAGGCATTAATTAGTGACTGAGAATTGGTTCAAATTCCCCAGGCCATGTTGACAGAAAAAGGTCAGATGCTGATCTGCAAATCCTGTAAAAACTGAAAATTATAATGCACCTATTAGCCTGCTCTTGCTACTAAAACACCATAATACCCTCTGGAGGCTGGAGCTCTTGCTTTCTCAGGTGCTGTGTCCCCCACCTTGGTTATCCAAAATTAGTAGACCCTTTTGCCTTTACTCTCTGTGCCTCAATTCCCCATCTGTAAAATGAAGGTAATAATAGTCCCTTGCTTCATGGGGGTGTTGAGAAAATAAATTCATTAATGTTTGTCAAGCTGTCTGTCCATAATGAGGGCCATGGAAATATGCATGACAAAATTAATTATTCTGTATTCAGCATAGGGTTTGAATAGTGTGCAGTATATAAGGCCAGGGTCAACACATTGAACAATGAGGCTAAAACAAAATACTGACTAGCTGCTCATTAAGTGATCACTGCCCATCCTGAGCACTGAAGGAGGCAGGGGTCTTGTGATAAAAATAGTATGTGATTGTGTAATTAAAGACTATCATAATGCATACACACAAAGGAGCTGAATTAAGATTGCACAGGCAGCCTTCATTCTGGCATTTCTCAACTTTTGAGTACTTGACTTTGCAGTCATAATGTTCTTCTAATGTAGGGGTGTATGTAACATATAATAAATGTTCAAGTTTCAATATGATAAAATTGTGTACAAATAAATGATGCTGGCAAATTCCAGTTTACCTGTGGTGGCAGCATTGGCATGACCCAGGCTCCCTGTCAGAGAGCAGGACCCCATTGTGCTAAGTACTGTACAAACACATGAGAAAAGATACCTGCCCCCAAGAGCCTACAGTCAAAGTATAAGATGAGGCAACAGGTGAATACAACAGACTGAGGAAGCGTAAGGTAACAGCGAGATTACGTGCAGCATGCTGAGTATGGGTCACAGCACAGCAGCTTGCCTAGTTGAGTTTTTTTTATAGGTGTCACAGCAGAAGTGATTTTTAAAGGAGGGATTTGGAGAAGGACAGTGGTAGCTTTGTGAATTTTTACAGGAAGCTGCTTCATGCGCCTGGGAGACAGCCAAAGGTACTTGTTTGAAAAATTTGACAAATGACCAATCGAGACTGGTTTAAATACTAGATAGACAGCACACTTAATCCATTTAATTGATATAGAGTCATTGAAATGTGTTGTACACTCTATTGCCTGGAAGTCCCATCGTTAAGCAGTTGTGATGTTTATCAGGAACTCAGATTTGCCTTCTTAATATGCTTTAAATCATTCTGGCTGCTTAACTTCTTTCCAGTTCTCTGTAGCAAGCTGAAGCATTGTGTTGTCGGAACTTACCATACATATCATGTGCTGCATGTAAGAGTACTTCATTTCCCTGTTTTCGTTTGTAGGGCGAGAGGGGGTTCCCAGGGTTAGGTGGTCAGCCCGGTTTACCTGGGTTTCCGGGACCAGAGGGACCTCCTGGCCCAAGAGGCATAAAGGTAAGTAACAATGTATCCAAACACTATATAAATGTTACCTCTGGTGCAGGCAGTGTCTAGATTTCCTGATATACTGACACAAAATGCATTAGTGCCATCTCCAGAGCTCCTGATTCAGAGCGCATCATTGGGTTAATGTTTCAGTGGTACAGTTCCTAGAAGCCTGTTACATTGTCTCTATTAGTTACATTACTGTCCTGCTGTGGAAGTCTATAACTTAAGGGAATAAACAATAGGGAAAATATCTGTGCTCCTCAGATAAGTCCTCTACCCCTCACTCGTGCAGGAGTTCTGGAACAATTTGTATAGTGGGGGTGCTGAGAGCCATTGAACCACACTGTAAACCCTGTATATCGGGTGGGCAAACTTTTTGGCCTGAGGGCCACATCGGGGTCGCGCAACTGTATGGAGGACCAGGTAGGGAAGGCTGTGCCTCCCCAAACAGCCTGGCCCCTGCCCCCTATCTGCCCCCTCCCACTTCCTGCCCCTTGACTGCCCCCCTCAGAACCACCAACCCATCCAGCCCCCTCTGCTCCTTGTCTCCTGACTGCCCCCTCCCGGGACCCCCCGCCCCAACCACCTCCCTAGGACCTTGTCCCCTATCCAACCCCCTGTCCCTTGACTGCCCTGCCCCCTATCCACACCCACATCCCCTGACAGACCCCCCCCCCCAGGACTCCCATCCCCTATCCAACGGCACTCTGCTCCTCACCCCCTGACCACGCCCTCCTGGGACCCCCTGCCCCTAACTGCCCCCTGAGATCTCACCCCCTTATCCAACCCCCCCTGCTCCCTGTCCCCTGACTGCCCTCCCAACTCCTATCCACATCCCCGCCCCCTGACAGGCCCCCCGGGACTCCCACTGTTCCCTGTTCCCCATCCCCTGACCACCACCCCCAAATCTCCGCCCCATCCAACCGCCCCCTCCTCCCTGACTGCCCCCCAGGACCTCCCGCTTCCTTATCCACCCTCCCCCCCCCCCCGCTCCCACCCCCTTACCAGCAGCAGGAGCTCGCAGCTGCAACGCCCAGCCAGAGCCAGCTGCACTCCCCACGCTGCCCAGTGGGAGCGGCGGGCCAGAGTGCGGGGGAGGGGAATAGCAGGGGAGGGGCCAGGGACTAGGCTCCCCAGCCAGGAGCTCAGGGGCCGGGCAGGATGGTCCTGTGGGCCGTTGTTTGCCCACGTCTGCTGTATATGATGGAAACCACTTCAAGCCAGGGGATGCTGCAGCACCCCTAGTCCCAGCCCCTATGCACTTGTGCACGTGTGTGTGCACAGCAATCACTAATACACACACCCCTTCATTCGGTGTGAAAGTGGCCAGACTGACTGCTCTAGGGGAAGGGGTTAGAGATCAGGCTTAGTGACATGCTGTGTTGCAGCTTTACTAGGCCATGTAACACACATTGCTAAATAACTGAAATCCCCTCTACCACAGTCCTGTGATTCCATCACTTAGTAAAGTGACGAAGTCCTATCTGTCTGCCAGCTGTGTGAATGGTCCCACTTCTATTTTGCCATGAAGTACAATGTTTTCTTACTGTCATTGTTTTTGGGGGAGGCAAGTAAGGGATTAAAACAAGCCCCTTGTGTGACTCCAAAACAATAGTACAACATTGAAGAGAAGATATGAATGCTCTTTATTTCCTGAAATGCCTCCATTTATAACTGCCTGCTCCTGAATAACATTAAAATGTTCTAATTCTGACTGTATAGTGTTGAAATACCTCCAACTCTGCTTTTTAGTTTACATACATAAATAGATACATTATATAAATTTGTCAGCTTTGTCTGGCTCTTCATTCTGTAAACACCTACGTTAAACGAAACAGTCACATTTCAGAAGTCACAGGAAAGAGGTTATTACTTTTCATCACACAGAGGAGGGACTCAAGAAGAGGAAACAGTAAACAGAAAATTAAAAAAGCAAAAATGTTAGAGATGGAGAGAATGAATCAGATATAGCAAGGGATGGCAAGGAAGGAGAGAGCAAATGGGGAATAAAAGAGGTCAGATGTTTTGGTTAGAAAATATAAATATATTTATACTCTCTTTAATGCACTTCTATGGCAGATGTCCTATTCCATATCTCTGAATTCCTGTAACACTCTGAATGTAAATTAAAGAAAAACAGGAGCATGAAATTTGCAAGCAATCTACTATTATCTTTTACCCACTAAAGCACAGTATAGCAAGCTGAAGGAAATTAGTAGTATGCAGGCAGATATAAAACTATATGAACAAAAACTGTTAACTATAAGTCCTTGGTTATTAACTGCACAAAATGCTTTTCAATCCCAACTCAACAAAATCCTAAAGATGATAATAAATAATACAACTTCTAACAACACTACATGATGCTGACAGGATGTACCAGGCACCCTTGTCTTAAATATTTTGACTTTTTATTCAAGCTTTTGGTTTACTTTAGTAGGTTAACTGTGTATTTCAATGCACTATAGATGATATAATCAATTTTACTTTCTCCGTGTTCTTTACAGGGTGATGATGGCCTTCCAGGGCCTACTGGACCCAAAGGAATCAGAGTAAGTGACACCCCATGTCAGGATATAGTACATAACATACATGAATTACTTTGATGGAGATGTGGGTTACAGAAAGCTAGATGAGTAAAAAATATAGAGTCAAATCAAAAGAGAAATTTATTCTTCCCAATGGGATTTCTTGTCATACTTTTAATAAATTTATCAATAAAGGCTTATTCAGTCCATCCTGCTATACAGGACTCAAACTAGTTTCATTGGTCAAAATCCAGCCCCTCTGTTAACTTTACTATGAAAGAGAGAGACTTTTATTCTGATATATAAGTAGATTCCTTGCCTTGTCTGTGAATCCTTCTGCTTTTATACCTGTCTGCTGTACTTTATGGGCAGATCCTCCACTGGTGGAAATCATGTAGTTTCATTGGCTTCAGTGGAGACACATCAATTTTCAACATCTAAGGACTTAGTCCTTAGTGTGTATAGTGTATATACCCATTAATGTATTTGTAATTGTTGTCTTTTCTCTTGTGGTTTTGTTTCATGTTTTTTCTGAAACAAATTTAATAAAACATTAACCCCATTTTTAAACCCCCCCCCCCCAGTATGTTGTAAAGTATGGTACATGCATGTGGCTATTTTTCACTGAGGAGTGGTTCTGATTTTTTCATTGTCCTTTACTTACAGAAACATTAATAGGCTATAGATAATGGGAATTCTTTTTAAAAACAAGTAGTCCCCCTCTGACCACCCCACTTACAAATAAATATGGTTATTTCCCCTCCAGGGACCTCCAGGTCTGCCAGGATTTCCAGGAACACCAGGACTTCCTGTAAGTAGGATTTGGCTTCACAGTTGAGAAGATTATCACTTGTTTTTTCTTTTTGCACAGATCATCCTTAGCTAATTATGCTGTCCTTCCTTCCATGTTCTAGGGGTTACCAGGGCAAGATGGGCCACCAGGACTTCAAGGTATCCCCGGATGCAATGGAACAAAGGTGGGACATGACACTTGGTAAATTCATGATGCCGTAACGATAGCATAATAAAGAAATAGAACTTGTCTTTGTGACTGATGCAGTAAACGGGAATAGCTTACTGTGCTGGGTAGTGTGAACTATTTCTGGGCTACAGGTAATATAATGCCAATTCACATCTTCTGAAATGAGAGACAGGATCACAGTCTTGTTCACAGGATCAGGAGCTAGGAAATAGCCAAAATCCACTCATGGCTCTGACGCTTTGTAGTATTGGGTAATAAAATGACCCCCCTACCTGTTACTTCACATGTAAAATTGTGGATAATAATAATAATAACTGACCAGTCTGTTGCATGATCAGGCCCTAGTCCTGCCATCTGATCCATGCAAGTGAACACTTGCACGATATGGAGCTCTTTTGAAGTCCGTGGCTCTGATACCCAGTGAATGGGGAGAGTCTCAGAATTCAGGCTTCAGCTCAAACAACAACGTCTAAACTGCTATTGTTAGCCCCTAGTGCAAGCCCCACAAGCCTGAGTCAGTTGAACTGGGCTCTGAGACTCAGTGCCACAGAGATTTGTTTTGTTTTGTTTTGCAGTGTAGACGTACGCTGATTTTGTTACAGTGCTTTGAAGGTGATAAGTGCCAAATATTCTTCTTGTTTATTTGGAGACAGTAATTTATTGTTGGCTTAGTCACCTTGGAACCACTGATTGCACTATCATTGTGATAAGGATAGATCATAAAGTGAAACTGTCTAGGCAAAGAGTTAATTTATCTCTGGCACATCTATGAAGGTTCATGTTCAAATTGAGATGCCTGCCTGCTTCCAGGTAATTGACTTTTTCTATAGCATTGTTTGCTGTAGTATCTTCTCAGAAAAACAGACATGATGCACATGGCATTATTTGAACCCGTTTGGTGCTTTTTCATCTGTTTCAATCATACCTCTGTTTGTTTTTTTGTTTTGTAAACTGTTTAACCCATAACCTGCAATGCCCCTTTCTCCATTCCGGGTTCATGAGCTTACAGTACTGTTAATTTTTCTAGTATCATCACTGGTTTTGTTGCTGGCTAAGCCTCTTCTCTCTGCCTTCTTTAGGGGGAACGTGGATTCCCAGGCAGTCCAGGTTTTCCAGGTTTACAAGGTCCTCCTGTAAGTAAGAGATTTTATATAATCAGATCCACTTCCTGTAACCCACAGAAAACCCTTTGCCTAGAATTGTGAAACAGTCAGTGCCCAAATAACTATATTAAAATTTCCACAAGTAAATAATTAATGAAATACCATTTGGGTGTGCTTCAAAACATCTAGCTTTCCTGGTGTAAGCTATTTGTAAAGCTAATAGGGAATTTGATCTCTTCTTTTCTTGAATATTACATTCTCTCACTGCTGAGATGCTGTGCCACTGGCAGAGAAAACAAATGTGTGGAGGTGGAAGGAGAGCGATCTTAAGTGATGTCCCCAGGCACATCTGGGAGTGATGCTGTCTATTTGTGGATCAGTAAAATATACAATGCAGATTTTTCTCTGTAAAATGCAAGAATGTGCAACAAAAAGTGATTCCTGCAGGAGCTAAAAATTGGTAGAAGAGAAACCATGAGCATGTAATATAGAGAATAACAGGAGGCATATTAAAAACAAACCCCAAGTGAATGGGAATTTGCTGTTCTTAATTTAGTAAGTGTTCAATATTTGCTCAAAGTGCTGCTGAAGAACTTTTGTCTTGAGTAACAGTGAAGCAGCAGAGGTTTGAAATGTTTGGGTCTCCTTGTTTTGTATCCTTTGTGTCTTTCTCCCCTTTGTCACCTTGCCCCTCTCAATGAAATCTATTCAGTGTTTTGAGAATGATATGTCAACAATACATTCATACCTTCTTTTTTGTTGCTGATAGTATGATATTTTCTCACCCCTCCTTATTTTTATTTCTTTTAAACAAAGGGACCTCCTGGCCTACCAGGTATGAAGGTAAGTGTTCTGTACTTTCACAACTAACTGTTAAGCAAGCATGGATGTTTAGTGTGCATCTGACAAAAGTAACCTGTTTGCCTATAAGCAAGGCCCTGCATATTCCACAGCCAGCTGCTCCTAAATTCTGCACCAGGCCCCTGGTTTCTGAGCCATTCCTTAATGTGACCAATTGGCAACTCTGCAGCATTTGTACTCAATTTAAAAAAAACAAATGCAGGCCTTTACTGAATTCAAAGTGTGCACGAATAATGCAATATATACAGCAGGCACCATGTGTGGTGTTGAAATATTAAATTCAGGTATGTTTTGGCAACTTAATAGGGCGAGAGGGGGCATTTGTATCTGAAAAGGCATGGGATACAGTTTAGCATTGTGAGAGAAATACGTTAGTAGGATATTTCTGCTAAAATGATCAGCAATGAAATGCGCACGTTTGAAATGTCATCTGTAGGTTTCAGAGTTATACCCCATTAAGATGAATGGAGCAGTTTACACCTCTCAGCAATTTTCTGCAGACTCAGGAGAACAACAACATGCCAATTTGTTTGCTTAATAGTTTTCTTCTCAACCATGAGGACTAGCAAGAAGTTGGGATGAAATTCCATGGTCACGGGATCATAGAATACACAGAAACCTTCCCATATGCTGGATGTAAATTACTACTTCACAGAAAAAAGTAGATGATTTAGTTCTTAGTTAGAATTAACTCTGCTCTTTTATAGGAACTATTTAACAGTATAGCAATGTGTTTTAAGCTGTGTGTCTTGATGTAGATGCATACGATCTAAATAGATTAAAATACAGAAAATCCTACAGAATATTTGTAGAGAAATCACTAGCATGGCCTTGAAAGTTGTTTCTAGCCTGCCAACTATTTTGACCACTTTGTTACTGGCCTCACACATGGCAAGGAGCACACTGAGCCTGCAGGTGGTAAAAATGAAGTAACTTCAGAATCCCTTGGTCCTACCCATTCCCCAAAGAACAATGGAAATGGTGATCATCACAGGTGACTAGAATGGGTTCCAGGACAGGTGATAAATCCACAAAGCAAAGAGAGAGAGATATACACCCTTCTCCTCAAGACCTGAAAACCACTTTCTCACCGGCCTTGGTATCTGATTCTCCTCACAGGCATAGATCCTTATTTTAAAGGACAATTTCCTTCCATTGTAATTTAATATAACAATAAGACACAATGGTGTGTGCACAAGCAGGCTATTAGTGAATGCCCCTGGTGTGTTGTGAGGCATTAGGCTAATAGAAGGCCTAAAACCACCAAGAAGTGTACAAGTAGCTTGCTTATGCACCCTCCAGTGGCTAATTACTGTTAGAAAATATTACATATCACTTAAATTATCATGGGAAGAGAGGTAATGCAAAGAGTTATATTCTCTTAGGAAACATCTTTTTCCTCCTAATTTAAATATAGTCACATTTTATTAATTTTTTAAGCCTTTATTTTTGTCTCTTTGAGCTACTTGAGCCATATGGGCCAAGAGCCAATTTAAATATACTTTCTTCTATTAAACACTAAATTGGGACTATGGAAAAGTTCTCTCAAACTGCTGCTGAAAGGACAGCTTGGCACGGTGGGGTCATGGAATGATGACTTTAACACTGCCACATTTTTTTCCCCAGCCCCACTCCCACTTCCCGACCAAGTTTGTTTGTTTTAAGCCAAATATCTGTCAATAAACTTATAACAAAGCCACATAAGAAGCATTGCTTAAAGATGAGTTATGCTGTATGGCCTAAGGTAATTGCAGACCCTAATGTAATTTCATGAGATGGGGCCTATCCTCTGGGATATGGGAGAAAGCTGTGTAAACCAATTTTCAACCCGTTTGTTGCTTTCCAATGAAGATAAAATATTTTTTACTTTTCTTTTATGTTTATTTTAATCCCCTAACCTTTTAAAATTCAAGTTGGGTGCTTGTATCCAGCATGCAGATAAAAATATGGTGTACTTGGATGGCTGGTAGAAGGTTCTAAGCACCTCAAAAATTAATTCTGTAAGTAAACAGGGAACATTTTTTAAAAGGGTTGTTTATTGGGGAATTAAGTACACCTCTACCCCAATATAATGCGACCTGATGTAACACGAATTCGGATATAACGCAGTAAAGCCGCGCTCCAGGGGGGCGAGGCTGCGCACTCAGGCGGATCAAAGCAAGTTTGATGTAATGTGATTTCACCTGTAACACGGTAAGATTTTTTGGCTCCTGAGGACAGCGTTATATCGGGGTAGAGGTGTACCTGTATTATAGAAATAGTAGTTTTACATATCTCTGGGCATTAATATGTCTGTCTCCTCACTGTCTATTGAAGCTAGCTTGAAGTGGAAGAATGCAGTGTGGTATTAATTTCTTTAAATCAGTTGTTGTTCTTTTAGGGTGATCCGGGTGAAATAATTTTGTCATCACTGCCAGGCCAGAAAGGTGACCCAGGATTTCCAGGACTTCCAGGGTTACAAGTAAGTTCCCTAAAGTATTTGTTGATTGTATGCTTTTTGGTAGGGGACAAAGTACACTGAACTGAATAGTAATTCAATCTGACAGCATAATTAATGGCTAGAACAATATTCAGTGCTCTGAAGCACATGTGTTGCACATAAGTGAAACAGCCAGCAGGGGGCCAATGAGGGCCTGGGCCTGCTGTCTTCAGGGTACAGCAGTGCTAAGAGCTACCTGCTGGCTGCCACAGTTTATTTGTGTATTTCCCTACCCCTTTGAGATGCACTCTGAGTCTGGGCTAGTTCCTGAGTTCTCTATATTCCTCTCCCTTACTAAAACTAGCATCTGCCCTGCTGGGCTGTGGACGAGGGGAAATGAGAGCAGAGCCTCGGCTGTTCTCCTTAGGCTGCATCTCTTCAGCAGTCCAATGGCTGTGAAACCGCCTAATGACTCCAGATAGTCCGCTCCCCTGTTGAGCCATTAGTAATTTTACTGGAGAGGTGAGGGGAGCAGAGAATGAGGAGCCCATGAGCCTGCACAGGACATCAGCCAGGATACAGTTTTCCAGTGCGCTACAGAGAGGCAAACCACAGGACTAGTCTGATCAGACTGGGCCTGTGGGTGTCTCTGTTGTTCTGCTCTGTGCCTTGCTACTGTCTACTCTTGGCTGGAAGAAACCATAGAAATGCAGAGTGCTCTGTTATTTTTGCTTCATGTAGGAAGGGAGTAAAAGTGGTTTAAAAAAAAAATCCTGTGTAATCCAAAGAGGCACCTTGAAAGCTGACAGCAAGGCACTTCCTAGTGTTGAGTTGCTGTAAGTTCCCCATGGTATTGGTGGCCTTGAGGCCTTTCCCTTAGACATGGGCTATACATGGACAGGGTCATGGTTGGGTCCTTGGAGTTGACATTTATGGATGCTAATCCTTGTCTGCCTGGTTGTGGCCCTCCAAAACTGATGCCAGCTGGAGCTTTTCATTGAAAGGGGCATCTCTGACTCCTTCCTTCCCTTTCCCAACAGGGCCCTCCTGGTCCCTTGGGCGCACAAGGTCCTATTGGTCCTCCTGGGCCACCAGGTTTAACGGTAAGATTCCTTAGCTAATCACATCGAATTAATTATTTTCTATCCTTAGAAGCAAATTTAGCTTCTCAGCAACAGGGGGAGAGAATTCTCCTTGCCCAGGCCTTCAGTTGGAGGCAGAGCTGCTGAGTGATTGCTACTGCAGCTTCAAAACCATAGCAATCCCCATAGCTGCTCACTAAGCACCCTCTGGCTTGAAGTAATAACAGTAACTGCATGCACAGCTTCCATCCTATACAGGGTTTACAGTTTTGTTCAATGGCTTTCAGCACCCCAACTTGTTTCAGTGCCCCTGCAGCTGCTGCATCCACTAGATCACCATTTGTGGTGGCTTAAATGCATCCCAGATCCACCAGCCATATTTTCAGTCTGTCCCCAAAACCCCTTGTGCACTACAGCAGAGGGAGCTCCTGTGCTGTCTCCCCCTATCCTCCTACCACCCTGTGCAGTGGAATGGTATTGCTTCTATCCCTTCTGGGCACTATGAGCCTCTGGGGATGGGGAGAGGTGGGATTTTCACATAGATCAGTGTTGGATTTGGGGTTCCACTTGAACCTGCCAATGGGCAAATTAAATAAGGAAGCAATTTGTTGTGTATACTAATGCACTGAGTAAAGCTTCTGGGCATGAGGACGAGCTCTCAGTGGGAGACACAAATGCCCAGTCAATATGGTGTAATGTAAATAACTAGGACAAGATACAGGTCGGATCTTTCAGAATTATTAGCAGTGGTATTATTTATTAACATAACTCCTCATCATTGTGTCCAAAGTGCTTTGCAATCCCCTGAGGAGAAAATTTTATAACAGAATGATCTTGTTTTGTTTTGTTTTACAGGGACCTCCTGGTCCAAAAGGGGTTCCAGGGCCTAAGGTATACCCCCTTCTCCCCGCCGCCGCCTTCTTTTCTTATTTGTCCTTTAGTTTTGTTCAACTCTGTTCTAAGCGTTGTTTATTTTAACTCTTTGCAGGGTAATATGGGTTTGAACTTCCAAGGACCCAAGGGTGAAAAAGTGAGTAGAGGATTTTTAGTGTATTGCTTTCAGAACGATTCAAGCTTCTTTTACTGCATACAGGCGTGGCTCATGTTGTCCATGTCTGTAATAGCCTGGGAAGTTTTATATATTTTGCCATCTTTTTGGGTGTTAGGGTGACCAAGGCCTTCAGGGACCTCCAGGGCCACCAGGACAAATTGGGGAGCAGAAGAGACCAAATGACGTAGAGTTTCAGAAAGGAGATCAGGTGAGTGGGAATGGAGGAAACTGTGTCCATCTACTTAGAGCAGCTCATTCAGTGGAGGCTGTACTACTCAGAATGACATCCCCCAAAGTATAGCTTGTTGGGGGGTCCTGCTGCTTTTTCCAAGGCACTGAATTGTCATTTGCCTCAGCCAAGCCTATCCATTTTCCCTGTATCAGAGGATGTTTCAGTCATATTGGTTCAGTTGTTTCATTTTGCACAATGTCTGAGCCATCTCCACATGTTTCCATTATTTAAAAAATTAAACTACACAAGAAACAGTCTCCAAAATGAAATCCTATGGAAACAATAAAAGTAACTAACCTTCCACAGCAAGATTTGAATGGCTAGACAGCTCTAAACATCCAGGCTGAGATTTTCCAAGCTCTCTTGGGATTCAGATGCCCAATTCCCATTCATTAGACATCTATGAAAATCTCAGCTGCATCTATCATACTATAATGAGGGGTCCTGTAAAAACTAAAATGCAGCTGACTTAACCTCCTTGTCATATATGACATCTTGAGTCCCTTCTTTCTTTTTGATCTAAATAAAGTCATTTTCCACTTTCTAAGCACCTAAATATGCGCATCTGGCTACCCCAGTGAATCTGTAGCCTTGCTGGCAATAATGCTACTGATTTTTAAGTTCCATTTTCCAAACTGTTGCTTTAACTTGTACAGAAACTTCCCCACCTTCAACTGCTGAAGAATCATTGGGAGAGATGCCAGTTCTGAAGATACTAAATTTGTCCTGTCCTGTTGATCCGACAACTTTTCACAATCCCACTTCTTTTACGGGGGCTATCCCAGATGAGTCAGGCAGCACAAGCAGAGGCATGAGTGCTTTGGGTTTTTTTCCTTTGAAGTTCTGTGGTAATGCCAAACACCAGCCTGACCTTAGGCAAGGGATGAGGTGTATATTTTGAGGTAGGAGTGGTCCTTCTTCTATTCTGCTTATACTGCACCCATCACCAGGATATCTGAATTTCTTAATAACTTCAATCAGACCCTGGAATTGGTTTTAGTTTTCTCCATCTGTTTTAGGATTAACATCTTGCTTCATTCCATCTACCTTTTCATCCTATTTTTGTTGTCAAACATTTCAGCATGAAGAAAGCAACGGTGGTCTGCCCTTAAGTGGGATGTGGGAAGGAGTGCCAGACCTCTCCTCCTTTCACTTTGATCAAAGCAATTTGTCCTTTCCTTCATAAGAACCTTTGGCCCTATTGAAGCATCCTTCAGATCTATCCACTAATACACATCCACCCTATGGAGTCATCCTGGAAAGGTGGGAGACTCTGGTGTTCTCAGATTCACTGGGCCCAGGGTAGTAGATGAAGAAGCAGAGAACTGGCCATCTCTTTAATTCTATATTTGTGGGGAAATTCTGGTCCCATTGAGAGCAATGGCAATACTTCCATTGACTTCAGGATTTCACCACAGTTGCCAACTTTCACACAGTAAATAAGCACCCCGACTTTCACAATAAGCCAAAAATCAAGCTAATCCCATTTCAGAACAAGCCAATCCCTAACACTCTATGTGACTAGATCCCCCTGGCGTGCAGTCTGGAACTGTGGTGGGCCTGCTGTGCACCCCTGACTCTCTTTCCCTCCCTTGCCCCTGCTTGCCCCACCCGTTGCCCCTGCTTGCCGGGAGCTGGTCAAAAAAAAGAAGCAACAAGCTACAAGCCAAAAACTAGCCAACAAGCAACTCACAAGCCAATTAAGCCAAAAACAAGCCCAATTTCTGCCTTTTTTTCCATGGGTTTGGCATGTCTGGATTTCTCCTTTGAGCTTTAATTTCAGCTTACACACTATTGCATCTGGGGTCTCTGACAGTCTAGTAATGCCAAAAGGCAGCTCTATAGATATACAAAAGGAGACAGTATGACTGTACATTCCTTAGAAAGCACCAAGACCTACAAACACAATCTCCCAGCAAATTACATTTGTCCTTACACTAGCAATAATTTTAAGGTAAATATTTAGACTTTTGGTGAAAGTAATATACTTTTATAGACTGATGACCATCACAACTCAGTTTTTATTCATTCTGTAAAGGAGTCATCCCAAATTTAACAGTGGCCTGGGGCCATCACACCTGAAGTTGTGATCTGGATGGAAGTCCTGCAAGAAAAAAAGCAAATACTGCATGAAGTGCTTTGAGGGATTCAGTAGCTGATACTCTTCCCTCTAAGTTAGTAATGAACTAAGTATTCAGCATGTGCTGCTGGAGGTGCAGCTATAGAAAACAGAGGTCCTACCTTTCCACTAAAAATCCAATGGCATTATTCCCAAGAGTAGAGGTATTAATGGTGTCCTTGCAATTTTAGTAATTAATCTCTGCCCCTTGACTAACCTCCTGTAATTTCAACTGGCTAGGTTATTTTTATTTCCTGCCCTAGACTGTTGTGCAGCATAGCTGTGAGCAGCTAGCCAGCCACTGTGCTATATGCAAGAGGCAATTGTATCTCAATGATTCATTACAATAAATAGACTGATCAGTTAATAAAATTTGTACCATTAACTTTGGGATACACGTGGATCAAAGACACTTGTTAAGAACCACTAGCACTCATGGCATATGAAGAAGTTTAAATGGCAGCAAAATCCTGTTTAAAACAATGTTGACCCAATGTTGGGTGGTGAGGGCTTTAACTGCCTTCTCTCTCTTTCCCCCCATGCCTGACAGGGTATTCCAGGAGAACGAGGTCCACCAGGACCCCCTGGGCCAGAAGGTCCTCCTGTGAGTAATTCCCACAGTGGCATTTTTTTCCTTAGAATAATGTAAGAGAATTGTAAATTTGTTCTGCTCTGTCCCCATGGGCTGACTATAAGACAATGTTTGTGTGTTCAGGGTCCTTCAGGTGGCATGAAAGGTGAAAAAGGTGAGCAAGGAGAGCCAGGCAAAAGAGTAAGTACTTCCTTGAACCAAAGATTTTATTTTTCCAAATACTTTTAGCTTTGAGAATTAAGCAAATATTGAATTCAGGCCATCAGACTCTCTTGGTAAGAGATTTTCTTTCCTCTAATGATCTGACAAGATATTGCAGATGACACTAGTGATTCACTGGTGTGATTCTAGCTGAGTGTAAAAGCACCTTTTCAATGCACCCTAGTGGAATTACCCTGCGTGTAGATCTTAATCTTGAGGCAGGAACAAAAGAGGTAGAATCTCTGTCATAAGCATTGGAAATAAACACTTTACAGTTATGTATGCAAATTTTCTTTAAAGCTGTTGAGGCTGCACAGTTTGAGTGGCAGTTTCCTTTCAGAGAGGGCCTCCATTTAGTTATCCTAAAAGAATCCCAGTAAGTCGTGCTATTGACACATTTGTAAGCTGGTGCCTGAAAAGCCATTCTAAATGGAGTTATCTCTGAGGTGAGCGAGTAGAACAGTAGCCTTTGAAAACAGGAGTTAACTTTTAATATAATCTCCTGTCTCTGGAGGAGTTGTTGCTGTGTATATGCAGTCTTGTGAGAGGAAACACAGGGTAACTGCATACCTTGTACGGATGGCAATAGGTCACTTGAATCATGGATTCAGAGCCAACTTTACACCTTTCTTGAGTTTGGATTGGCTTGGGTATCACAGGTCAGTGGGGTGAAGTAAGATCAGCAGGGGTCCAGTAGGTGGACTGAGGAGATGAAGTAAAGACAAGCTGCCATCAGTTCATAAATTCTCTATTGGAAGTTAGTTTCCTTGTATTATTCCTGCGCCCACAACTTCAATTGAGGACAGTGAGCCCCTCTGAATATCAGACCCATAGGTTTCACAGAGGTTAACCAGGTGAGATAAAATGCTTTTATGATAGATTTCCCCATTTCCCAGCCCCTGGTTTAAAAAAAGACTGTACAAAAAGTCCATTTATTAATTCAGCATTCTAGAGTCCTAGGCTTCACTAAGGAGGGGGTTTGTTTTGATTTGTTTTTTGGGCATGGGATAGAGAGGGACGAATATAAGGCCAAAACTCCCATTATATTTTGCATGCTTTCCCAAGTTGCTTCACTGTGAGATATTAATTGCGGGGGGCACACAAATCTGCATAGATCAGAAAGGGTACAAATGCTTGAGTTTTCTTTCACCCTAACTTTTACCCACAGTATATTTTTCCCCTCTGATTTGGGACATTTATGTTTACTGGGGGCTCAAAATTCAGTTCTGCTATGAGGTGTGACTCTACAGCAGCATGTGAGGTTCCATCTTTATTTCATGTGGCTCAATTTCTGTATCAAATGGGCTCTTTTACAAGTACTGAGATGATTTTGTAATTGCCAGCCTCTGAAAGTCAGCCTGGGATCTCAAAGCACTGTTTTTTTTCCAGATTGAGCATTGTCACTAGTGATAAAAATTCTGCAAACCAACCTGTGTCCTAGTTACACCTGTGTGGCCCCTGTTGTCTGCTGGGGGGTTGTTTGGGTGTGACTAAGGGCGAATTTTGGCTCTGACCAAACCTAGTCAACAGTGCTGTTGATGACTGAGCTGCAGTAGAATCCAACTCACTGTCCCCAATATGTGGTGTTATTGCAGTGCTAACAGTAAAAATGGTACAAGTCACTTTTCAGAATAGAATCACAATTTAAGCCTTAAATCTATATCCAGGAAAACATTCAGTACGGGGGAAATCAGCATTTGTTAAGTTTGAGGTCATTTTATGCTGCATTCTGATAATACTTAGGATTTCTGTTTATCAAGCTTTTGTTACCCTGGTTTTCTATGTGGCTCCTCATTTTAATTAATGCCAGCTGATTACATCTCTCTTCATTGTGAGATTTATCATAGGGGTTGCATTCTAGAGAGAGTTTGCTTCATTTATCTACTACAAAGGAAAACAAATCATGCAATTCCTGGCAACAGCTCTTTGCCACTAACACTTTTTATTTTTCAATGCACGTTTGTGTTTTGAAGGGGAAACCTGGCAAAGATGGAGATCCTGGCCAGCCCGGTAGGGATGTGAGTATCTTATACATTTCTCACCTAAGCAGATTCTTTGTAATGCTCTTGAGATATTTGTAGCGAATATTTGGAGGATTTTTTTTCCCTTTCCTTGAAGGGTTTACCTGGCGACCCTGGTTTAAATGGTGTTCCAGGAAGAGATGGTGAAAAGGTGAGTGTGGGTTATTTGTCTTTACTGCTAGAATAGAGTGGAAGCCTGCCTGTCACTGAAGCTTGCACACCAATGCCCAGCACCTACTGAATAGAAATTGCATTGCCTTGCCTTATCTGTTAACCTGCAACAGAATCTTTGCAATCACTTGTTTCCTGACACATAAGAACATAAGACACTTTTTTGAAAACTAATTTTTTAGCTCTCATGTTCACAAATATGTCATTCAATAATCTGTAAATATATCATTGGCAGGGTATGAAAGGTGAACGTGGTCTGCCTGGTCCTCCTGGAGTTGTAAGTTGCTTTTGCATTCTTCTGTTTTTCTTCTATTTGGTTGGCGGTGTGCCATTTTGTCTCCTTATTTCTTCCAGGCATTAGTGTCTCCAGTTAATGCTACTGCCTGAGAGATCCAGCAGGTAGCACCAGGCGTTAGTCACCACAACCCACTGCTCCCTTCCGTTAGGATGTGTGATCTTGGGTTCCAAGGTCTTTCAGTTATAAATACAAGACCAGATTTGGATCTCACTTACACCAGTGTAAATCAGGGGCAAATCCACTGAAGACAATGCAATAAAACCAGCATAAATTAAGATCATGATCAGTAGAGCTGGTCAAAAATTTTCAGTCAAAATGTTTTTCCGATGGAAAGTGGCTTTTTTCAATGAAATTTTTTTCCAACCTGCTCTAATCATCCCCACAGTGAGCAGCACCATGAAAATATAAATATTCCCATGCTATTATTCATATAATAATCCATATTCATATAATCCTGCAACCTAGAAATTCTAATGACGTCATCAGGAGTTCACACAGGGTCGGATTCAGCCTGACTTCAGAGAGTAGTATCTTATTCCACAAGCAGTCCCCCTGAAACAAAGAATAGGGTCAAATTCTGCCCTGTTACACTGATGCAAATCCAGAGTATCTCCATTGACATATGTGGCATTGCTACGGATTTGCACCATCGTTGAAACTGCAGTTGAATAAATTATGTTAGATGAAAGCAAAAGGTTTTACAATGCCTGGGGTGAAGATTCTGTAGTTTGGAGGGGAGGGGTATTTTAGGTTTTCTTCTCTCCGTGTTTTTGGGAAGGGGCTGTGCCCTGAGGCTTGGCTGTGGAAACCTTTCTTGCTCTCACTCTGACAACATTTGGCTCTCAAACCACAAGAATGAAGTGTGCTCTAGTATTTTTTAGCAAACCATGTGGGAATGTAGCACAGCCTCACAGTAATAGTGCACTCTGCTGGAACAGGGGACTTTCTTTTAGCAGAGTTTTATTTGGGATCTCAATTGCATTAGAAGGATCGTGCCATTGGTTTGAAATGTCGTGAGCTGGCTCTTGTGGCTTTGCTACACACTCACACACCTCTCTTCACCTTTCTAGTGACTTTTTCTTGGCTTGTTGATATAACAGATCACAGGAAATGGTGCAGAAGTGGGACCAAAAGGGAGCAAAGGACTTCCAGGATTTCCAGGACCCAAAGGCGAGCGTGGATATCCTGGCTTGACAGGGCCTCCTGGCTTGTCAGGGCCTCCAGGTAAGAGTTGAGGTGTATTGCTTGTGTATTTTGCTATCTGGAGAGTTAGTTAGCTTCATGATTTTAGTTCACTGCCTAGTGGGGTGGTGGCAGTGTAGCAGTAATCACCATCACAATTGATACCCTGGTTGACAGATGGACTGAATGACCAGTGAAGGCAAAACTATTAAGAGCTACCTCTGAGCCCTGGAGATGGTCCTCCAGCTGAGGGTTGAGGCATGAGGACTCTTGAACAATCATGGTCCATGCTTTTGCTGTTCTGTGGTGAATAGAGGATGCTAGTCTTCAGGGCTGTCAATGAATCACCAGTTAAGAGTGCTGGAGTAGTAATTTAAGGGTAGTGTAGCCCTTCATTGCTTGCATGTAATATATATTATCAGAGTTCTATTTGTATGGAGCAGAGTTTGTGTCAAAACTGTTGAGGCTGACTGTTAAATATAGGTTTAAATACAGACTGGCCAAGTGCTTAAAGGTGGAGTTGATGATGGATTACGTCTAGAAAGGGGTCGAAGGAGCTTGCTAGCCATGTCTATTAGAAAGCTGTACAGAGAAGGAGAACATTAGGTAACTCTAAAGTTATGACAAATACATACACATTTCTCCCCCCCCCCCGTTTTTCCTTTCACTAGTCCTGTTACGATTTCTTCCTTACCTAAATTGTTTACTCATGTTAAGTCTCGGGGTCAAGTTTTCAACCAAAAGTCTCTGCAAATGTAATATTTGCCTGCCCCAAATTCCACACTTGTGCAGACACGTGTACATCAGGATGTGCAGTTACCTGCTTTGCATAGACAAATGGGTATGCCTGTAATTTGGCTCTCCTTAAGGAGGCCTGTTGAAAACACTTACCCCATAATATAACTCCTATGCCATGGTCACACACATGAAGATTTAGAGAGAGGATGCTGCCTATGGTAGTAGCAGCAACCTAGCCAGCTTTCATTTCACCTTTACAAAAGTCCATGATTTAAACCAGGATACTGAAGAATTAACTTTTTTTCCATTTTAGGGATTACAGGTATAGGCCCACCTGGTCCACCTGGTTTGCCTGGGGAGCGAGGACAGAAGGGTATTCAGGGTCTACCCGGAGTTTCCATACCTGGACAGCCTGGACTTGATGGACGGCCAGGGCCACCTGGACCGCCAGGTGCCCCTGGACCTCCCGGAACAACTATCCCTCCTAGTAAGTGATATCTTCATTGACCTTCAGCCTTGAAACACTTGACAGATAGATAGTTACTCAACAACAAGGAAAAGAGACTAAATATCTATGATGTAGGTTTATTTTGTCCCCCTGCTCCAGGAACACTATTCAGCTCCAGTAATGGAGAGACAAAGGTGATTTCATGTCACCTTTATGCTTCCTTCCCAGCTCCTGATGCAAGTTAGAGCACCAACAGGACTGCCCTAACTTTATGCTGTCTGGAAGGGTCCCCTTGCTAGCTAGGAATTACCATCTTATGTTTCGGTATGGCCTTGCCATGCCTTTTCCTGGCTCCCGCCAGCCCTGACGTATCCCTTTGTGTAAAGCAGACTATACAAGCTTTATTACAGCCCAGGATTCCCCCATATTGGGCAACTTTAAGGTCAGTTTGCACTACTCCAGTTGCACAGTGTTAATAGAGGAGGGCCAATGATCTGGTCCCAGAGGTGCAGAATATTGCTGCTTCCAACTCATGCTAACAAATCCCACTTGTTCTAAATAACAAAGTAGTTAAGGATGTGTTGGGATTTGCACTTAAATAAGGATTAAGTCCCTCTCTGTCATTCTTTAGAGATTGAGTTTAGTCTCCACATTTGGCCTAATAACTTGTTAGAGGACAATTAAAATTTCTGTTTTATTTCGGTAAAACAGTTCATAACTTGAAAAGGAAACATTTTTAAAAGTGCTCTCTATATTAAATTTTGCTCCATTTTCTTCATGTTTCTTTGGGTCCTCTAACTAAGCAGCCAAAATCCCCCATGAACTCCAACTCCCCTCCCCTACACACACATGCCCCACATAACGTCTTGGGCATAGGCTACTTGGAGGTATTTTAATTAAATACATTGTTATTCCCCATATTTAGAATAACTCCATGGAATGGCTCAGGTCCATATGCTACTTCGTATTCTAACTTTGCCAGCCTGCCTCTCAGGTCGAAGGCAGGGAGATAAGCTGAGCAACAGAGAGTCTGGAGGCAGGCTCTGGTGGTCTGTGCTCAATGAGGGATGTGAAGGGCCAGGCAGAGTGAGCAGGCTTGGAGGGGGAATGCGGGGTTGAGTGGGACTTTGGGAAGACGTTGGGAGGGAGGGGCTAGCATGGATGTGCCAGGGGGAGTCAGGGAGGAGCCTCATGTATCTACACTGAGGCTTTTTCATATCATGAGAGTTCTTCCCCATGGGTGCCGCTGCATATATGGGCACATTTATGAATAGAGTTATGGCTGCATATCAGTTGCTCAGGGTGGGGATGAGAAATGGAAGGGGAATATTGATTGGGGTGTAGATGTAACTGTTTATTTTCTTGTGTTTTATGGCTTGCATTGTTGTGCTGTGCAATGTAGAAGCCCCAGCCCCATGTTACCAGTGTCTGGTGTAATAAAATGAGCTTCCCCAATCTCTGTTTAGTGTTTCCTGTCTCCGTTTGACTGATAGTAGAGCTAACTCTCTCTCTCTTAACTCTTTCACCTTTAGGTGACAGAGTGTGTCAGCGAGGACCCCCGGGTTTTCCAGGACTTCCAGGAGAAAAAGGTTTTATGGGGGAGCAAGGCCAGAAAGGTGCAGTGTCATAACTATGCTTTGTCTCTTTCTTGCCGTTTAAAGCATCTCCCACGTCAAAGAGAATAAATTCATGAATACGTAGGAAATGCTCAGATAATACAGTGATGAGCATCATAGAAAAGCCTGGTGTACATCAATAAAACTGTTAAACCTCTAAAAAACCTTGTAGGCTTTTTTTAAGAGAGTATGATTAGAATGTTTTCATGTCAGTTGTATTTTACTAAACATTTCCCATGTTGGTTGTTTTTTCCTTCTTGGAATCTTCATAATTATAACTCTTGACGCTGGCATTTAATGTCTTTTGAAATCCCAGCTCCTAGTATTGAAAGATTTGCCCCCTAAAGGAGCTAATACCTGGAAAAAGTTCCACATTTGGATTTTTGAACACTGAAAGGATTTTGGTTTTTGTTTTGTGTTGTTTTGCATTTTTGCTAAACAAATTCCATCAGATACATCTGCTCTGTACCATGCGCTCTACCTGGAGTCCTTTTTCGGGTGATAGTAGATCTAAATGCTACTTTGGTTCCTAAAAATCAAGGAGGCTAAAGGTGATGTCTATGAGAAGCCTTCTGCTAATCTATTAAGATATCATATAATTATATACAATTATAATTATCATATGCAATGATATAATATATGGTGAATATAATGACAGTACTATTATGTTGGATGCTCTGTGTTTTCCAGAACTAAATGCTCATATCTGCTTTTATAATGTGACTCTTTCTAGGTGATAAGGGAGAGACGTGCTTTAATTGTATAGGAACTGGCATTTCTGGGCCTCCTGGGGACAGGGGACCACCCGGACCTCCAGGTAGCCCAGGTAAAACAAAAAACAGCTGGCTGCATTTTGTTCTTCATTTTATGGCCCACAGGTGTGTGTACGTTTTTGTGCAAACTCAGACACAAAGCCTAACTCCAATGTGTATGTACACATTACCGTGTGTGCCCAAGTGATGGTATGCAAGGGCACACGTGAGTTCACTATACACAAGTTGAGTATATGTGAAAGTCCACCTATTTTTGAAAATCTGACCCTTAAGAATCAGATTTTTAAAACGGTACAGATGCTCCTGCTTGATATTTTCTACTAGTCAGTGAGGCTCACAAGCACTGTGCTTACTTAAAAGGGTATTATCTGCTACCCAGTTACCTGGAAGGGAAATGAATTTCAACTCCTTCCTGTTTCAAGAGACAAAGAACCAGTTCAGAGATTACTGGAGGGGTGAGCTCTTTTAACATCATTGACATAAACTTCTAGTTACAAAGAACTTCTAGTTACACCTAAGATCAAGCTGTCCAAAACAGTGGGCTGAATTTGGTCTTGGTTTAAGTTAGCCTTTGCAATTTCAATGACATCAGTGGAGCCACAATTACATATGCTAGGGATTAATTTGGCCCAGCGGGTTTTAATAGGACAGGTAATCTATACAGCAGTTTTTGAGTGAGTAATATCTATGGCTTTATCTACTAGACTACACTGATGTATTGTAGAGCCATCCTCAATATTAGAGTAGTTGGTGGTGGGATAAGGATCTCATCATCATTTCACAAAATTGTGGTGACTTCAAAATAATGTAAGGTCTAAGGTAACGTTTTCAAAAGTGCCCGGGTGACTTTGGCACTTAAGAGTCTGGGTCCCATTGACTTTCAATGAGACGCAGGCATTTAAGTGCTAAATATTTTGAAAATTGGATTTAGGAGCCTGAGTCACATTGGAAGCTTTGAAAATTTTACCCCTGTCTAAATCTTGCCTGCTCTAAGAGATTTCTCCTGCTGCCTCAGCGTTGGCAAGTATGTACGTCAAAGTAAGTGCCAGATATTCCCAATGGCTAAATCTTGCATTCTTTTATTTAATCAGGGTCTCCTGGTTTCCCGGGACCGAAAGGTGAAAAAGGGCTAACTGGCTTAACCGGGCTGGTCGGGCCACCAGTAAGTGTTGTTAGTATGTTTCATGGGGGGAATTGAATCTAATTTATCTTAAGCATAATATCAATTTACTATTAACTACATGTCCTTTCATTTGCACAGGGAAAAATTCCTATTCAACAGTCCTTTTCCATCTCTAATTACTATGAACCTATTGTCATAAAATTGCAGCATTCAGCAAGGAGATAGAGGAAAAATCTAAAATGCTTACTTTTCTTTCCTTAGGGATTTCCAGGACCTCCAGGTGCCCCTGGGTTTCCTGGTTCTAAAGGGGACCCCGGAGACAGCCTAGCTTTCCCAGGACTGAAAGGTGACAAAGGGGACACTGGTTTCCCAGGATCTCCTGGTCTTCCTGGCATAGATGGCTCTCCTGGACGAGAAGGACTGCCAGGTCTTCCTGGACCCAAGGGGGAACCTGTAAGTTGGGTTTTATACATGGATGAACAAGGTCTTAGGAATGTTGTGAATGCATTCAGAAAAGTACAGAGAAGGGGATGTGAAAATCCACTTTCCCCTAAGCGTAAGTTTGGCTTAATGAAATAATCTGTCTGGTATAAAAGCTGCCCATCCTCAGCCCTGACAGTTATTCTATTTTTGCCCTTTCCCTTTCAGGCTCTGCTTTGTGCTGCATGAGGGTGGCAGAATGGGTCGCCATTGCTTATCTGTCAGTCCCTCTTTCTAAATGAGTAGCGGGACTGCAGTTGAACAATATACAGTGCCAATGCTCACTGTCCTTCCCACATGGCACTTCATTAACCTGCAACTGGGGTAGCAAGATACAAGGACCAAGAGTCGAACCTGGTCTCCAGCATGATGATAACATGCCAGACAGCTACCAGCCTGGGTTGGGAGGAATAATAATTAACACAGAAATTCTAAACAAAAATAATCGTTTCACTAGCTTTAAAACTAAACTCTTAAATCTGTTCTAAAGCAAATGATTGCTCTTCTCCCCCACCCTCCTGTTCAGGGTGGTGTTGCTTTCAAAGGAGGAATGGGACCTCCGGGTGATCCAGGAGTGCCAGGTCTTCCTGGAGACAGAGGACCTATGGGACCTCCTGGTTTTGGCCCACAAGGTCCTCAAGGTGAAAAAGGCATTCAAGGTGTATCGGGTCGTCCAGGTCCCCCAGGAGTTCCAGGTGGGTGTATTTTCATATGTTACTGAGCAATAACAGCAAGTTGTACCCATTTGGCTCAGCACAGTTTTCAGATCATTGGGCAGGGACAAGCATGAAGGCTTTTAAAATTGTACCTGAAAGCAGTAATTAATCCTGGCATTTGTGAGCTTCCCTGCCAGTAGCCACGAGGTTGTCACAAATTGCCCTCTCTTCAACAGTACTGAAGTCCAAAGACTGTAAACCAACTTGCTGTAAAACTGGAACTACCTCTGCAGTCTAAATGCACCCTGCTAAACCCCATGCTGTGGTAAATGATGTAACTTTTTATTAAGATGATGATCACCAGCAGGGTGCTTAGAAATGTCAGACTTCATGACTTCTTTGAAGAACAATTTATAATTCACATATGGCAAGAAATGCTTCTGAGCCTGTGAAATGGGGCACAGTGGGGCTCAGTAAGGTGAGGTCTGAAAGAGAAAAGTCTTCAAGAGAACGTGAGTGTTTAACTTTTGGTATAAGGTCAGAAAAACCACACTTGTATTTAGATTGGACCTGATTCACTGATTTCAGTGCTATTGCAACAGTGTAAAATTGGAGTAACAGTGTTGAATCTACCCCATCTATGTGTAGATGACTAAGGATCTCTCTCCTTATGTATAGAATCTGTACACTGTAGAATGATGTGTCTGTATCCTATCCACTCTTAGGTCCGAAAGGTGAACCTGGCGAAACTATTACAGAACCAGGAGTTCCAGGCTCCCCTGGACCTCCAGGAAGAAATGGTGAAGTAGGACTTCCAGGTAAGAGCATAACTAGACTTCCAGGTAACCCTCTGAGTTTTCACCCTGACTAGCTTTTGCTAATTAAAAATGATTTTCTTCTGCAGGTGATCCTGGTCTGCCAGGTCAGCCTGGCTTGCCAGGCATCTCAGGTCCTAAGGGTGATCCAGGTATACCTGGCATTGGACTTCCAGGCCCACCAGGCCTAAAAGGTATACTTGCTACCACATCTTTGGAGGAGTGAATTATACTGGCTTTGGGCAGTGTCATTTTTCAGGTTTAATCTTTTTTTCTTAGCTTGTGCGGGTAGTTGCATTCTTAAAGCTCCAAAGTCTTTAAAAATGCCTACCTATGTTGTATGCCACTGTTAAAAGCACTGGAAAACCTCAATTTAGCTGTGGTCCTTCATGTCTGTTCTCTTGCACTTTTGTGGAAGCTTAGGCTTTTCAACCATCCTTGGGGTTAAAACCAAACAGAAGAGATTTTAGACATTGCAGAAGAAGACAGTTCAAGCAGTATATAGCATAAATAACATAATCTCCACAGTCGCCTGATTCCATGTTTCTGATGTAAATAATTTGCTGCCACAATGAGAATACTTAAAATGAGGAACATCCTTCATAAGAAGGGGTGATTTGAGAGGTATCCTAGGACAGTGATGTAGAGGTCCAGATTGATATACAATGCATTATGCACATAGCTGTCTAAACTGAACTGGGGTGCTTTGGTGCAATAGTGCATTTTGAGCCAACCAGATCTAAAAGGCCTCTTTTAAAAGAACACTTACACAATGGCTGCCAAATCTTCCTGAAATGTACTGACACTTGCTTGTTGCCTTACGTCAGTTCTTATCCTAACGTCCTTGTTGGGTTGTAGGTTTCCCTGGAATGGCTGGCCCCCCAGGAGCACCAGGAGCCCCTGGACGACCAGGGTTCGAAGGGCCACCAGGACAATCTGGTTTCCCAGGACAAAAGGTCTGAAAATATCAATCTCTCTGCTAATGGGCTGTGGTTTAAGATTGAAGTTTGTCTCTTCAACTGTGCCATTGTAAAGTCTCTTCTTTGGTTGGGAGGGGTCTGCATCTGTAAGCAGCCCTCACCTCTCTCAAGTCAAAGGACCTATCAAGTCATTTATCTTTTTTTAGTCAGTAGCTGCTGTCCCCAGTGCTGTGTGTCCAGCTGCATTGCCTTGCAGAGTCTGCTGTAACACCTACAGTGCAGAGTCTCCTGATGTGTAGGACCAGAGTTGAACGTCATAGGGCAGGCTCGGATAGGATGCTCTGTGTAGCTGTCCACCTTAAACTGGTGATGGGGTGGGAATGGAATGGTCAACTTTACTGAAAACGTGTCCCTTCTTCCTACCCACCAGCATTTGTCTCTACCCCTGGAATGGATGCAGCTGAAAAGTAGGGAGATACTTTCATTTAATCCCTTAAGGCTCTTCCAAATTTGAGTGAAGACACTAGCTAATCAACAAAAATGGTCCTTCATGAGCACAGCAAATGGTGTTCTGCTACCAGTTACTCTAGCAGCTAGGGGCCAACAAAGCTTAATAGATTTGTTTCATGAGACTGCAGTCAGGGTGGCTACACTCCCAACCAAGGGCTTGTACAAGAAGGTTCCCGTGACCCTAAGAAAAGAACTTCGGGTATGATTCAGGCCATGTTTCCTGAGGGGTGCCCCGTTTTATCCTTTCCCTTCCTGGACACTTTATAGCTGCAGTACTAGAGCCGTTCCTGTAGCCTCTAGGTGTGATGTGAACTGGCCCTCCACACCGTCCATGCCAGGTGGCCCTTCCCTCCTTATTGCGCACTCCCCCCAGAGGCTGGTCGTGTTTGTATGGTGTTGGAGGATTGGAGTGTAACCCTCCAGGAGTATGTTCTGTTACTAGATGAGTGACATGGATTTTGCTGTAATATCAGAAATCCCCCTTTTCTGTCAGGTGACTAATGTTGCCTAATCTTTCCCAGAATGATTTGCCTGAGCTGTGTGGCTGTAAATATTTTGGGAGGCTTTTTTTTTTTTTTAACCTCATGGCTTTTGGGGGGCCGGAGGGGAGGGGGGAATGTTTTTCCCCTTTGCTACTTTAAACGTTATCAGAAAGAGCTAACCTGCAAAACCCATTTCTTTTTTCCTTACATCATAGGGGGACCCTGGATTTGGTGTCCCGGGACCACCTGGGCCACCAGGGCCACCGGGTTTTAAAGGAGCTCAGGGACTGAAAGGTGATCCTGGCTTCCCAGGAAACCCTGGTTTGCCAGGGCGGTCAGGTTCAGATGGAACTCCTGGGCCAAAAGGTATAGAGAACCCTCCATTATCTTCTGTTGAACGCTATATGATTCTTAATCACTGAAAATCAGCCTGTTATTGTGTGACAGTTACTTAGGGCCAGATTTTTAAAAGTATTTAGGTGCCTAATTCCCACTGTAATTATTTCAGTGGAAGTTAGGCACTTAAATACCTTTAAAAATCTGGCCCTGAGACTGCTTACATTGGGGCTGGTTTTTTCAAAGTGCAAAGCCTCTTGGTATGCATATGGACTGTGCCTGTCTAAATGCACATGGCAAACTGAGGTTTGTGTCCCCAGGCAGACCGAAGTGCATGCATATTTTTGTATGTTTGAAAATCTGGTCTCTAGCTGACAGAGACAAATCCCAACTGGTGAGGATGCCATACTTAAATGGAGCCACTTGTTTACCTACCACAGTAGGCATTTAAAGTCAAAAGGGAAACTACACAAAAATGAGGAAGCTAGTTAAATGGACATTAAAAGGAACAGTCACGGGTTGAAATGCCTGAAAACGGTGTGGAGCTATTTCAAAATGCCATAATAGAGGCTCAAACTAAATGTATATCGAAAGTTTAAAAAAAAAAAAAAAAACAGTAGGAGGACCAAAAAATGCCACATGGCTAAACAGCAGAGTAAAAGAGGTGATTAGTGGCAAAAATGCATCCTTTAAAAATTGGAAGTCAAATCCCAGTGAGGAAAATAGAAAGGAGCATACACTCTGGCAAGTCAGCTGTAAAAGTATAAGTAGGCAGGTCAAGAAAGAATTTGAAGAGCAACTTGCTAAGGAGACACAAACTAACAGAGCAAAAAAAATGTAAGTAATCAGAAGCAGGAAGCCAGCCAAACAATCAGTGGGGCCACTGAACAATCGAGGTGCTAAAGGAGCACTCAGAGAAGACAAGGAGAAACAAAATGAATTCTTTGCATTGGTCTTCGCTGCAGAAGATATGGGTGACATCTCCACACCCAAGCAATTCTTTTTAGGTGACAAATCTGAGGCACTCTCCCAGATTGAAGTGTCTGTAAAGGAGTTTTGGAACAAACTGATAAAATAAACAGTAATAAGTCATCTGGACCTGAGGTATTCTTCCAAGAGTTCTGAAGGAAATTGCAGAACTACTAACTGTGATGTGTAACCTATCGCTTAAATCAGCTTGTGTGCCAGATGACTGGAGGGTAACTAATGTAATGCTTATTGTTTAAAAAGGCTCCAGAGGTGATCCCAGCAATTACAGGCCGGTAAGCCTAACTTCAGTATCAGACAGTTTGGCTGAAACTATAGTATAGAACAGAATTATCAGACAGATAGATAAACATTATCTGCTGGGGAAGAGTCAACATGGTTTTTGTAAAGGGAAAATCACGTCTCTCCAATCTATTTGAATTCTTTGAGTATATCAACAAGCATGTAGACAAGTGTGATCCAGTTGGTGTAGTGTGCTTGGCCTTTCAGAAAGCCTTTGACAAAGTCCCTCACCAAAGACTCTTAAGAAAAGTAAGCAGTCATAGGATAAAAGCGAGGGTCCTCTCATGGATCTGTAACTGGTTAAAAGACAGGAAGCAAAGGATAGGAATAAAGGGTCAGTTTTCACAATGGAGAGAGTTAAATAGTGGGGTCTCTCAAGGATCTGTGCTGTTCAGCATATTAATAAACGATCTGGATAAAGGGGTACACAGGAGGTGGCAAAATTTACATACAAATATAAAATTAAGATAAGTCCAACACTCACTGTGAAGAGTTGCAAAGAGATCTCACAGAACTAGGTGTCTGGGCAAGAAAATGACAGATGAAATTTATTGTTGATGGGGCAAAGTAATGCATATTGGAAAAATAATCCCAATTATACATATAAAATGATGGGGCCTAAATTAGCTGTTAGCACTCAAGAAAGAGATCGTAGAGGCATCATAGAATCAGAGTACTGGAAGGGACCTCAAGAGGTCTCTAGTCCAGTCCCCTGCAGGACTAAGTATTATCTATTCTGCACCATCCTTGACAGGTGTTTGTCTAACCAGCTCTTAAAATCTCCAATGATGGAGATTCCACAACCTCCCTAGGCAATTTATTCCAGTGCTTAACCACCCTGACAGAAAGTTTTTCCTAATGTCCAACCTAAACAACCCTTGCTGCAATTTAAGCCCACTGTTTCTTGTCCTATCCTCAGAGGTTAAGGAGAATAATTTTTCTCCCTCTTCCTTGTAACAACTTTTTGTGTACTTGAAAACTATTATCATGTCCCCCATTAGTCTTCTCTTCTCCAGACTAAACAAACCCAATTTTTTCAATCTTCCCTCATAGATCATGCTTTCTAGACCTCTAATCATTTTTGTTGCTCTTCTCTGGACTTTCTCCAATTTATCCACATCCTTCCTGAAATGTGGCACCCAGAATTGGACACAATACCCTAGTTGAGGCCTAATCAGTGTGGAGTAGAGCGGAAGAATTACTTCTTGTGTCTTGCTTACAATACTCCTGCTAATAGATCCCAGAATGATGCTTGCTTTTTTTTTCCAATAGTATTACACTGTTGACTTGTAGTTAGCTTGTGATCCACTATGATCCCCAGATCCTTTTCCACAGTACTCCTTCCTAAGCAGTCATTTTCCATTTTGTATGTGTGCAACTGATTATTCCTTCCTAAGTGGAGTACTTTCCATTTGTCCTTGTTGAATTTCATTCTGTTTACTTCAGACCATTTCTCCAGTTTGTCCAGATCATTTTGAAATTTAACCCTATCCTACAAAGCACTTGAAAACATCCACTCAATGTGCAGTGGCAGTTAAAAAAAAAAAAAAAAAAAGCTAACAATGTTAGTAACCGTTAGGAAAGGAATAGATAATAAGACAGAAAATATCATGATGTCACTATATAAATCCATGGTATGGCCACACCTTGAATGCTGTGTGCATCACAAAAAAGATATATTAGAATTGGAAAAGGTACAGAGAAGGGCAATAAAAATGGTTAGAGGTATGGAACAGTTTCTGTGCAAGGAGAGATTAAAAAGACTGGCACTGTTGAGCTTAGAAAAGAGATAATGAAGAGCAAATATGATAGATGTCTATAAAATCATGAAAGCTATGGAGAAAGTGAATGGGGAAGTGTTATTTACTGCTTCTCATAGCACAAGAATAGGGGTCACCCAACAAAATTAATAGGCAGCAGGTTTAAAACAAACATAAGGAAGTACTTCATACAGTGCACAATTAATCCTTGAACTTGTTGGCGTGGGATGTTGTGAAGGCCAAAAGTATAACTGGGTTCAAAAAAGAATTTGATAAGTTCATGGAGTATAAGTCCATCACTGGCTATTAGCCAAGATGATCAAGCATGCAACCCCATGCTTTGGGTGTCCCTAAACCTCCAACTGACAGAAGCTAGAACCGGATGACGGGATGGATCCCTCAAAATTGCCCTGTTCTATTCATTTCCTCTGAAGCATCTGTCACTGGCCACTGTCAGAAACAGGATACTGAGCTAGATGGACCATTGATATGACCAAGGGCAGCCATTCTTACGTTACATTTACCAATTTGATTCACTTTATTCTCACGTAAGCTACTTTAATTATTTATGAACTTCTGGCATTAGCAATTGTCTGCACTGTATTGCAATATATCTCTGGTTTGGTGTATAGCAAAGGTATTTGTGAACAGGTATATAGACTAGTGTACTATGGCACAGTAACAAGTCTTTGGACCATCGTTCAAAAGTGGCCTCTGAAATTACATGGACAGTGGGTATTTGCACACCTAACTTCCACTTGCATGTGTGCAGGGACCAAATTCCAGTGAACAATGTGTAGACACTTCATAGATGACTTCTGAAAATGAATGTGAAAACCCTGAGATTCCTCACTGTTGAACTAAATTAGAATTTCCTTTAAGGTGACCCTGGACCAAGCGGACCACCTGGGTTAGTGGGACCCCCAGGGTTCCCAGGAATTGGTGGTCAAGGTCCACCGGGACAACCTGGCCCTCCAGGACCTGTGGGCCCACCAGGTAAGAGTTGAGTGATTATAACTTTGGAGTTATTGCTGACATGTTAGGCACACCAGCTCAGGGTGTGTACAAAAGTGCCAGTGAACAACAAATAGGAAAGGAGGGCCGGAGACTTCATGGCTCTCAGTTTGGACAGAACATGGGCCAAGTTCTGCCTTTATATTCTGTCCCATGCAAACCCACAGAAGGCACTGGGGGTTGCACAGTGATGGACAACTGGGAAAAATTTGGCCCATCACGTTCGTTAATGCAGCCTAAGAAGCTCCTGTCCTTGGCAGAGGGGAGTGGCATGTTAATCTAGCACTTCTGGGTTATTGAGAGGGTAGATAATATGCCTTCAATGCTATGCTGTCTTTAAAAAGACAAATTACGTGATACCCAATTCTGGAGATACAGTGTGCTGTCAATTGGTATTGAAGTCAATGGTTGCTGTTGAGGATGCTCTGCACCTCACAGGATCAGGCCCATAATGTTAAAGGAAATAGTTCTCTCAGAGCCAACATAATATTGAAAATGTGGTACTTTTATTGACCTTAAGGTTACATTATTCTGCCAACCAAAATAATGTCTTTGTTACTCAAGTGTGCACAGACTATGTACTGGAAATTATTTCATGACCCTTAAGTGAAATAAATTGACCTATATGATTAAGTATCAAGACAATCCTTTACCATTGAAGCAGTTTAACCAACTTGACACTTTATATTCAGTTGGCAAGTCCCATTTTTAAATAACTTCAATTTTATTGTGATCCAACATTTATAAATTTGACATTTTGTGCCTTGACCAGAAGCAAACAAACAAAAAAAAGACCCTATGTAACAATACTGTTCCTCATACTACTTCCATTAAAGTCCATAGGTAGACATTCAGAGCGTGATCCAGTGCCAACTGAAGTCAGTGGGAAGTCTTTCCATTCACTTCAATAGGCATTGAAGTATGGCCTAAATCAGCTGAAAAATGGCTTTGATCCTAGGTATTTCAGAATGGTTGGTCCATTTCTGCATCAGGTAGAAAAAGAACACTGCAAGCACTAGTAGTCTATTGTATGAACAAGAAACTACCAGAAGCAAGGGTCATATACATTCAATTTATAAATGCACAACTGGAAAAAAACATTGTTCATTTTAATTCAGTTAATGATAGTTTGTGACTTCCAGGACAGCCATTTCCATCATGCTCTTCATTAAGCAAAGTTGGGAAGTTCTGGGACTCCTTGTTGGGTCCAGGTTAAATTACCAAACTAGGAGTCTGCCCATAGTACTAATGGGGAGCATGTCTCTAGCAAAGGGCGTTTTGGTAATCTTGTATTTAAAATGACTTAATTTTTATAAAAGGATTTCCTAGTTCCAACACTATATACGGGGCGGTGGGGGAGGGAGAAGGGGATTAAATTTCTGTTCACAACGTATTTTATTTTTGAGAGCGGTTTTTCTACATTACTTTCACTGAATGGGATTTCCACTTCTCTAACCCTGTGACTGCAAATGCACAGCAATTACCATAGTGAGAATGTGCTGTATGAACTAGAGAACAACTTTGTTAATGCTGAAATGTTTTAAAAATATACCTAGTCTTTGCTGTACACGTCTAGATACTGCTACTGCATGATCACTATCCTAAACTTCTGATTTGTTTTAGTGATAGCCACCCTAAGTGAAGAGCCAAAATTTGGGCTGGCATTATAGATAGTGCATGGCAGAAAACCCATGGCCAGCAGAGGAGCAAGGGGCAGAGGTACCTGAGCATATACCTAGCTTTAAGTATTTCAGTAGTCCCACTGACTTTAAAGAGATTGCTCATATGCTTAAAGTCTGGCATATGCTTAAGCACCTTGCTCACGCAGGGAAGCTGATCTGCAGGTCCTCTGCCTGCAACCTGGTTTCAGTGCCCGGTGTTGGGGATGGAAGTGATCTGAATGACCTATGTATTGGCTCCCTAACCCATCAGTGACCTCTCTACATGCCCCCATGGCACAGACTATGCCTGGCTGTAGTAGGGGGGTTGTTAGACACACAGAGCAACACTGCTTTTTAAGTGTGTGAAAGGTGTGTCTTTGGGTGTCCATTATACCTGTTTCCAGGTGCTAGGCAGAGTTTGACTCCATGTGGTTGCTGATTACCTCTTAGACCACAAAGCTTTTCTTTTCCCAAGTAAAACACATATACCTGTCTCAATGGATCGGTATGGCTAATTTTTCATTGTAGATCTGTGTTAAAGATTACTGTGGCTACTAACAGCATGACAACATTGAAATGTAGTGCATGAAACGTAGTGCATGACTGAGGCTTTAAGTAAACCACCTACTTTAATCCTATAGGCTAGGGGTCGGCAACCCGCGGCACACAAGCCAATTTTTACTGGCCCGCTGCTGCCAGCCGGGGTCTCGTCCGCCGGCCCCGCTCAGCCCCCTGCCTGCCTGGATGAACGGAATCCTAGGCCGGCAGCGGGTTCAGCAGGAGCGACGGCCAGGACCCCGGCTGGCAGGAGCCGGCGGCCGGAACTCCAGACCGGTAGCGGGCTGAGCCGCTCAGCCCTCCACCGGTCTGAGGGTTTGGTCCGCCTGCTCCGCTCAGCCAGCTGCCGGTGTAGGGTTCTGTTGGGGGGCCCCTGTAAATGTAAAATTTATTTTGGCACGCGAAACCTTAAATTACTGAAGACTTGGCATGCCACTTCTCAAAGGTTGCCGACCCCTGCTATAGGTGCTGCTACTTGTCTGGTGCAGTGTGCATGTTGCCTCCCCCATCACTCATTCCTGTTTCCCACTGAGTCAGAATAGACTCTACTCCTTTTCATTATAGTAGATTAACTTTCTTGGGATTCTGTTTTTCGGGGCAATTGGAACAATCTTAAGTATTTCTTTGTTCAGATTTTCTTTTCTATGCACCACCATTTATTCAAACAGTTTGCAGTGTCTGTATATTTTGTTTTTACAAAACGAGCTACTCCAGTGTTTATTCCGTAGCATATTTTACTACAATTCTGATCCAGTCAAACACATTTGAGAAGCAGAAGAGATAACCAAATGGGAATGTTATCACAGATTCAAAGACATGTTGATTTTACTCCATGTTCACCTATCAAGAAATATTGAAAGTATTTGTCCTTTTACCAGGTTATATACTACCTTCATAGTTTATTTTGTTTGCTGATGGAGTCCCCATAGACACTGGAGCATGAGCCATACCTTCTAGGGCTTTGTTTTTCCCCTACCAGGGGAACAATTCCACTCACAACACTCTCATTTATTATATATTTATATAATTTATTATATATATTTATATAATTTATTATGTTTGTTATGGTAGGAACCAAAGAGTAATTGAGCAGTGCAAGCAGATAGGCACATTTTTCTTTGTGAGTTGAAGATGCCTGATTTACCTCTAGTCTGTAGAGCAGGAGTCTCAAACTCAGTTTACCTTAAGGCCAGTGCCAATCCTCAAATCCTCCCAGCGGGCCATTAATGTCACTCATGCCGCCCAGAACCTGCCCCTCCAAACTCTGCCCCCCACCTGCCTATGGCTCTGGGAGGGAGTTTGGGTGCTGGGTGCAGGCTCTGGGCTGGGGCAAGGGGTGGGGTGCAGGAGGAGTGGGTGGGGTTGCAGGCTCTGGGACAGAGGATGGGGGAAGGGTGCAGTCTCTGGGAGGGAGTTTGGGGGTGGGAGGGGTGTGTGGGGAGGGATGCAGGAGGAGGGGGTGGGGTTGCAGGCTCTGGGAGGGGGTGCAGAGGGAGGGGCTGCAGGCTCTGGGAGGGAGTTTGTGGGCAGGAAGGATGTGTGGGAAGGGGGTGTAGGCTCTGGGAGGGAGTTTGGGGGCTGGGAGGGTGTGGGAAAGGGGAGGAATTGCAGGCTCTGGGAGGGAGTTGGGGGCTGGGGGTGTGTGTGGAGGGGGTGCAGGCTCTGGGAGGGAGTTTGGTGGTGGGAGAGGATATGTGGGGAGGGCGTGGGGGTACAGGCTCTGGGAGGGGATCAGGGGGTGCGGCACTTATCTGGGCCTCCATGCACGGCTGCCTCCAGGCACCGCCCCCGCAGCTTCCCATTGGCTGCAGGGGCACTCGGGGCCGGGGTAGTGTGTGGAGGCACAGCCCCGCCCCGGGGCCGCAGGGAGGGGCCGGCAGACACATGGAGTGAGCGCGCAAGAAGCCGCTCAGCTACGCTGCACTGTCGGTGATGGGCAGGGTCCCAGGCCGTTTTAAATCGCCCGGGGAGCAGCACCCAGGGCCGGCAGGCGGGGCCAAGGGAGAGACCCCCAAATTGCTGGAGCCCCGCGGTACATTGGGGAGGTTCTCGGGCTGCAGATGGCCTGTGGGCTGGGACTTTGAGACCCCTGCTGTAGAGTGAGAGTTTCTAAATCACTCTTGAATCTTTGTTCTTACAGTGGGCAGCGCAAAGCACTATCTGCTGCAGCATTGGGCTGTCCTACACTACTTATTCTTTATTGTTCCTGACACTGAATGTGTCAAAATAATCTCCATAAGAGAGATTACAGAAGGGGCTCCTAACTAGTGCATGGTATTGTCTTCAAACAAACTTGAGACAATGGGGAAAATATTATTTTATATACTATAATACACCACAGAAAAATAATTCATGTAGCACCACATCTTACTAAGCTCTCCCGGAGCTTTACAAAGAGCCATCAATATAGTAACAGTCTGCAACAGCAATAGGCAGCTAAGCATTCCCAATAAGGGATTCAGTTTTTCTTTATAAAGCGGAAGCATCTTTGAAAAATCCCTTTTGGAGGGCTCTCCAGACAGATAGTTTGCTGTTCAGCACCATCAACCACCCAGTAGGACACGCACAGGTGTCAGTGAGATGAACAGGCCAGCATCAAATGGCTGTGTTGGTGCAGGCAGTGTGAAAAGATGGTTTGAGAGGAGATCTTGGACCATTTCCAAAAGCTTGCTAGGTTAGGAGACAGGAACACAGTCCAACATTTTGTTTTGTTTTTTTGAAAGATTGCACTGTAGTATTTAAAAAACTTTCAGTCAGTTACTTCTCTCTGTGTAGAATGGTGGCTGCTGTTGAAAAATGCCTATAATGAAATTTACTTACAAACCAGTTTCTTGTAGCTGTAATACTGTTGTATCCTTTGTAGTTAGACCTATGCTCAGTAACTTTAGTATAGATTTTTGTTCTAATCTTTATGTGCTTAATTTTGTTTCCTAACCTAATGACTCTCTTGCAACTCATTACTTTTCCCTGTGCCTCAACTTCCTGATGAATGCTAACTCGCTGGGTTTTGAACCTCAGGTCCACCAGGTACTGTGATTTCTTCACCAAAGCCTTCTTCTTTTTGTCTTAAATTAAGATTATTAGTTTATTTAAACTACATTTCAAGAGTGAAAGTCACCACTTAACTCAACAGGTGCAATCGCATTGAAGGGAGTGGAGCTGTGCCTCCCTGCGATGACTGGTGCCTTTGGCTCAGTCTCACTAATATTAAGCAATGTAGTTTTTGTTTTTTAAACAGTTCTCATTGAGGTACATTTTTAATTTAGACAAACCTAATGAAACACAGAACTTGGCTGTCCTTTGAAAATAAATGTCCATTTTAGATTATCTTGTAACCTAATAGTGTGGGCCTCCCCAATGCAATTCAACTGGGATTTCATTTAACCTGAAACCAGGATTTTGCATTTGTGCTGTATATAGGAATTATTAGGCTGACCCATGAAATACAAACAAGACTTTGTTAAAATAAGTAGTCATCCTGATATTAAAAAGAGCACGTAATTTTTTTTTCTGTAGCATTTGCCCATTTTATTGATCAAGTTGTGGGAAACTTAACCTTCTGCACAGTTAATTTGTGAGATGAATATAGTCTTTAACTCCTACTTTAGTAACACAATTAAATAAACACCATAAACAAAATACGGGGTCACCAAGGGTTATATGTACTGGGCTGCTGACAAACTTTTAGCATCGCCTTCTGAAAAATGTAGACTTTAATAGGCTAGTTTTGCACAGGGACGGCTCTAGGTTTTTTGCCGTCCCAAGCACCACGCCGCCCGAAGCCCCACACCCCAGAACGCCACGCCGCCTGAAGCCACGCCCCCTCCACACGCCGCCCAAAGCCCCCGCCCCCCCTCCAAGCGCCACACCAAGCCCCCGCCCACCCTCCGAGCGCCGCGCCAGCCCCCACCCCTCCTCCAAGCACCAGCCCCCACCCTCCCGAGCATCGCGCCGCCTGAAGCCCTGCCCCCCTCCGAGCACCGTGCCGCCCGAAGCCCCGCCCCCTGAGCACCGTGCCGCGGAAACAAAAAAAACCCCTCCAGCGCTGCCCCGACGAACCAATAAATAAATAAATAAATAAAAACCTGCGTGTCGCCCCAGCCCAAGGTGCCACCCCAAGCACGTGCTTGGTCGGCTGGTGCCTGGAGCCGGCCCTGGTTTTGCAGCAGGGCAACTGGACCCCAATCCTGCAAGCTCATATGTATGTGACCCCTGAGCCTGCACAGAGCCCCACTGAAATGAATTAAGTCTGCCTGCTTGGATCCCATTGCAGGATCAGGGCTTTGGAAGTCAAAACATTGTGGGGGTTCATTCAAGGTATTATGGCAATGTGCTGCCAGTAAAGAGCAGCTATTCCACCATTACTGCCATCCCAAAACACACACCCACACAAACCTCAACCATACCCGATTTCTTGCTAAAGGATGGTGTTTTAATAATGTCTAGGGTTACAAGGAGTTCCAGGTGAAAAAGGAGATCCTGGACCTCCTGGATTCGACATCCCTGGTCCACCTGGTGACAGAGGCAGTCCAGGATTTCCAGGAACACCAGGTCTCACTGGGCCTCCAGGTTCACCAGGACCACCAGGACGAGAGGGAATATCAGGATTTCCAGGTAAGTTCAAACATGCCAGAAGAGCGTGTGTGTTCCCCACTGTTTAGGCATGCTATCAGCCTTAGTGAGAAATGTCATTGAACTTGGGCTTGCTTACTGTACCTTGCTGACGACTGAAAAGCAGTTTATTCATGGGCACCCATGAGATCCTTCATTGCAATAAATCTGAATTAGGGACAAATCCATGTCTCTAATATTGGATGCACATTTCCGAGTCCCCTAGGAATTTTGGAGGGTGATTGGATCTGTGGCTATTTTGGTGAGGGAGCTTCTCTCTAATTGTAATATCCATTGTCTATCCATTCCCTCCCAGTGCAGGGCTTTGCAGCAGTCACTGTATATTACAGTCTAAGCATTATAGATGGGATTTAGCACTAATAGCACTCAGGCCTAACTCTTTTGCAAATCCCACCCTAAAACCATGTGTATCACCTTTCTTTACATTGTAATGTTATAGAGATGTTTAAATCTGCTTTGAGGTCATATTTTGAGTGTGAAGTTTGGTAGGTACGTAGGTATGCATCATTATTAAAGGGGTTAAAGATTATTTAGGTAAATTAGGTATACTCACATTGGCAGGGCCTGATGAAATTCACCCTAGAATACTTAAGTAACTAGCTGAAACAATCTCGGAACCATGAACTTGTGAAGGATGGGTGAGGCCCTAGAGGACTGGAGAAGAACAAACATAGTACCTGCAGCTGGCCAACATGATCACAGCACCACTCAGGTTTGGCACGTCTGCCCCCATCTCGGTCTATGGAGGGGCAGACTTGCCAAACCTGAGTGGCGCTGTGACCATGTGGGCCAGGTCTCCATGCTGAAGCTGGGAGCCAGGCCCAGCCTGTCCAGCCAAGAGCTGCTGTGCAGTGAGTGTAATATGTGTTCGTTCTCCAACCCTTGCTTCACCCACGCACGCACATGCCCCTATTCTCCCCTCTTTCCATCCCACATGGTGGTTTTCCTGTACCTCTGCTGTGAAATTAATTAAAAATTACTGCGATAAAATCATAGCCTTAGTAGTAATAGCTTACATGGATTTGTCAAGAACAAACCATGCCAAACCAACTTAATTTCCTCCTTTGACAGGGTTACTTGCCTGGTGGATATGCGGGAAGCAGTAGATATGATATCTTTATTTTAGTAAGGTGTTTGACATGGTCTATAAGCAAACTGGCAAAATGTGGTCTAAATGAAATTACTATAAGGAGGGTGCATAACTGGTTGAAAGATTGTAGTGAGGGTAATGATCAATGGTTTGCTATCAAACTGGGAGAGCATAGCTAGTGGGGTCTCACAGGGGCCTGTCTTATGTCTGGTACTATTCAACATTTTCATTAATGACATGGATAATGGAGTGGAGGACATGCTTATAAAATTTGCAGATGACTCCAAGCTGGAAGGGGTTGCAAGCACTTTGGAGAACAGGATTAGAATTCAAAATGACCTTGACAAATTGGAGAAATGGTCTGAATTCAACAAGCTGGAATTCAGTAAAGATAAGTGCAAAGTACTACACTTAGGAAGGAAAAATCAAATGCACAAATACAAAATATGCAATAATTGACTAGGCAATAGTACTGCTAAAAAGGATCTGGTGATTATAGTGGGTCACAAATTGAATATAAGTCAACAATGTGATGCAGTTGCAAAAAAGGCTAAAACCGTGTTGGGCTGTATTAATAGAAGTGTAATAGGTAAGATATGGGCAGGGCCGTCCTTACCCATACGCAAAGTATGCAGCTGCGTAGGGCACCCGGAAATTTGGGGCAAATTTCCGGGTGCCCTACGCAGCTGCCTGCTGCTCCAGCCCCTGCTCTGGCTCTTCCCCAGGGCCCCCGATCTTCAAATGTGGTAAGGGCTGTTGTAAAGAGGACAGTGATCAATTCTTCTCCATGTCCACTAGGACAAGAAGTAGTGGGCTTTAATCTGCAGATTTGGGTTAGATATGAGGGGAAATGATCTAACTATATAAGCGTAGCTAAGTTCTGGAACAGGCTTCCAAGGGAGATTGTAGAATCCCTGTCCCTGGAGGTTTTTAAGAACAGTTTGGACAAGCACCTGGTAGGCATGGTCTCTAAGTGTGCTTGGTCCTGCCTCAACCTAGGAGGCTGAACTTGATGACTTCTCTATGATTTTTCAGTATTTCTGTTTTACTGCAAAAGGATCTGACTCCACACAATGAAAGCCATTATATTCCAAGAAATAGACTGTTTCATTCTCCCCAGTTGTGCCTGCATATTTATAATTACCTCTATGACTTTCAGTAAATAACAGTTTAAATTTAAAATAAATAACTCTCCTTCGTGAAATATTTTATACAGGAAGCGCATTTATATGGCTTATAAGAAACAAACACACACCACTCTCTGCAAGAATTAATAATGGAAAAGCCCATGCCACATTCAAGTATAATTATTTTTCTATATCAGAGGGGTAGCCGTGTTAGTCTGAATCTGTAAAAAGCAACAGAGGGTCCTGTGGCACCTTTGAGACTAACAGAAGTATTGGGAGCATAAGCTTTCGTGGGTAAGAACCTCACTTCTTCTTGCATCTGAAGAAGTGAGGTTCTTACCCACGAAAGCTTATGCTCCCAATACTTCTGTTAGTCTCAAAGGTGCCACAGGACCCTCTGTTATTTTTCTATATGAGCCCGATCCACAGAAGGGCTAAGCACTGTAACACCCATTGAAAGCACTGGGATTTACATGGACTCAGCCTCTCACTGGATCTGGCCCTGTATGTTTTAGGTATAAAATGAGAATTACTCAAGTTAGCTGACTTTGATGTACAGGTTAAAATACCATAGGAATGAAGATAGGTGAAAGTTAAGTACTGATTGCTTTGGGGTTTTTGTTCAGAATGACACTGGTGGTTCAATGCATCTAGGTGCCAAAGGTGAAATGGGTGTGATGGGAGCTCCAGGTCCACAAGGCCCTCCTGGAACTCCTGGCAGAGATGGCCTTCCTGGTCCTAAAGGTAACATTTGTCTGATTATTTTCAGTGCAGAGAATTTAACACTGCTTATCCTTCAAAGATGTTGGGAGCAGCGTCTGATATATTCTTGGCTTTGGTGGGGAGTTACATAGCATAAATCAGTTCAGAATTTCATCACTTGGGTTGGGTTATCTTTCTGACTTTGGTGTTCACAGGTACTTTGTTTAAAGCAGTAGTAAGCTATCCATGTGACATGTTGGAAGGGACATTCTGAGGCTTTAACTGTTTCATCTTTGAGATCCTTGGATTGAAGACGTTAAAGAAATGCAAACGATGATAAAGATAATACTTGGTAAAGTCTGCTTCAGACAATGTAAAAGGTGGACTGATGGCTTTGCATCGTCAAGCCTTCCAGAATTGGCTTTATGCAACATGGATGAAATTCACTCCTCCACATAAAGCCCACATAATCTGGCTGTATGCAGGTGAATTTTGTGAGTTTGGTAGGTAAAATCCACCAATCTCCCTCTGCACCAGGCGGCCAGCAGACTCTCAAACACTGTTCCTGCTTTGAGATCTATTCATTGAAAGCGCTATGTAACAGCTGGATAGAGCTGGTATATTACTTTTAGTTGTTAATGTCGGGTGTGCAATGTGTTGGGGCTTCTGGATCTTTGTTTTGTTATACAGCTATCTGTTCCCTCTGTGCTGGCCTATTCAAGGCATACAGTCCTTTCCCACATGTAGGCACCCATATGCAACCATTCCATATGTGGCCCCTCGTTCAGCCTCCTGCATGGCTTAAGGTGGTGTGGACAGCCTTCCAGGAGCTCACCACCCATTGGGTGAATTTCACTACTTGTGAATAGATCCTGGAGGCCAACCATAGCAGAGTGTGATAGAAACATAATTGATGTTAGCCCACCCTATGGATTACATTTTCCTTTTGCTGTCTGTACATGCTGTAGGCAGTGATGGTTTACCAGGTCAACCAGGACCTTCTGGACTGACAGGGCAGAAAGGCACGAAAGGTGAAACAGGCCTGCCAGGTCCCCCTGGACAAGTTGATCCAAGCAAGCTGGGATCAAAAGGAGAGAAAGGCGAGCCAGGCATTTCAGGTAAGGAATTCCATACATGGGCTTGTTTCCTACAGGTGACGATGAACCAAGATGGATTCTGAAACCTGTCAGTTATAATCAGTTAGTCCTTCGCTGCAAGGAAAACTTAAACTGGATGGGGTCAGGGGTCTCTCTTCTTTTTCTTCTCTTGGAGAAGGTTTAAAGTGACTATTTGAGTGTGACTGAGTTGCTCCATATAGTCGGCTGCAGTGTCCTTACTAGTGAACTCTTATTATTGTGAACATTTGTATCAGAGAAGCATCCTAATGCCCTGGTCAGGATTTGGGTCCCCATTGTGGTAGGTGCTGTGCATCCCTGTCTTGAAGTGCTTGCAGTCCAAGAGTAAAGTCAAAACCACTTGTAAAAGTAGCCCAAATGCAGATACACAGGTTAGAATAAATATGTAGGCTGAGCCTATCCCATACTATTCATATGAGTAACCAGAGCATCAAAATGATCTATTATTGCATTCTATTAACAAACCTAATCTACTATTCTACGCCCCAAGGCAGCCGTAGGGCTTCCTGTCAGTATGGCTGTGAAGCATATTGTCAATGGCTGATGTCAGGAAGCTTGTATTGCCTCTGTCTACACTGGGTTGTTTCTGTTCTGTAGATATTCATCCAGGGTCTTCCATGAACACTGACTTGTGTTTTATGGTACTGCCTCTCAGGTTAGCTTATATGGAGATTTCCACCTGATGAGAGAGAATCCTTACTTGGCATTTTATTCATATATGAGAAAATTTGCTCCTTTGATACAAAAATAAAAAAATTAGTAATTAAGTTTGTCTTTTTCCTTAAAGGTATTCCTGGAGTATCAGGCCAGAAAGGTTATCAAGGTCTCCAAGGCGACCCAGGGCCACCTGGATTCAATGGGCAACCAGGTGCACCAGGATTTCCAGGTAAGGTAGAAAACCCTGCCCATGTACAGCCTTTGTAATGAATGACTTGGATTGTAAAAATGCACATGCAGTTGGTTTTGTGGCAGCAAAATATGGTTTAAGCCATATTTAGGGAACCTTCAATCCACTGCATCATGGTGTATGCATAAGAGGTCTAGTCAGGCGTCTGGTAAGTCTGCTTATCACTGACAAGCCCAATTCAAGAACGACACAGGTTGTTATAAATTTCACAGATCCATGTATTGTCTCTGTGGGAGTCCAAGATTATAGCATGCTGCTTTCTTCTTGCTCACTTTGCTTCCATCCTCTGAAGCTGCACCCAGTGCCAGGTATTCCCTCCAGATTCAACTGGATTCTGCACTCTCCTCCCAGCTTTCTTCATTGATGTTGAATGACTTCATGTCATTTTTACTCACATCGTAGTACCACCATAAAGGGCAACCTCACTTTCTAGATCTAAATATCTGCAGACTTTGAGGAACTTGGGATCCCTATCCAAATTGTGGATTTATTACTCCTAGTAAAATACTAGACGTACCTGAATGCAATTTTTGATCTGGTTGAAGTTTGGGATTGCCATTGGGGTAGCTGGAAATGAGCTTGCTGCTTAGAGCAACCTGATTGGAGGAGTTGTAAGTAGCCTTGACTGACCTACTTAGTCAACATATCCCTACATCATTAGTCCTTACCTCTACAGTTAGCAACAGACCAAACAGAAGTATTGGGAAGGCTAGCTGGAAATCATATCTATGCTTTTAGCTACTGCATGGATCAAAAATCTTACTTCACGGTATTTATTCTGCTGCATCTGAAGCCTCTACATTTTTTGTTCAGTATTTCTCTACCAGCATTGCCTGGTTGCAAGTCTTGCTCTCGGTGTCATATTGGAATTTATGCAATCTTTCAGACAGCCAGGACCCACACCAGTTCAGGCTTTATCGGTCGAATCCATGGGTTTAAACTCCACCTGGAAACTAAAGAACAACCATTGCAGATTAAGGAGCCACCAGGAGAATGTGCTCTTTGTGTGAAGCACTGCTTAAGAAACTGTCAGCCACGTTCTGTGCTAGTTGGTTTCAGATGGTTCCCAAGTTATAGTTGTATGTGCAGTCCATTTTTACTCAAGGAGGAAAGGCATACCTAACTTCATCAAGGTCTGCTGCTGAAAGAAAAGTTTTAAATCTTCAGTGCAGATTGGGAATAAAGGTATCTCAAGGCAGCTGGGCACCCAAAGAAACCCCAAATTAGAAGATGGCCATATTCATGTGAGTAATCACTATATCAAAACGATTTGTCATTGCCATCTATTAACTAAAGTAACCTACTTTATAGGCCCCAAGGGAGAGCCAGGGCTTCCTGGGCAGTCAGGACCAGCAGGACCTCCAGGACAAAAAGGTGCCATCGGAGAGACGGGGCTTCCAGGTTAGTTACTAAAAGGCATTGATCCGGTCAGTATGTTTCGTCTCTGCAGAGCAGAGGCAGATTTGCATGTGTAATGTGTATATGAATGTAAATATATGTGAAGTAGTATGCATATACTTATGTGAAGAGTACAGAAAGAATATATGGTATACGGCTTGGCATAGAAAATTCAGACTTGTATAATAAAATATTTAACAAAGTACATTCATTTTAAAGTACTACAGATACAAAGCTGGAAGGGTGTATTTCTATTGTAGCTTTCATGTGTAGTTCATCTGAGACCACAAATCTGTCTAAGAATCTTATTACAATTTTTATTGGGCCTGGTCTCTCATTTTTCAGATTTCACCCAACAAAACAGTTTAGAAATGAAAAGGGCTCTGTGGACTGGCCCATCAGAGGGAAAATAAGATGGGTTATTTGCTCAAAAGAAAATAGATACAGTAATTCAGTTACTTTGGAAGAAGTGTTGGGACAACACCACCAATATTTTGGGGGTTATAGTAGTAATTGGTTGCTATTTACTATCCAGGGCCTCTTGGTTTTGTCAGAGTTTAAAAATATACACACACAGGCAATATTTATATCCTTGTGCATTTTATAAAATTCCTTCCCCTTGTATGAGAAATATGCTGAAGCCCTGAGAGATTTTAGCTGTTTGTTTGTTTGTTTTGTTTGTTTTTGATTAAAAAAATAAGTCTCATCAGTCATTCAACTCTTCATTAGTCCTTCCTGGTCAGTTTACAATTTGACTGACTGTTTGGAAGCTGCTGCAAAACCATTATTTTTTGATATTTTGGACAGGTGTCCCAGGTATTAAAGGCTCTCAAGGCATAGCAGGACGTCCTGGCCAGCCTGGCCCACCAGGATTTCCAGGATTAAAGGGGGAGAAAGGCAACCCAGGTCTTTCAGATATTGGAATCCCTGGCCCTAAGGTATATTTCAAAATCCTTCCCTAGAAGGTACTGTGGGTGAATGATATTTCTGTGTTAAAGAGCATTATTTTTTTTTATGTGAAGAGAAAGACACACTGGGATTCAGTGTTTTTAAGATTAAAATAAAGATTCATTTGAAAGGAAAAAACGTTTTTTTGAAAATCTGCATACAACTCACTTCCCCTGCAGCCAACGGTAGCATTGGCTTTCCTCATAAAAGTCTTTGTTTATCAAGAATTGTTTAACAGAGGGCCATCTACCAAGAGAAGCATCTGTGATGTCCATTTCCATTGGTAGAGAGAAATATTTTAAAGCAACTAGAACAGCTGGAGAAACCCCTGTCCGTGTTGTTATTTGCATTTGGCAGAAAGTTGCATATGAGACTATCCTAAATTATGGCTCACTTAAGATTCCTTATAGGTTGTCATTATGTTATAATTGGTGACATAATGACAACCTATAGGGGGTAGTAGAATGAACTGCTCCATTCCAATCTCAAGCAGCCACAATTAATTCTCGAAAAATGGTGACTACAATATGCAGAGGTGCCATTTAGAGATACATCCACAGGGAAGAGGCAACTAAAAGGTCACAGTTGCTGCTGCCAAAAACTAAAGCTTGAAAAAAGATACTGGTGCCCAGATTTTCAAACATTCACTACATAAGTGATCGGACTTTATAAAAAAGTAAGCTCCTAGCAGCTGTCACTGGAACCTTATGACTAATCTTGAGAGACAATCTGTTTAGCAAAAGCAATACTTAGATAAAATATCACACACTTCTGAATTTTTCTTCCTTCTACAATATCCAAGATAACTGCATGGCAACAGAGTCTTGGCTTCTTAAAAGATTCTGTTGCTTCTTTTCCACCTGATGCCATAATCCTGTTTGACCTCACAGTTGTTGCTGTGAAAATGATTTTGATGTTTTAGGGAATTATAGAGTGACAAGGTGGGTGAGGTAATATCTTTTATTGGACCAACTTTTCCATTGGTGAGAGAGAGACAACCTTCTGAGCTTAAACAGAGCTCTTCCTCAGGTCTGGGAAATGTTTGGGGAATTATGGCACTTGGGCAAGGAATCAGAACAAGAAGCAGAAGTATATGTGAACTCGTTGCTACTGCACTGATAAAATAACGAGTAGGCATAGAACTAATAGAAATAGCTCATTGACTTAGCAAGGTATCTGATTGGAATGTTAAAACTAAGGGGGGCCAAATTTATTTTTGGTGTAACGATTGGTAACCAGGATAAACGTGGCCAGAGATCTCCTACCTGGACTTGTCTTGTTGCCAATGATCCCATAAATGTTTATGAAACTTAGTTCATCTCTTACTTTGAAAAGCATGAGTTGGTGGTGTTCCACTCCTTAAACCTGTGCTTATACCATAGGAGCAGATTTGAACGGTTTCTAGCTCCAATTTGAGGAATATAAAGTGTTTGCTTAAAATATATTGGTAGCTCAATAACACCTACTAGGAAGATCTGACACTTTATTTATGACTGAGACTTTCAGAGCCACTTGTGGGATTTGAATGCCCAATTCCCATTTTCATGACATCTAGCAAAGCCTAATGGCTGAACAGAAATCTGAAGTTAGTGGAGAGCACTGGAACGCAATGGGGTATATAGGTGTGAATCTATTTGTGTAAATAATGTGACAATCTCAACCTTTACTATTGGTGATGATGCGTGAGTCAGAAAGAAAACAGTGGTTTACTTTCAGAGTTGAGGTTCCAGGGCTGACAAGTTAGAAATATACTCTGTGCTTGTAAATTGAACAGGTTTTACATGGCATTATTGACATGCAATACACCTGGGCTCCCACCATGCCATTTTTACAGTGGTATGTTTAAAATTGCTAAAAAAAAAAAATTTCTCCATGTAGAGCTAAAAGAAAATAACCTCTCCAACTTTTCACAATGCCAAAGAACAATCTTTGGGGAAAGGCTCTGGGGAACACTATACAAACAAATTGTAGCGGCCACCATTAAAATCTTTACAATTGTCATTTTCAAGTAATAAACGTTACCAAGGTAGTTCCAGCACTAAGCATTGGTTAACATCAAGTTAGGCAAAAAGAAAAACTGTGAAGATTTTAATAACATTCATTGGTGTCTGATGTCAAGAACAGGAACATACAAAAATAATGAAATGAAATGAAAATGAACGGATCTCATTTTTGCCTAATATTTTCCAGGGTGACACTGGTTTCCCTGGATACCCAGGTAACCCTGGCAACAAAGGTACACCTGGAAATCCTGGTTTGGCTGGATTACCAGGTAATCCAGGTGCAAAAGGAGAAGCAGGCCTTCCTGGATTCCCAGGTAATTTTACTTGGAATTTTTATTGGAATTTCCTGTCTTTCGCTCAGGCGCTCATGTTTTGGCTTCCGTCTCCAGGTAACTTGAATGGTGGCAGGCTGTAATTGCTCGGGGTTCTTACTGTGGAGCCAGTTCATGTAATGCTTCGGGAATCATCACTGCAAAGGGATAGAGATACATCATTTTAAACTTCCTTCTAAAATCAATGTCAATTCATTTGCAGTGAGGGGACCAGAACACATGAACTTTTGTGAAAGCCAATACTACGACTGGGGTTATCTGCAATGGTCAGATTACTAACTCCTTTGACCCACAAAATATCTGAGTTTGGCCATACTTTTTCCCTTGTGGATTGCTACAACAAAGCCCTTGTGGATCGTGGCTTTTATTATAACTTACTACAAAATCTTGGTTTCTCTAAAGAATTAATTGTAAAGAGGAGATTTTTTCAGTGTATACAAATATGAATTCATTAGGTTTGGCAATCTTATCTAGAGACTTTTTAACAGTCAGTGTAATTCAGGTTAGGGCTACACTACAGAGCTTACAGCGGCTTACAGCAACGATGCAGCTGCGCTGCTAATGCTGATGCTCTAAACTGACGGGAGAGAGCTCTCCTGTCGACTTAATTACTCCATCCCCGACGAGTGGCAGTAGCTATGTCAGCGGGAGAAGCTCTCCCACTGACATAGCGCTGTCCACACCAGCACTTAGGTCGGCGTAATTTATCTCACTCAGAGGGGTGGCTTATTCACACCCCTGCGCTACATAGCTTATATCGACCCAAGTTGTTGTCTGTAGACAGCCCCAGTGCTCTCAAATCCAAATTTAGTGATATATAAACTAAGGGACCAAACATGATAGGTGCTAAGTGTCCTTAACTCACATCAGCTTAATGCTATGGAGGTGAGACCCATGTCCCATTAAGATCTTTTTCTGGAAAGGAGGTAGGGAGTGGGGAATGATGGGTTAGCTGCTGTCCATCATGCTTTCACTGTGTTGGTAACTAAATATGCTGTTGCTGTTTACTAGGTTATATCCATTTTAGAGACGATACTGTCTGACTTAAGTTAGAGATGCTATTGGCCTTCAGCATTAAGTAATTAAGAAGGTGGGATTCTGAAGGATGGCAGGAAAAAAACACCTTTAGGCAACCATGTTTTATGTTGATGAACTTCCTCTTCTTTAAATTCCTACTGCCCCTTTAAATGAATGGTTGCAAATCTATGATATTAACAGTTGCAGCATGTATTGTACAGTATCTTGATACTTTCTTGACACTCTTTACTTGGTCTGACTTGTACCTTATCCAGTGCTTACCAGTACCTGATAAAACACTGCAGTGTCTTGTTTGATTATTTGATTTGATTATTTCACAGGGACACCAGGAATTGTAGGACCAAGAGGTATTGATGGACCCCCAGGAAATCCTGGTCTCCCGGGATCACCTGGGCCACCAGGTAGGCATGAATCGTACAACAAAGTCAAGCTTGCAGAACCTCAGTTATCTTTGTATTATTTAAGCCTGGCTTATGCTGTTCACCAGAAAGTTCTATGACCTATAGTAGATATCTGACTCCCAAACTGTGACTTGAAGAATTAAACAGGAAAGAGTGATTTGAAATAGCTTCAAAGCTTTAGTTGAAAGTGAAAGCTATGAAATGCTGTTTGAAAAATCCAAATTCCCTTTCAGAAAAATGTAGGCTGGCATTATGGGTTCTTTATGTTTCTTCATAATAATTTCTGACATGGAGTCCCATCTTGGATGGCAAAATTCTCATTGATTACAGAGGGCATATGACCAGATCCACTAATGGCAAGTGCAGATTTACCATGGTGGAATTAGACCTGGCAAAAGGAGTACTGTGATTACAAGTGCTACACTATGCATCGAATTATTGGGTTAAAACTGTAAATTGTCATGGGAGTTTTGCCTGCAGGATTTGGTCCCATGAACCTTTTTAAAATTTGAAATAGCTTCTTTTTTCATATCTTGACAACTATATTGTGTGATGTGTATCTATTCTCATTCTCTCACACACACATGTACGTACAGTGTCCTGAAACCAAATTACAATAATTCCATTATACTTGAACCTTCTGTTAGCAACCCTGACTACTTGTGTCACTGACAAAGTTATCTCATTACCTTTTGAAACTAGCAAGTATCTGTTTCTGTATCTGAAGGCTTTCTTTATATTAAGCATTGTAATAGCTTATCCTGTGTTTGCAGAAGCAAGAACCTAATTTCACCTACGAAAGGAAGCATTAGATGGATTTTAATCACCATTAAACTGCTTAAAGATTACAGTTCTGTGACCTTTTTCTGTGAGTGCAGAAAGCAGAGAAGGAAAGAGTTTTGGTTTTGATTTTAAATGTTCTCATTCACACGGATTTGATATTACTTGGTCATTCCTTCAGTTTTAGTTTTGTGGCAGGTGTGCTGTTGCTCTAATATGTTGCTCTATTTTTTTTAGGTGGTGATGGCCGTCCTGGCCCCCCAGGTCTTCCAGGGGAGAAAGGGCAACCAGGTCGGGATGGTATTCCTGGACCAGCTGGACAGAAGGGTGAACCAGGTTAGGTTCCTTCCTTTTTATTTTCTGCTTCTAACTCTGTGTTCTGATTTCTGCTCTGTCCTCTTCCAAAACCATCCATGCTCCCTCGGAACAGCCTCTGTGATTCCCAGTTCTTGAGGATGGACACAAAGGAGGGCATCAAGCCTCCAGTGAGATACAGGGCAGGAACTCTCTTCACTCTTAGACATTTGGCCCTCTAAGGCTTTTGCAGTTGAGCACAATCCCTTCCCCTCTAATTCCATTCCAGCTGCCATTGCTTCCACTACCTCTAGGGATGGGCTGTACCCATCCTGCCAGTTCACTTTATTTGGCCCACTAACCAGGGATGCAGCCATGGGTGGGCTCACCCAGGTCCACCCAAATCTGAGTGTGAGAGGAGGTGGCTCTGCCAGCACCTGGAGTGATGGAAGGGGTGAGAACCTTGGTCAGCACGGAGCAGATGATGGTGAAAGGGGGTGAGAGGCGGTTCTTCCTACCGCCTGGAGGAGAGGAGTCAGTTCCTCTGCACCTGCTGCAATGCAGGCAGAAGGTGGCAGCTCTGGTTACTATGGACTCACTCCAGGATGGCCCTGGTGGACAGCTGCTGAGGTTGCTGAATGGGGGTAGCGTGTCCCCAGTGGCAGGGTAGTGTTGGCGGGCACAAGCTCATCGTCCTTCCCAGAAATCATGTAGCTGAACATGGGTGGGCAGGTGTATGTGGTGCGGCATGGTAGCATTGTTGTGGGACTCATTGCTCTGGTGCCCGTTCTCCCACGGCAGCTTGCAGGCTGCTGCTGTGACAGCAAGGGCCTCTTGTTCCTTAGCCATGAAGGCTCCTCTTCCACTATATCCTGGAGCCTTTAAAAAAAAAAAAAAGAATGACCCACCAAAGCATTTTAGTGGGTTGTGTGGCCCTCTACTACCTTAAAAATGTCCATCCCTGCTCTAGAACCTTCGGTACTCCCTTAAAAATAGCGACTATCACACAACTACAAATGCAAATTTACCAAAACCCATAATGTGAAAGACCATCTTGAGGATGGAAAGAAACATGCCATGTAAGCAGCATATCACCTTGGAGGAGATCCCTTATCTCTGAGGGGAGATGTGGAAGCGAGCGAGAACCCTGTTAGAAACCCCCCCCCCCTTAAGGAAACCGAATTACCAGTAAGGGATTCTAACTTCTTATCCTCACCCTAGGCTTCCTGCTTCTGGAGATCTGAGCACTCCACATTTGTAAAAAGATTAATCTGTTTCTTTTCAGGTCAACCAGGTTTTGGGCGCCCAGGACCTCCTGGACTCCCAGGATTATCAGGCAAAGTGTCATTGTTCTTTTTTAATAAGGATGTTTGTAAAATGTATCTACACACAAAAGGGGGGAAAGGTGGTAGACGTTTAACTGATATCGTTATGCTGTACCAAATTAACAATGTAGCAGTAACCTTTTATCTCCTGTACTACAGTAGGACCTCTCTAATTTGCATCAGTAACTGAGAGACCCATGGCTCACTATTGAACTTAGTGAATTAACAATTAAGCAAAAAAGACAAGATGGTTAAATCGACTGCATCATACACTGTACTTTGTTGATTTACTCCTAACAAATATAGCTTAGTTATGAGGTATGACAATGGATAAAATTTGCAGAAGCACTAAGTGACTTTCAAAAGTCACTTACAAATTTTCAGAAGACACTTAAGAGTCTAATTTCCTTTGACTTTCAAGGTGACTAAGACTCCTAAATCACTTGGCCACTTTTGAAAATTGTATCCAGTATGTCTGCGCTATATTATATGAAATGAATAAAGTCTTAATACTGGAGGATCTCACCACAGCAATGTCATGTCCATTAAACCTTTGCTCAGAAGTGGGGTTGTGAGACCCTTATGAGTTTGAGCATCAATGGATTTGAAGAGTAGCAAAGTGAGATTTAGCAAGGTCCACTTGCATGCCCCAAGTTATACAACTTCTTGTCCTGCAAGAATTCTCAGCTCTTTAGAGTGTCTGAGTCTGATTGTCCTCTCACGCCAGTCTTACATTGGTGTAATGCCATTGGTGCCAGTGAGGTGTGTTCAGATTTACACCTTTATAAGCAAGAATGGAATCAAGTCCTAGTACTTCAACTGAAGTTTGAATATTTTACATATAACTAAACTAAATACAGCATCCATAAACATGTCTGTTTGGTTTAACAGGGCAAAAGGGCGAGATGGGATTACCTGGCCCTCCAGGAGCCCCTGGACTTACAGGTCTGAAGGGTGAACCAGGTTTCCAGGGATTCCCCGGTCTACAAGGTCAACAAGGTCCACCAGGCCTGCCTGGGCCACCTATGGAAGGTCCTAAAGGTAGTCCTGGTCCACAAGGTGTACCGGGGAGATCAGGTAGGAATGCGGTTCATACCAGTCCATCTCTGTCAATAATTCTTTATTTTGCTGGCAGGTTATCAGCCTTGAGAACTTCTGAATTTCAGACCAATTCTTTTGATATAGTGTGTGGCTGACAGCTGTGTTTCCATGGTATAACCTTTAAATATTTCTTGGTAATCAAAAGGCTGTCTTGCCAAAAGCAACAATATTAAGACGGATACTAAAAACAAATAAAAATCTTGATTTCTGCTAGTCTCTTTTTTGAAAGACCCTGCTCATACCTGGCAGCAAAATACAATGCATTGATAAACGTGAGATTCTCAGCATGTTGTCACAGCAATCATCTAGAGAGCACCAAATCAACTTTTGCAGCATCTGCCAAATATGCCTTTGTGGTATTGTCACATGATCAATGAATTTCATCGTGCACAAAAATAAAAGTAATAAACTCCATCGTTCTAGGACCCATGAAAATCAAATTCATATTAGCATCACAGCATGATCAAATTGGATAGTGGTTTCTTCATCTCAACATCATGTATGCACATCATTGTTCCATCGTGTCACACGTTCCAGTGGATTCAGTGCAACACAATGCAGTCTTCATCTTTCCATTCCATGTTTGCATCTTGTTCCTGCATCTACTAATTCTGGAAATGATGAATTCCATCCTGGGTTAACATCCCTGAGCAGATCTCTGGTGTACTGAGAAATTAGATTAATTTATGTGTTTATATATTTCATGGAAAATTAATCGATATTAAGATGCCACTTTTGAGCGATTAAGGACTGTGTCAGTGAATATTCTGTCTTTCACCTCTCAAGGCCTTGTCTTATAGTTGTTACTTGGACTTGAAATTAATTAGCAGCTAATACTATAAATTGCCACCCAATACGCTTGACATTCATTTTCAAGAGAAGCAGCTTATTGAAGTGAAGTTGTTTGCTTGCTTACAAATAGAAAACACTTTTTTTTTAAACTGAAACTTCGCAAGTATTCTGAATTTGGGATTTTTCATTGGTGAAAGCTCTGGGTGAGGAAGGTAAACATTGAGTTAGTGCATTTACAAAATAACTCCTATCCGTATATTGGCAATTTAGGGGGCGGGGGGGAGTTGTAGGGGTTTTTTCAAAATAAATTTTCTAAGGTCTTTAGGATTGTGAGCTTGGAGCCAAATTAACCTCTGGTGCAGGTAGATGCAACTCCAAGTAAGGGCTGTGACAAGTTAGACCTTTGAGATCTTCAGATGAAAAGTGGTATCCAAGTGCAAAGTATTCTGATGATGAAACATTCCATAGGGCAGCTGATTGCTGTTCTATAATGATCAGAGCCTTTACTTAAAATAATTTCTCATCTGAAAAGTTACCCCACAAAATCTAAACTGTATGAGGTAAAACATTACATTCTGAACAATTTGTGATCCCATATTTCACTTGTAGCATAGCTATATTTCTGCTGGTCTCTGATCCTGTTTACATGTTTCATATAAACCCTGCAATTATTAACCGAAATTAGTCGGCAAGGTAGAAGACAAGAACATTATTTTGTGCACATTTTAGGTTATCAGTTGGAAAACACCAGTGAAGTTCTGCTCAGGCATGTTTTCTCTCTTTCATCTCCATTTTTGTTGCATGGAGTGTATAAAGCGAAATGTTTGTCTTGCTCATTTGTGCATGGACTAATGTGGATAAACCAAACTATTACTGCAGTTCTATTACAATCAGCACTTTGTAGAACAAAAGGACTATAGCCCATTGTTGAAATGCTGCTTTCATAACATTTCAACCTCAGGCAGTTAATCATAAAAGCAGCTCTGCTGCTGACAAATTATCCCACTTCTAAGGAAATAATAAATAAAAATGTGAATCAGCTGCATCCATTGCTTGTTAACTTCTGGGTGTATTTTCAGACTAGTTAAAGTGACCAAATTCAAACCCGGAATTATTCCATTGACTTCTGCTGAGTTACATCTGGAATGAGTTTGGCATGATGATAATAGTAAGGGTTTATGAATAGCTAATACAGTAAAGCAGATTCCTAAGAGAATGAAACACTATTTTTAACTCTGTTTTATTATTGACCATGAACAATAATAGTTTGGTGTTTGCATACTGTATGTAAAGCAATATTGAGCTAAATCTAAATTGAAAGGTTTAGTTTAATACATTGACATTTCTAACAGTTTTGATGTTTTTCCCCCTGTTGTAATGATGGCCTTGGTGAACTTTGATCCCTACTCCCAGGTCCTTCAGGTTAGCCCCTTAACTCCAAAATAGTAATTTTGCATGAAGTTGAATGTGTATACTTTAAAAAACCATTTGTTGATGTATAAATGTAGAGAACTAAAGTCAGGTATACCAAGTCATTCTTCATACGTACCTTTGATGTGTAGTAGTACAGGAGAATCAAATGCAGGCTTCCAGACTCCACTGTGCCCATCATTTGGGGACTGATCCTGGGAAGTGCTGAGTATCCTTTGTTCCCTAACTACAGACGAGTTAAGACCATGTGGCACCCTACTTGTGGCTTTCAGAAGCCTGCAGGATTGTGCCCCTGACTGGAAATATATTTTGTAATATTTCTTCCCAGTCCAACTGAAAGGGGAAAAGTAAGATTTCTGCCACCCTCCCCTTTTAAAAACTGGTATGCTGCACAGTGTTCTCATCCCTTGCCTGGAGATCCATGGTTTGCAGGTCAGTTAGATGACAACATTCATTTCTGTAAAACCTGCAGTTGTTGATTATGGACAGTCAGGAGTGAGGGCACCGTATGAGGAACACAGTCTGGATTAGCCTTCATAATCTATTATGTTGTTTCTTTGGAAAAGTTGACAAGCATATGTTTTGTATAATCTTAAATGTAGATTTTGAGAGCCAAGAATTCCTTATTTTTTACATTCTGTGTCCTGCAAATTTAACATGGCTATCTTGATTGTTGTTTTGAGTCTTAGAGAAGGAAAACACTAAATGAAATAAAAGAAAAGTGAGGCAATGGGCACCTCATGTGGTGCCTCTGCTGTGATACTTGTTCTCTGTAAAATATTTGTTGTTCACCAAACCAGTTGGGGGTCTGAGGAGACCTATAGGCTTTTTATTTAACAAGCAGCAGGAGGAAGGAAAATAGATGTGTATGCCAGTGCATATAGAGGGAAGTGAAAGAAGACTTTTCCAAGGGCAGGCTGGGCAGAAAGATGATTATCCATTCATGCTGTTACGCAGTTCTAGTTATTATGAATAGCTCGCTTAGGGCTTGTCTACAAATGAAAGCTTTGCCAGTTATACTGATATGGTTAAACTGATATAGTTCCCTGTGTGGGCCCTCTTATTTTAGAATTAGAATGGCATTTTTGTAGCTTAAATGCCTTCCAAAGTGACATAAACTACCCCAAAAAGGCCCTCTTGTTTGAGAATACAAGTGCCTACCCAGTGACTATACCAGTATAACTATAGCACTTCAAATTCATGTTAGCTTATGCCAGTATAATTTTCCCATGTAGACAAGCCCTTATTTTCATAACCTTATTTCATCTCCGTAAAGTTAGTAGAACACAGAGAGAGGCTTCCATTGCCATTTACTAGTCTAACTACATTGGAGCACAAAGCTATCTCCTCTATAAGGCTGCAGAAGATGTTTCATAAGCACTTAGCCATTTTTTCAGATTTATTTAAATCATAGTATATTGTGCATGTAGCACTAGCCAGATGTTGTAAAGTCCCAGTGTCTGTCTTTAGAATGAAAATGACTTGGCATACCTATGTAATTACAATTTTATTCAATGAAGTCTTGAAAGTTTTGCTCTGATGACTTTTAGGAAACAGTGCTGTGATCAAAGTTCAATAATGAATCCAATTTAGTTTTAACTGTGTACACTAAGTGCTGCTAGAGACTTAATGTACCAACCTATGTCCACATCTCACTCTAGATCTTAAAGTATAAAAAGAATGTGGTCTCCTCTTTTTATCTAATTGTGGTTTTGTCTGCATCACAAAACCATCACACAGTGTGGCTTGAATACCAGTCATGCTTCAGGAGAGGCCCTGCATCTTGGGTAAGCAGAGGGGCTACAGTTCATGACAGAGGGCCACCTGAGCTAGCCCCGCTCCAAGCTTTGTCTAATACTCTCTATCTCACCAAATTCAGCACAGACTCTCAGCTAGTCATGCATCGTATTTGGAAATCATAGCAAAACTTACATACATTTTATAAGAAATTAACATTAGCAACAAGATGCTATTTTTAACCATTATAAAGCTAGTATTAATAAAGTGTCAAAAGTGTAGAAAAACAGAGCATTGAGATAAACCTGACATGTTTACTGTGGTTTTTAGCTGAACGTTGCATGAAATATATATTTAAATCATTTCACTGACATGAAAATGGGTGAGGGGTGATGGATCCAGATTGTCTTAATTCTGGAGGATGTCAGGGAGAAGGTCACTAAAGACTTTCCTGCACTGAACAGAAGAACTCTTAAATTGGCTTTCCAAGTGTGTTGCAGCATAAAAAAATCTTCCTAAGAAATTAAAACAGACCAATTAGCATTTTGTGGCATTTTTTATCAAGAACAATGCCAACAAGAGAACAGTTCTAAGCATAGATGTACATGCCATGCTATATACTTTCCTCCAGATTACATTTCTAGCACCTGACCAGTGCACATTTAAAAAATTTTCTTTTGTTCCATTTTTTTGTATTGCTCACTAGTATTCTGCTCTTCAACTTCCTTTCACAAATGGTGACATTCGCATCTGTGCAGTGGGACTTAAGTGGTGATTGCATCGTGTGCTAACCTTCTGCACAGAGATGAATTTCAGCCAAAAAGAAGGTGAAAACTTCTGAATCTATTCATTAAATTGGATATTCACCAGACTCCAGGCCACGGAGAGACTGAGTGTTGTCAGTGAAATGGTTACTTAGGACAACCCTCATTTGTACAAGACTAACTGGCAGCAGACCTCACTTGTAATGTTAAAGCAAAAACATGCTCTTCAGTAAAGCTTAAGTTTCTGATTTAATGAAGAGTGTCATGTTGGCCTTAGTAGCCTAATCACCAGAATAAGTTGTATGTGAAAATGTATATATTTGCCTACTCATGTATGGTTTCTTGCATGCATGTTGATTATGTTGTAAATACAAAATATACTGGTGAAACGGGTTATTGTTTAGTGCATATACTATCATCCGTACTATTTCTAACTAGTAATCTTGTTTTGTACTGTGTGATGTCTGATCCTTCTAACATCGATCATTGGGCTTTGGTGAACTCTGATCCTTCCAGGTCCTCCAGGTTAGATTCTTAACTTGGTCAATTTATTTTACTGCATTGCATTTGTCATACGAAAAATTGATGTTTCTCTGTAATTCAAAGATTGTTTTTAAGTGCTGTGGGTACCCTGTAGATGGTACCTGTTGACAGTTACATTCCTGAGAAGGTAACCTGTAATTAGTTCTCATGTGTGCAGTACCAGATCCAGTTTCTCTTCAGAATAAGCTTGTATGGTGGCATGTGTATGTAGCTGTCAACTGCACGACTTGTTTGATATGTGGCACTAAATTGCTACTGAATTTTAAAAAGAAATGGTTAGGGTTTTATCTTCAGAACTGCATGCAGAAATCTCACTCATCAAATCCATTCTCTGTACATGGCCTCTTTGAGGACTTTAAAGAGAGACTTTAAATTGTTAACGGTTTCAGAAGAATTGAAAAGCCAGTACACTTATAAAATCTTATTACATGGGTAGAATTAAGGAGGAGAAAGTCATGAATTCTCCAGCAAAGGAAGACTCTATTTGTTAGACCCCTTCATCTCCACATATAAAGGTATAAATGGATATAAAGCATAGCAGCACTTTCCATTTTATTTGCCATGCAGTTTGTGTCACATATGAGTAACGGTGACCTTGTATTTATCACTGTGGAACAAAGGTGAAATGATCTGATCAGGTGTTTTGTTTTCAATATACTATGAGTTGTTTTTATGAACTTACATGAAAATGTCAACAGGGTATTTCACCCTCTGTCTACATAAAGGAAAGGGTAATGCAATCCCCAGGGTCGTGTTTAGGTACTCCCTACTGCTCAGTGGAGAAATTTGTTGAGTGCACATTTAAGAAAAAACTAATCCTGAATGTGAGAGAAAATAATTGAAACAAATGTCCAATCTCCATTGGGGTTTATATATTGAAATCAGCCTAATTATTGGAGAGGAGATTAATCAACTGAAAGGGGCATTCACCCCTGAGCTTTGGTTGGGGAAGGCTCTGCTCTTACCCCTACGCCTGTCTCCTCTGCCTCTTAAGAGGTGGAACAGCCTCTAAGAGATGCAGGATTTAGTGGCATTTTTTTACCTTCCCCAGTGAGGAGCAGCACTTTAGGGAGGGGGCACACCGGTCCTGCTTCCCTCAATGGAAACGTCAAACTCTGTCTGCAGTAGGTGGCAGCATTTTACGCTCTGTGTGTGTCACTCTGTGACACTGGCTTTCACAATGGAGTTGGTCAATCAAGAAAACACTCAAGAAGGGGAAAACGCTATGCATTCCCATTAGATTGGCCCTAACCATGCACTTTGCATTGGGGGGGGGGGAAGCCGAGCTAAAATATAGATATTTTAATGTAGAGACCACAGTCCTTATATGCAAATCCATACAGAATGCACAGGAGTCATGGGCAGGCTGACTCATACTGATCCATGAACATCTGTTATGTAATATCAAGGTCTGCCAGGCCCAGAAGGTCCACGGGGTCCCCCTGGAAATGGAGGATTTAAAGGAGAAAAAGGAAACCCAGGTCAGTCAGGCCAGCCTGGCCTCCCTGGTCTAAAAGGAGATCAAGGACAACCTGGACGCCAGGTATGATAAGGAGTGATGCTTATTTCTAGCTGGGAGTGTTTTATTTTTAAAAAGAGTAAAATATGGAGCCTTCTAGTTGGAAGATGCATTTTATAATGAACCTAAAGCCAGACTGTAGTTTCTAACACTCTGGAACAGATCCTGGCTTCTAGTGGGCAGAGGAGGTGTAGAGGATGTTGGGATCACCGCTAACCCTCTTCCCTCCCGCACACAGGTGGCTGGGCAGGATTTCTCCATAGTGTCCAAGTGAGAGCAACAGTAGCTAATGCGTCCCCTTGCTCTGTTGCCCCTTGCCAGTGAGGGATGATGACAAATTTCCCAGTCAGAGAGAGAGAGAGAGTGTGTGTGTGTGTGTGTGTGTGTGTGTGTGTGTATTATATACCACTGTAGGCCACCCACTGGTCCTGTTCACAGATGTAATAATAAATGAGCCCTATTGCATGCTCTCCTTTTTTTTCTGTGGATTTATACATTCATGGTGCTGTTTCCTGGCTCATTAGGTTTCTAAGTGTAGCAAGAAAGCTTGGAAATCCTATAGATTCTTGTTTGTCCCCAGTCCACCTTTTTTCTCTCCTGAGACTCAATGAGAAGATTAAATAATTGTGAAGCTACTTTTTTTAGGGTGATCCTGGTCGTCCCGGCCTGAATGGAATGAAAGGTGATCCTGGGGTTCCAGGTGTTCCAGGATTTCCAGGTATTTAAAAATCATTTCAAACAAAGCCTTTAGAACTCAGTAATGTCCAACTAGTAGAGGAGAGGAGCCCGCTTTGGGCACTCATGCTGTAGATTTTTTCAGGAAGCACATACTTTCACTGTGTAACTGTATTGGTTTGGTGTTTCAGGTATGAAGGGTCCCATTGGCCCTCCAGGAGCAATTGGTTTTAAAGGTGATCAAGGCCCATCAGGTTCACCAGGTATGAATCATGGTTGATGCTACCCTGCCACTTTCTTGTCTTCGGGGAGGTAGAATTGGACCCAAAGGCATGGAACCAAGTCCATTCCTGGTGTAACTCACTCAGGGGCAGAGATACCCCAGCAATGGAATTTTGTCCTTGTTGTGCTATGATATGAATAGCAATTTAAACACCATTATAAAATAACAAACACCATTCATTGTTTTTAAAACTTTCCTTCCACTTTCGTAGTAAGGGAAAAGCCACTTAGATATCTGATGTAGACCCATCCCTCTTCATTCAGTGGAAAGAAGCTGCTCAGGAGGGAGGGGGTAGCTAATGATTTCCCGTTCCGACACTTCCTCCACTGAGTTTTTTCAATGTGGTTGTTTTGTGGTACCATGGAGAAAAGGACTTCAGCACAGTCTAACACCAGTAATAAAGCTGACTTTACTCTGTGTTTCCTTGGATATATGGAACAGCCCCTATAAGAGTCAGTCTATCCTTTTTGCAAGGATGCAACTAAGAGCAGATTTTTGACTTGAACCTCTAGTTGCACTGTTTATTCCATTGATCAGATCTCTTGGCTGATGTCATCTTAAAGAATTATAGGGCTGATGAACTAATCAAACTTCCCTGTGTGTCTTTTGGAGTCACCTCCATCTTGGATTGTCCGTCTCTCTAATACAAACTTTCTTTATCCTAGGTCCACCAGGCTTACCTGGCCCTGCTGGACAAACCATTGTAGTAAAAGGTGACCCAGGTCCTCCAGGTCCACCAGGCCAGCCTGGATTGAAAGGGCCACCTGGATTGTCAGGCCCACCAGGATTGCCAGGTATGGTGGACTGCAGGCTTTACTGCTTATGTTTATAGGAAGTGACTAGTTAACAGGATGCAGTAGACCATTTGTCCTAGGATGCAGTACACGGTTTCCTCCAGAGAGGTTCCTGGGTTTATTTGCTGAGACTTAGGTGTGCTTGCAAGAATGTAACTTTCATTGCTCCATTTATTTTTCTAGGTCCAATAGGCCTTCCTGGGGATCCTGGGCGAGATGGACTTCCTGGATTTGATGGTCCAGGAGGACGCAAAGGCGAGAGAGGACTTCCAGGCCAACCAGGTATAATAAGTACCCTAGTTCTGGTGAGGAGAAAGGGGGTTGGTATGTTAAAAAAAAATAACACTTTTTTTTTAAATTCGCTTCTTAAGAATGCAGACAAATGTCAGGACTTGTATTCTGTTGCAATTCACATGCAACAATGTTACATTTTTAGGAATAGGGTGTCCCAGCTATCCTGCTGTTAGATAGTCCAATATGGTGTCTTTGCTGGCATATGCTGTAGGCTTGTAAAAGTCATTAGTCTTAAAACCGCACAGTGGCAAACTCAGTACCGGTATTGTTGCTGGATCCATTCCCTGGATGTTGTTTTATTTCACTTTGTTTTGAGTTCAATAGAACACTCTTCGCAGCCTGTGACACATGGTGTATAATTAGGACAGAAACAAACAAAGAGGAGTAGAAGCTGGGAAAATAAAGTGTTATGTTTTTGCATTGAAACAATGAATCAGAAAAACTGTTCTCATGGGGAAAGAATTCCATCAAGTCAGGTCTGTGTGGAGCAAAGGCACTGAACGGGGGGAGGGGAAAAGTTTAACTAGACACCAGCTAAAATCTATTAAAAGCACCAGGACCCAAAGTCCCATTAACTTTCAGTGAAATTTGGACTCTTAAGTGTTTGTCACTTTTGAAAATTTTACCCATCAACTAGAAATAGAAGGCAAGTGGGGAGTAGGTGGGAATCAAATTATGCAAATAAGATGGTGCTCCAAAGTAGCATGCCTTGAATGCTTGAGTCGGAACCCTCAGGGCTGAATCTTCATCTGGAGGAGGCGGAGGTTCTAGATTGTAACTTGTACCAAGTTTTCTAAAAAGCCAGGAGACAAACAAAATGATGGGAAGGAATATGCATAATGAAGTTAAAGATCAGTGCTGGTGAGAAAAGGTCAACATTTCAACAACACAAAGAGGCAAAAAATTCCACAAAATATTTTTTGGAATTGTTTGCCCTGTTTTTTTGACCAGCTCTTTGAAATATTCTGTTAGCATAGTTTGAAAACATGCAAGAAGAGAATGTCCTGAAGAACCAGGAAGGAAAAAGATCCAACTTTCTAGAAATTGAGTCTTAAAACTTAGCTAATTAAGAGCAATGACAAAGAGGGACCCTGAAGTTCCCAGGCACGTTCTTTATGCTCTGCTCTAAGGTTGTTATGGCATATTTTATCTTCCATTCTTAGAGCCTGTTCCAGAGCCCATTGCAGTCTTTCCATTTATTTCAGTGGATTTTGGATCTCCTCGAAGAGAGGGAGTGTGTTCTAGCATAAGACCCTTAGCTCAGCTCTGCCATTGACTTGCTTTGTGACCTGTAAGCAAGTCAGGTAGGGCTAACTTGCTAAGCTGCACATACAGTTGTGTGGGTTTGGAATGGCTTACCTACCCTGTTCATAGCTAACTACAGTACTCTATGGCCCCCACTTACTGTAGTTTCTGAGCACTTCTCAGACTAAGGCATTTATCCTCAGAACACACCTGTGAGATATGGCGATACTATTAGTCTCATTATTTTATAGCTGGGGAACAGTCACCGAGGGACTTAAATGACTTGCCCAAGACCACACCGGAAGCCTGTGAAAGTACCCTGGAGCAGGATATTGCACAAAGGTCTCCCAAATTGCAGATTAGCACCCTAACCATTGGACCAACCTTCTTCCTTGTTGGAGCCATTGAGTACCTAAGAAACATTGCACAGGCTGATTAGACAATCGGTTTTGCTTGCTGTCATGTGCAGTTTAGAACATTGAGCTCTTCTGGGTTAATTTTCAGACATGCTGAGCAATTCTAAAGCCAACCGAGGTCAATGGGAGTTTGGGAGGTGTGGCTGCGTCCATACCTCTGAAAATCAGGTCCTTCATTTCTACAGGCCTGCACTTATTTACCTTTTGAAAACCCCTTTTGAAAACCGGGGAGAATATTCACCTGATTCGTAGGAGCGTTTGGGCTTCATGAATGTGTTCAAAGTGTGCTGTGTTCCTTGGATGAAATGTTCTCAAGTAGTTAACAGATATGCGAACAAATGTCTGCGCTGTGCTTCTCCTGTGTAAACAGGCTTTCAAGGTACGCAGGGACCGCCTGGTCCTGATGGCTTGCAAGGCCCACCAGGTCCTCCTGGAACAGCTTCTGTTGCTCATGGGTTCCTTATAACTCGACACAGCCAGACTACAGACACACCCCTGTGCCCACAAGGAACAATAAGGATATACGATGGATTTTCTCTTCTGTACGTGCAGGGAAATGAGAGAGCCCATGGCCAGGACTTAGGTGAGATGCATCGTATGCACTATTGGTGCGGGCTTTTTTACAGGCTTGTAATCCCTGAGAATCCTACAGCCCAGAAGGTCATTCAGATAAAGGTAGGGACTTGACTGCTGAGATCTGTCATCTCCATGGGCTTGCACCTGCACCTTAAAGATGAGTGGTCACACACTGAAATTCACAGGCAATATTTTGCCTGCATATTGCAGTTTGGCAATCCATGCTGTGCATTCATAAGAGGCTGAGAAGAATATGCAGATAGGGTTTAAAAGGGGGAGGAGGGGGTGCTACATTTCCTTTAAGCACAGTAAGATGAGAATTCTTTTCTGTATCATAATTCATATATGTGTATATCTTATTCTGTAGGTACTGCTGGGAGCTGTCTCCGCCGTTTCAGCACCATGCCCTTCATGTTCTGTAACATCAACAATGTGTGCAATTTTGCATCAAGAAATGATTATTCCTATTGGCTGTCCACTCCAAAGCCAATGCCAATGAGCATGGAGCCACTGACTGGGCAGAGCATTCAGCCATTCATTAGCCGGTGAGCCAAAATAGGCCGTCAGATTTTGTGTGGGATCTGAATAGGTAGCACGTCTTGTTGAAATGTGGTTTTGGGCCTGCAGGCTGAATATTAAGACATGGTAAAAAGATTAATCAGTTGTATGTATTTTCCCTGAGGAATAGTAGAACAACTTCTTATTTTAATGGCGGTGAATGTGTTATGTGTGTAATCCAGTTTAGTGCCTCAGAGCAGGGGACTGGCAACCACTACTGATTGCTACTTTTATTTCCACGGCACCTAAGAATGCCATGGACATTTTCATAGTTTTTCATTTTTAATCCATCCGTTGATCTAAAATCTCATGAATTTCGGTGCTTTTAAGGGGACATCATCATTTAAAAACATTTTTAAAAACACATTAATAGGCCCAAAGCTTTTAAATGTCTGTTTTTACTTCTCATTGATGCATAGCACTTCTTGTGCTTTATTTAGCATGGACAGTGAAAGTAGACTAGACTAGTTTCCCTTTTTAAAACCATTTTCACCTTCTGGTTCTCAGCAGCATCACAATACTATAGTATTTGGGTTGCAAACACTGCAGGACAATCCAGGCAAAAAGAGATTGTTTTGAATGGACCTGTTTACATTTCTGAAAACATTTCTGTTAATATCAAGGTTTGTGAAACTTGCGTAACAAAGCCTACAATTCTGGGCCAAAATCACTACCTCACAAAGTCCCATCAACTCTGCTCTTTGAATAGCATATAACCTTAAATTGTGCATCTGGGCATATTTTTATGATTTATGTAGCATCCACAACGTACTAGAGGCTATGAACATACACAAGGAGAGACAATTAGTGACATAAAGAACATATAATCATATCTTATGAAGAGAGACAGATGTTTGCATATTTCCTTTCACCCAAGGATCCCAAAGTACTTAACAAACTTTACAAACTATGAGCCAAATTCTCAGCTGGCAAAACTCCATTGCTTTTGGGGGAATTTTGCCAACTGAAAATTTGGCCCTATATTTAAATATATTTCATGCATCCCTGAAATGTAATGTCCTATGGGAAACCTTTTAAACAATGCGTTGCAGCACTGTGTCACAGTTGTGGACAGAAAGTGAAGCATGCCTTATCCAGTGGAAACTAGAAGGAAGGGGTGAGCAGAAACTAACTACCAGCCTGGAAGTTGGTCTGGATGCTGGATCTAGCAAGCCTAGTCTTTTATAAAAGTGTCAAGGGAATCTTTAATGAGCATAAGTGGTCAGGACCTTGTCTCTACCTTTCATCGCAAGCCAATACAGAATTGCTGCTCTTATCTGGCACAAAGACTTAAAATTTTATGGGGACTGGATGGTTGCTCAAAGGTACCCAGAGTAACTTCCAGGAAAAAAAGCTCTTCCCAGCTTGACCCATCGACTCATCTGTTAGAGATTCTGCAATTCTTTGAGTAGTTGTTCCTGTAGGTATGTGCACACGCCTATGAGCTTTCAATCAGAGATTTTTGGTAGCAGTGTCCGTATGCCAATACCTGCGCCCTACACATCCTCATGCTCCAACCCAAGGATAAATAGGGGAGTTTATCTGCTCCAGTTCCTTCTCAACCACCTGTGGCTCGAGATGGAGAGCTGTGGTGCCCAGTAGCTTTAGCCTTACTTTGCTTGCTTGCTTTTTCTTTTCTTTAGTTTGTGGTTTTATTTTTTTCCTCTGTGCAAGCTATGTGCTTTTGGGGTAGGGGGTTCCCCTCACCTTTCTTTTCATGGTCGGGACTTCCTGCCTGCCCTCAGCCCCTTTTTGTCTGTGGCCTTCATGGCTTGTACCAAAAACACCAAGATTCAAACCCTGCCAGACCTTCCCCTCAGTGACAGGCATTCCAGCTGCTTCCACTGTCTCAGTGGATTTCATGTACCATTGACGTGTAAGGTCTATGTGGGCTGAAGACCCAGGAAACTGAGAGGGGACAGATTGAAGATGCTCCTTACAGAGTGTTCTTTAAGACCCACTGCCTCTTCGGGGTCTGATTTTTTTTTTCTTCCCTCCAGCTGTGGCCTCCATCTCAGCTCCCTTACCCCTGTCTGGGTTCCCCACACCCGGAGACATGGCCCTGCTCCCGGCCCCAGCTCTGGTGGATGGAGGGGAGGGGAGGGGAAGAGCGCAGACAGGGGAAGGGGAGGGCATGAGAATAAAAAGTAAAAACTGCTTTCAGCACCCCCACTATTAAAAGTGTTCCAGCACCACTGCCCATTGTAGATACTTTCAAAGATGCTGCCTGGTGGACTGTGCACACCTTTTCCCACCACTATGCTCATTGTGCATGCTTCCATAGCAGGTGCAGCTGTTCTCCAAACTGTACTAGATCCTTCTCAGCACCCACCTCCGTAGTTGGAGCACTGCTTTGGAATCACCTAAAGCGTAGCACGCAGAGGGATAACTACTCGAAGAAGAAGAAGGAGAGGTTAATTACCTGTACAGTAACTGGAGTTCTTTGAGTGGGTGCTCCACTACCTGCCCTCCTTCCCCTCTACACTGTAGTCCTTGCCATGCCAGATTTTATAGTTTAGAAGGAACTGGAGCAGTGGCAGTTCTGCATTCCCCTATATGCCCTTGAATCAAAGCACAAGGATTTATAGGGCAGAGGCACAGATCCAAGACACTGCTACTAGAAATCTCTGATGGAAAGCATGTGGGTGCTCACACACACCTAGAGTGGAGCACCCATAGGAACAAATCATCTGAAAGAACTCCATTTACTGTACTAGTAAATAACATCTCTGAATATGAGTCTTCACTGTTAGCTTTGTGCAAAATATTACTGGGCCAATTTCTGCCACTGCTTATGTAGATACAACTCCACATGAAGATACTGGGAGGTGAAGCCATGTAACAGAGCAAAATTGGGCTTGAGTGTCCAGCTAATCAGAGGTGCTGGAACTAGGTGCTGCAGCACCCCCTCACTTAAAGTGGTTTCCATTATATACAGGATTTACAGTTTGGTTCAGTGGCTCACAGCACCCCCACTATACAAATTGTTCCAATACCCCTGGAGCTAATAATTAATTAGAATGAAAGTGCAAGAACATCTGTCTTTAAGGTCACTGTTTCAAATCTTGCCCATATCCGTAGCGTCACTGTCTTTCAACAGTTGTTTGGATCGTCTAGATGAAATGAGTTGACATTTGGAGTCTATTACTTTGTGGCTTTTACGATTTGGATACAAACCCAGTATGACTGGCATACGTGCCAACAGTCTCAGATGACAAGCTAATGACTGAGGGCCTGATCCAATGCCCGTTTAAGCCATTGGGAATCTTTCAATGGCCTTTGGATCACGCTCAGATTATTCTGAAGACTGAACTCCACTTTCTGACCTGTGGCACCGTTCCCTTGAAATCAGGATTAGTGCACAACAGGCAGGATAGTGTGGCAAGCTAGTACTACCACTATGTATTTGACCTATTATGTGGAAAACCAAAGGATGTTAGCTTTCAGTACTGTCAGTCTAGCACCTTTTAAGGAGTCTACTGTAGTATATATTTTTAAACAGAGCTCTCCCAATTTTACCTGCGTAAGAAGTGGTTGATTGGGCTCATTAAAGGTTAGTTTTTTTTAAAGGTACTCAATGCAATTAGATACAAAAAAAAATTCTGTTCTGTATTCCTATTTGTTTCACTGATGCAGTGGGAAATTCTGCATACATATAAAACTGTTCGAGGGGTGCAGTAGATCTAAATTGTTACAGCAGTCTTTCTTACATTATTTTTTCCCAATTTTTCCTGTCATTTCTCTACATTCTTCTGAAATAAAATTTGTATTTGGCTTACTTAATACATTATTGTAATGGCGTAATGTTTCTTTTATACCTCTCCTCATGTTCAGATGTGCAGTGTGTGAAGCTCCTGCCATGGTCATTGCTGTCCATAGTCAGACCATTCAAATTCCATCATGTCCGCAAGGTTGGGACTCTCTTTGGATTGGTTATTCTTTCATGATGGTAAGGGCCTTCTCCTCTCTCCCCAAATTGACTGTTAACTGTTTGTGTTTTGTACTAGCTACTTCGGGATTTTCTGATACAAACAACAGTTTGTACCATTAAAATGACATTTACCTGTAGCTGCCAACTATGGTAACAGAGATCAGTTATTTCCCAAAATTCAGATGCCACTGTAATCGGTAACCCTAGGTGAACGTTATCTACGGCATTGTCTTAACAGGAAAAAAGAATTAACTTGATTTTTTGAAACAGGGTGACTTCTCCTAGTGCTTATGGATCCCAATTTAACTTACAAGTTGTTTCTTTTCTAGCACACTAGTGCTGGTGCAGAGGGCTCGGGACAGGCCTTGGCATCCCCAGGTTCCTGTTTGGAAGAATTCCGCTCAGCTCCTTTTATTGAGTGTCATGGTCGTGGTACTTGTAATTACTACGCTAATTCATACAGTTTCTGGCTGGCAACTGTAGAGATAGCAGAAATGTTTAGGTAAGAGAGCTTATTTCTTGCACATCACTTATTGTGTACTGAATGCATTGGAAATCACATTTATTTTCTAAGGACAAATGGTGATTTAGATCCTTATTTGAAGACTTATTAATCCTTGTAAAACTGGTAATTTGTGCCTTTTCCCTTGTCTAAATGTGTCTGTCATGCTTTCTAAGACCAGTTTTTCAGGAATTGTTTACTTGACAAAATCCTTTACATCTTGTCCGAACTTGCTGGGGTGCATTCTATTGCCTGTTTTGCAAGGGCTGAGAGCTACTTTCTGCCCACCCTTACTCATATTGACTAGTAGCTTATTCCAAAAGTAGTCCCATTGTAATGAGTGGGACAATATCAAAGAGTGATGTATTTATTCAATGTGAATAACGATGTCACAGTCTGACACTGAATGATCATTTTTGTGTTTTTTTTCTTGACATTTAGACAGACTCAAATATCTCACATGTTGATTGCAGAAGTACAGGGGGGAAATCCTGGCCCCACTGAAGTCAATGGAAGTTTTGCCATCGACTTCTCTGGGGCCATGATTTCACCTTAGAATTTTGCAAACTCTTCAGGTTTCTACTCTTATCGCTTCCTTCACACGTTTAGAGTGGCACTGTTGTTCTGTGGAAAAATAACTTGCTTTCATAGATACTGATTTTATTACCGAATGGTGACTTGTGTCTCAAATGAGAATTAACAAGTTCTGACTGCAGCTGTATTGAAAACTGACTGCTGTACACTTGACAAATGTTGCACAATGAGCTTTATCCACAAAATGTGTTATGCAACATTAGTGGGTATCGACAACATGGAAATTAAGTTACTTCCCATAAGAACACCTAAGTAGTACCATTTATTTTTGTATTAGGCAGTCATTATGCCATTGGTTTGCAGTGTGGCTGATCAGTGGTAATTACATGTTTTCCTGACCAGTAATAACCCTCATGGATCTTTTAATCTCATTTTCCTCATCATCATCATTCACTATTTTCAATCTCACCCAAACTTAGCTTTCTATTTATTTCTCCTTTTCCTTTTCAAAAATGTGTTTATACCGTTCACTTGAAAGAAGTGGACTACTCGTATGTGACCAAGTAATGACAGGCTTGCATGTGATGGGAGGGGCAGGGCTCAACAGCCAGGGGTTCACTTCCAGTTTGTCTTTTAGGAATATAAGCTTATGCTTCAGGGTTTCAGCCAGCCATCTGCAGGGGTCAGGAAGATATTCTTTCCCCCCCTCCACTGTGTGGTATTTTGCTTTGTTTTATTTTTTAAATCTCCTTCCAGGGGTTGGCAGCCTTTCAGAAGTGAAAAGAACAGGAGTACTAACAAATTTGTTAGTCTCTAAGGTGCCACAAGTACTCCTGTTCTTTTTGCGGATACAGACTAACACGGCTGCTACTCTGAAACCATTCAGAAGTGGTGTGCCGAGTCTTCATTTATTCACTCTAATTTAAGGTTTTGCGTGCCAGTAATACATTTTAACATTTTTAGAAGGTCTCTTTCTATAAGTCTATAATATATAACTAAACTATTGTTGTATGTAAAGTAAATAAGGTTTTTAAAATGTTTAAGAAGCTTCATTTAAAATTAAATTAAAATGCAGAGCTCCCTGGACCAGTGGCCAGGACCCAGGCAGTGTGAGTGCCACTGAAAATCAGTTCGTGTGCCGCCTTTGGCACGCATGCCATAGGTTGCCTAGCCCTGCTCCTTTCTCTGAAGCATCAGAACTGGCCACAGCTGGAGATGACATTGAATGGAGAGAGTCAGGCCTCTGAGGTGGCACTGAGCATTCTCTCTCAGGTGCTTGGCTGGAGGGTTCCTGTTCAAATGCTCACGGTCTAACTGATCACCATACGTGGGGTCAAGAAGGAATTTTCCAAGTCAGATTGGCAGTGACTGGGGATTTTTTGCCTTCCTCTGCAGGGTGTTGGGTACGGGTCACTTGCCAGGGTTATCTAGATATATCTCACTTTATCATCGTTTCCCTGCCATTGAGGGCTCTCAAGAACTGGTGCACCTCGGTCCCGCCTACAGGCGGATAGTAGTCTAGCCTCCTGTGAGCTGTAATACTTTGGTCTAATTTTGGTTGTTGGCTTTAGTGTGTGAGTGCTGGGTGCCACTGGTGGCTGGTGATATACAGAAGGTCAGACAGATCATCTGGTGGTCCCTTCTGCCCTTAAACTCTATGACCGAGATGGACTTTTTTTTTATAATCACTCATATACGTACCCTTACACAGCAGAAGGAAATAATTTATTAAATCTGTCATCTTTACATTTTCACCTCAATTGGACAGTGACATTTGATTATGAAATAATCCCATTCAAATGAGAAATCAAAAGATTACAGATGTAAATTCTTCCATGTTGGGCGGCCGGGGGTGGGAGGGGAGATAGATTGTGTTGTATTTTGTAATTGCCCAACAAATGTCATTTCTAAAAGACACCCTTTACTCAAATCGGTGTTTGTGGACTGTCCGGCATGTTGGGCTGACGTAGTTTGCTGGCACAGCACCATCTACATATTGAAATACTGGTCTAAAACAAACAACTGTCACAACTCATGAGGGATTTTAGGGAGAGTAATGAAATAAGTGCTTGATCAAGGAAGGTGGTAAGCACATGCAGTTCCCTTCCAGGAAGGCATTTAAGCACATCCTTAAGTCCTATTGATGTGAAAGGCACTCAGCACCTTGCAAGTCCAGGCTCCTGTAAGCATAAGAAAAGCTAACCTTGTGTGTTTGTGTTTCCATCAACCAGTAAACCTCAGTCAGAGACATTGAAAGCTGGAGACCTGAGGACACGTATTAGTCGTTGTCAAGTTTGTATGAAGAGGACGTAACATCTTGGAGAATTTTTGTAAAACAATGAGAATTCCTAGGGTGCACTGTCCTCCTGCTGTAACAATGGTGCTACTGTGCGAAAAGAAAAAAAACAAAAACAAATCCAAACTGTATTAAAAGTGCAAATTCAGGTGTACCTCACCAAAGTGCCAAACCAAGGCTGTCTGGTGCATATTTGACAAAAGGACTAAGACAAAGGAATTGATCTCTTGGAAATGCAAAAGACGCTTGAGGTTCACAAAGGATCAGAAGATGAAGTTTTCATTTCTCTCCTAGTACCCATGGCACTTTTTTGATCAACCAAGAGAACAACAACAAAATACAACGCACTGAGTATGTTTAAAATAACAAGACTGCAGTTTTGATAAACACTTTTTCATGGTGCTACTAACCCTACTGTATCCCAGGTTTTTAATATGAAATGTTAAGCTTATTTCTCTTTGTAAGTAATGAAATGTGTATATTGTGTAAACACCTTTTTAATTCAAACCTTCAATTATTTAGACACAAATCAGCCTAAAATCACTCTTCACAAAAAGTGTATTAAAAACAAGTTTAAATATACAGCAGTATTTTATATAAAATCAAGGGCAATGGAGAGAATCTATACCTCTTACACCAAACTACTACTGATTTTTAAAGTTTTGTTTCCTCCCTCAAGTTCCAATCTGACTTTATTTGGGGAATGTACAATACTTCTCTAGTCATTTTGATCAGGGTTTTAAATGTTTATACTTACACCATGCTATCGATGGTGTTATTTGTGCTTAGAAATCGAAACCATTTTAAAAGGATTTTTTTATTCTGTGAAAATATGTGAAATGATTAGCCATATCCAATGTCTTTTTTTTTTTAAATAAAAACAAGTCATATTCATGATTTAGTAGTAACCAGTTTGCTTCAGCAAAAAATACCCCTTGGAAATATCAAATTGCCAAAGCATTTAAGATTATGCTTACAAAAACTTTCTTTGCTCCGAAGTGGTGTCATGTATATTATCCAGAATAGCTGTACACTCTGAAAAAACTGAAATAAAGCAAAAACTGGCTAAAACTGATTTTTCATATTTATAAATGTATCCTCTAATCATTCTTATGTGAATTATACACATCCATGATGGATTTATACAAGGCAACAGTTTTTGTGTGTGTATAATTCAATAAAGGCCGTGAAAGGTCATAGAGCTCCTTGTTTCTTGCATCAGTATATAAGAATCCTACTGTATCTGTCCTAGATTGTCACGTTTTGCAATAGTTGCAAAGAAATTATCACATTTTGTACACAGAACTTTGTGCTTGTTTGATTTCTGTGGTTAATTCTATTTCTTGCATTTATGTATAAGCTTTTAGCACTCCCCAGCAAAGGAAGTGAGACTGTGCGTTTTCCAGGTGATCAGCCTTCCTTGAGATATTCATTGTATTTTCCTATCTTCACCATTCATTAGGACAAATGTAGCCTGAGAATTAATGTATTGCTTTATAAAAGTGAAGTATATTTCATCTTATTTTGAGTAACTAATTATCAGTGACATCTGGCTAATGGCTGTTCTGCCTCCGAATTTCTGATGCCAGCTATACATTAGGCTTGCAGCCACTCAAAAAAAAATAATATATATCCCTGCTGAAAACTGAGACAGAAATGAGTTACTAGGCGAGGTGCCAAAGGTTAATAAAATGAGATAAGTGGAGGATTAACAGCATTTGTGTAAATATGAAAATGGCAATTATACACAGGTTTACTCTAAAATATAATAGTGTCATCTTGGTGTGTTTTTAAATGTTAAAGTAGTCTATGTACGCCTCATGCTTTGTTTATATGTGTATAACATTGGGGCATTGGGCCTGTAATACAGCCACAAGGCTCATGTCTACCCTTTTGTGAGTTGCCTGCAAATCCATGACGGTAGAAAGTGAACAAAACAACCAAACATTCCCTTCTACTTATTTTATTTGGTTGATCTTACATGTAAAGAAACAAAACTGAACCAGCTGCTGCTAACTCCAAACCAGAAAACCATTAATAAAGATGACATCAAACCCCAACTCTTGTCCCTCTTACCATAAACACCAGCCCCTGACTTATCGCTACCTCCCCAAGAACTAGGATTAAATAGATGGGCCTTGACCATTACATTGAGATTATGTATCTCAATACAGCTTGAGTACTTGTACTGATCACAGCTGTGTTGCAGTACAGCACAGGCAGAGTGGTAGGTTCCCCCATAAAAGAACTTGAGACAGATGAAAAGCGGGTCCTTCCTACATTATGGAGCCTGGGTTTCCACAATGACATTTCCTATGGCTGTTGGACCATGCATGCTCTTCCTAGGATCCTGCTAGTGTTGCTATATTCTGTGTTATGGTCTCATGCATCCTCTGGAGCATGTCAACGTCCCAGGGAATACTAGAGCAGCAATAAATTATGCAGGAATTTTCAGTATAAATTATAGTCCCTAGTGTAACAATGCATAGAACAGCTATTCCTTGATTCCTTGCGCTGTGGGTATGTCAAATCCGTTACTATCACATAACTGCTAGGTAACCAAAATAAAAGAGAGGGATGTGGGGCAGCTGCACACTGCTGGATGCTGCTGCATGGCTGCCTCTCCTGTGCATGGGCTGCCCGATCCCATGTTGCATGTTGCTGCTGCCATGCAGTACAGAAAAGCACTTGGATCTTAATACAATCCATGGTGATGTTTCCAGCAAACAGTTTTCAATATTGCTCTGTTAAGAAACAAAGGTCTAGAAAGGGAAGATGGTCTTGTAGTTACAGCGTTAGGCTAAGATCTGGGAGCTCTTCGTTCAATTCCCACCTCAGCCATATACTACTCCTTGTGTTACCTAGGCAAGTCCCTTAATCTCTCTGGGCCTCAATTTCTCATCTGTAAAATGGGGATGATTCTTTTTTTCCACATCTTTTGTCTTGTGCACTTAGTTTGTAAGCTCTTTGGACAGAGGCTCTCTCTCACTCTATGTGCAACACCTACAATAGGTGCTCAATCCTGGCTGGGGCCTCTTAGTGTACTGGAATATAACTACAACTGGCAAAACCTTCTGTTCTGCAGATTTTTAATATTACACGTGGAACAATCCTTTGACCTGCAGGGGGTTTGGAGACAAATCCGCACTACCAAAACTGCCTTTATCATTTTTCCCCCCAGGTTGGTTTCAGAATCCAAAAGGACCCACTTTTCAGGTCAGATGTGACCAAAATCTTGTGAAAACATGTATATAGTTTTGGAGCTGCCAAACCTGTTCTCAAGCCTTAGAATGGCCTCAAACCCAAATTGCAGCCTAAAGGTACTCTTGGATTTAAATACTACCACTCCACCATGAGAGCATTTAATGTAATTGTTTTTCTCAAGTAATTCAGTCTTGTAAATAAAGCAGTTGTGTTAGCTATAGAGCCTGGCCTATTCCTAGTTTACCTTCAGTAGTAATTATGTGGAAAATGGGTTAGGAGACAGATGATCCTTTATACAAATTGTACATGGATAAGATTTGTGTGTTAACCACATGAGGGCACTATAGGCTTTCAAAGATAATTTAAGAACAGTTAAGAGTGCCTACATCAGCAATGGTTTTAATAAGATAAAACATATCAAAATATGGAGGATGTTGATTAACTTTCTTTGCTCAATATTTGTCTCACCTGCTTTTATAGGTGTACTGCAAGCAGTTTGCTGAATTGATTGAATTGGTGTCTAACTTCATAATAGAATTGCTGCAAACTAGGCTGACCTGCTAAAGTATAACTTATAGAATACTAATGTAAATCTTTAAAACATTAACAGAGGGAGACAAGTCCCTGCCACTCTGTTGTACTCTTAAGTGTCAAAGTTGCACATGGGCCTCTCTCCTTATTGCCTTTCCTAGTAATGAGATTCCGGTGTTAATCCTTGTACCAAAGCTGTATATTGGCCGACTGTACCTTTAGGCTATTTTGTGGGTGTGGAGTGAGATTCATTTATACATCATACTTTGATGGTACGGTTCTCTGAAATTCTTCAAAGTGAAATATTTCAGAACCATTTGATTTAGGATGGACTAGAACAGTATATATGGACTTTGGATTTAATGCCTTCTAGACCTGTAACCAGTGAAAACTAACATCCCCTACACCAAAGGCTACTACAGTCTAATTGTAAGGTTTCATCAATTTTATTCTATTTTTTTTAAAGGTACAACTTTAAAAAATATTTCCTCTTTAAACAAATGTCAAAATGCTCATAGGTCAATGTGTCCAAAAGATCTGAGATCTCAGAAGAGCATTACCTTTTATATGTGTTTATTTCAATTGTATGGTATTTCCTAATATGCATGTTAGTAGCATGAGTCATTGTGCTGCCCACATTGTAGAGAAGTCTCTTTTGAGGGGCACCAGTGAGGGAAGTTTATTTTGCTAGGTTTAGAACTCTACTACTTTGAGCAATATATAGTTGTAACACAGATCTTTCCCAGCAGCAACCTATGGTTTACACCTTACACAATCCCTGGGGCTGGGGCTGTGATACTGTTGCTGCTATGGCTACCTCCACTGCAACCACAAGCCAGGAATTGTGCAAGAAAGATTGTGATAATCTAGTCTTCAGGAGTGTTTTATTGACAGAAAGCAGGACAGTGTTGCTAAGGAAAGGCAGGAGTAATGATCAGCTCAGAAATGCAGTAATGGAATATAGAGCCTTTCAAAACATAAGATCAGTACCTATAAAACTTGGAATATGAGGGATGGGTGATGAAATCGGTCATTTGTAGCAAACTAGTGATCACATCATAAAACCACTACAATTGGCAGAGGGATAAGGATTAACTGCTAGGTAAATCAAACTATGCTATTAGTCCTAAGAGTAACCCTTGCAGCTTATAGCAGAAGTGCAGTATTGGAAGTGCAGGTCACAGATGTTAAACTGGAGCATTCTGTGGGTTCACTACGCTCTGTCCCTCCCCTTTAAAGATAAGAATTTAGATTAACTTGATACTGTCACAAGGAAAAACATATCTGAACTAGGTATACATAAAATACTAGTTGAGGGGGTGGTTTGCCATGACTGAACTGGGGCTTTCCAACACTCTTACTATACTAGTAAGACGTTCTGAGCTCTGAAACCTCTACTACAATTAGCCACGAGTTCCTGGCCCCCTCTGAGATGTTCCTTTATGGTCTGTTGCAATTGAGGGAAGGAAAAACTATTGTTTAAAGGCCCCATCTATTGTTAATGGAAAAAAAGAGGAGAGAGGATATGGACATAGGTTTCTCTAGTCTATCAAGCACGATTAACTGGAATTTGAAGGCCACCTTTTTTCTTTCCAAAACCTGGAGAAGTCCAATAGGCAGAAAATAAGCACAGAGAATTGCCAAATATGGGAATTTTAAGGTTGTTCTGTACGTCACCATTTTTCTACCAACCGTACATGATGTATCCTGCCACACTAAGTATGCTCTTCACTTAACTATTTCTGTAACATTTCTATGAGATGCTGGATGTGTACTAGAGCTGCTCAAAAGAATCTTCCAACCAAAAGGCAACTTTTTTCTTTGCAAAAGTGTAACCATTTTTAAAATATGTAGCTTAGTCTTCCACTCCTTGATATGAAAATAGTGACTAATCACCTTCTGGTTTTGATCGAGGACTTCCCCTTGTTTCAAAGCTGATAGTTTGGTCTACTACCCAGCCCGAGGGTTGGTCCTTTAAAGACTAAAGCATTTAACACAGTTCAGGTCCAATGAGCCATTTAAGGTACCTAAAGCAGTTACTTTGTAAGGGACTGTTGCAACAGTCTTCATGGTATTTGGTAATTTTCACTGTTTGTTTACTTTTGGTATGACTGCTTCTGCCACATACTAAAAGTACTGTTTTCTTTTTCTTCCACAACATAGGCTGCTTGCTATAAAATGAGGCTCTGAATAAGGAGCCTAGTTAGGATAATCATTGTCTTACAAAAACTTGGTTAGAAGAACTTAAACTTACTTTCAGAGCTGCTGTTTAGTTTAATGCATTAATATTTTGAACAAAGGAAGTCTGACTTGAATTGAGTATTTAAAAAAGTTCTGCAGTTACAGACCCTGATCTTAGAAATGTTACTTTTAGAAGTCACATTCATGGTGAAATAAGAAATTTAGTGTCTGATTAATGAGTTCAGCAATATATGCGCTATATTAAACTAAGTTCTTGCTTCAGTACATATATGCAGGGATAGGAAATTTAAGAAAGTATCAAATTAGGTGTAGTATCAAATTACTTCAAAATCCTTATTTAGCGGTCTTCACTGTAAAAAATAACCTGTAGCAAATCAGCAGTGACATTAGTGGTTGCTTTGTACAACCAGGTGCTAAAGAAAGCTAGCCCACTTTCCATGACATTTCTGAAAATTCCATCATATGTTGCAGAGCAGCAGTTCTCAACCCGTGGCCCAATTAGCACACAGCTGCGTGCTAAAGGCTGCAGGTGGTCCTTCGGGGAAGGGGTCCAGGCTCCCCCACCACCTACTATGGGGAGGTCCCCAGCTGGCCCTGCAGGGTCAGGGCTCCCCATCAGCCCCAGGGGTCCAGGGCAGCCATGTGATGGAGGACCAGGGCAAGCAGCTGGCCTGCTCTGTGTGTCGGGTCCAGGGCAGCCGGCTGGCCCTGTGAGCTCCGGGGGACCTGGCTGCCTTGCAGGGTCTGTGGTAGCTGTCTGGCACCACAAGCTCCGGCTGTTAGCTTTTTTGACTGACGCTGCACACTGAGTGGATGTTTTCAGAGGAACTATCCATGATGACTCCAAGATCTCTGAGTGGCAACAGCTAATTTAGACCCCATCATTTTGGATGTATAGTTGGGATTATGTTTTCCAATGTGCATTATTTTACATTTATCAACACTGATTTCCTCCGCCATTTTGTTGCCCAGTCACCCAGTTTTAGGAGAGCCCCTTAAAATCCAAAGCAGACTGTGAAAAGTTATAAGTAATTTTGTATTGGCAAATTTTGCCACATCGCTGTTTACCCCTTTTTCCAGATCATTTATGAATATGTTGAATAGCACTGGTCCCAATACAGCCCACTGGGGGACACGACTATGTCCCCATTACTAATAGACACATGTCTATCAATGAGCACAGAAGTCTACAATATCAAGTTCTGGGAGCTTTAGCGTAACCATTCACATTTAAGTCGTTTTTCCAGAGTTAGAGAAGATTATGTTTCATAACTGGTGGTCTGAGATATGTTCTCCTGTAAAACTGGTTAAATCCACTCTTCAGCACTGTATAAATAGCCCTGTGATGACCAGAGGACCACACCCCTTAAAAGAAAGATACTGGGGAGGAGAAATACAATTCAGCCAATAAAACAGGTTTGCTTAAAAATAAGAGCCAGACAGCAGAAGCTACATGAACACATTTACTGCAAGTAGCTCTATGGAAAGCCAAGTCAGATAAATATAAACACTATACAGAGCTTCAAGCCAGTCTCCCAAAACCGCAAATGCGATATGTTTTACAAAGAAAACAATGTAACAATATTTACAATGGAAGACAAAGCCAGATCAATCAGCTCAACTTTTAAACAGGTCTGAAGCAGAAATAGCAAATATAATGAACAGTTTCAACAATATATGTTTTAGTTTGTACAGACAATAACTGTCCAATATCAAATTAAATTTACAGGACAAACATTGTTCCATCATTGGTATTTTTGTACTATACAGCAGCATAAACGGGTAGCTGGAAGGTAGTATACGTAGTGATATGTTTTACATATTCTGAAAGTGTTCTTCCAGCACAATACTGAATAAATTAGTGGCTGTAAACTAAGATTCAAAAAGATTGCATATTTATTATGCTGTACCTGTTAGTATTTGTACCACTATATTTGAGGTTACCCATTTAGTTATTTATTCAGCATTTATTAAATCAGTGCTGTATATTGTACAATGGCAGCCTCAGGACCTAATATGTAAATAAGGTATGTAACATGTTCAATTTTTTCAACACAACCTTTTCTTTTCCCATTAGATGTTCTGAACTATCATTCAAATTTCAATTAATTTGAAAAAAAAATAAAAGCTTTAAAATGGCTGTCTACATATTGCCTTATTAATTTACTACGCCCAAACAAAAACTGTATGGCAAGACAGTATCATGGTCTATAGAAGTGGTAATATTTTTAAATGAATTATCAGAGTATGTTTAGCAGCAACTAGTAACTGTACTGACTAACTTCTCTTCCAGATTCAAGAACACATCTGTGCTTTTAAACTCTGCAGCAAGTATTTCTTTCCTGTTACTTTGTAAACTGATACTAAGTTTACAGAAAGGTCTTTACAATTTTGTGACATGTACATTTTAAGACTACTTAAAAATAGATTTTAGGTACACATCACTCAACATCAAAACTGACAGCATCTAATTTGTTATACAAACTGTACTAGTATTTTAAAGGTTGTATGTCATGTGAGGCAGCCCTACAAAACACTTGTACAATATACAATGTAGAGGATTACCAGCTGTGTGGTGCAGTACAGCATGAGGATTTGTGTACCACTTTTAAACCCCTTATCAAGTCAGTGCCTTTTATTATTATACATTGTATGTACCAACAACTAGTGTCATGCTTTTAAAGGTCATAGTGTTAAAAGCCTAAACTGATTTGAACCAAAATCAGTAAGAGTGATGCACCTAGCTCTAATTTTCTACAATTTATTTTTAATTTGAAATAATCATTGTTTGCAATTTTTCTTTAGGCAGAATGCATTAAGTGATAACCCAAGTATTTACTTCCCATTATGCAAAAAAAAAAAAAAAAAAAAATGGTCCCAAATTATAAGAGGGTTTTGGATGAAAGTAAGATCAGTTAGGGTGGTTTCTCTTTAAAAAGCTACAGCACACATCAATATTGTAAAGCAGAAGTCAAAGTTGTAGAAGACCCTGCACTTTCCCATTTGAGTGCATGAATGGCAACCTCGATTTATATTTTATACATGTTCATAAACAAATGGGCAGGGATAATTTAAGTGTAATCAACAAGACAACCAGCCCTTTAATCTTACCTTATACATATCAGAATTCTGAGCAACAAACTTCAGTTTAAGCTCTGACATACGATTAAAAATACTAAGCTCTGTGATCAAAAACTACCTCCTATACTATAAAGCAAAATATAATAAAGAGGTCTGTCCATCACAGATTTAGGTTCAGTTACATAGTTCTCTCCCAGCCCCCTCAAAAAAAAAAAAAAAAATTCTGACCTGCCAAAATATTTCTAAGCAATACATGTTTAAGCTAACGTACCAGAGAAACAAAACCCATATTAAATAGATCATCAGCCACCAGCTTTGACTTCTCAATATAAATAAAAACAAATTAGGGGGAGAGGCAGAGAGAAGTAAAAAGGAAGTTGTAGGAATCCCCTCTGCAGCATTCCCAATGCTTCTCAAACAAATGTGCTGAGGAAAAACAAATTCCATCACCAAAACACAGCTATGAAAAATCTTAATTCAAATTAACTCAACTGTAGACAGCTGATGTCTAAGCAAAAATCATTACAATGATGTGTGTATGTCTGTGCTGGTGGAAGTGAAAGTAGCTGGCTGGAGTTGAGCTCTGCTTCCAAAAGCACACCACAGTTTCTGGAGGTACCAGTAGAAAAGCCGCCTCTTCTAACAATGGTTTCCATGGCAATGCAGTCAGTCTAGGAAGAAACAAAACAAAAAAATACAGTCAGTGACACCAACAGAAAAACTATTTTCTGTTGAAAAGATATGGAGTTTACCCATCAAAACAAATGACATCTATTGAAAGTCGGACAACGGTGAAAAGTTCTTAAAAGGGGGTTAAACAAACAGATTCCTGCTAGATTCCTCAGAAGGACTATGGGGAAATCAAAGAAGAGAATACCTCACTTAGAGAATCCATCTCAAGTGTACATTATTCTCATTGCATTCTGGACAGGACTCCAAGAGTCTAGTCTATTTTGTGTAGCTAGCCCATACTATGCAGACATGATCAATAAAGCTCATAATTACTTGTGTGTAACTCACTACCAAATTAGACTGCTTTAAAGAGATACCTGTGATGTGACAAGGCTAGGTTATATACATAGCAGCCATTTATTACAAACATCCAATGAAAAAGGTGAATATTAGTGATTTTGTCACCCAGCTATAATTAAGATTGTGCATGGCTGCTGTAAAAACATTTCATTTTGACTCCAGTTTAAATGAAAAAAGGAGAGGCCTATGACTGGTGCCAGTCTTAACCCCGAACTTTAAGAAAAATCTATTTGGTCATTAAGTTATCCTCTGAGAAACACAACAGAGTTCAAGTGATTTTTTTTTTTCACTCTTCAGAATATGAATAAAGTGCAATTGATGGATGGCAACAGTACAGATAACTAAGATCAAGTTTTAGTTCAAACTCTCTGAAAACATCTAAACTAAAATTCTTAGCAAGAATTGAAGCAAGCTCTCCGGGTACAGCAAGATGGGGCACAGTAGAAATACGCAGAGGTCACCGAAGAGACATGGTGGGGGAAGAACTAAATGTTTTAATGACATGTGAGAGTGAAGAGTTATTTAAATATCCTTCTTGCAATGTTCTGAGCACCACCCTAAATGTCACATGATTCTCCTCATACCTTTCCAACACAAAAAGTCTTTCCTCCTTCACCCCATGGGTGGAGCTGAAAATTTGCAGCTCTTCAGCCAGTCTACTAGACCTCACCATCTCCTACTCCTGACACCATCCTCAGTTTTCAGACACGCTGGTGTCCTGAGCCCTAAATACCTTTCTTGACCCTATTTGCATAAAATACTGCCTCTTTCCTCCCCTTTGCCCTGAAGTTTATCAGGTGTGTCATCTATAGCCATTACCTCAACTTCTTGGATCCCCTACAATTCTGCTTCCCTCTATACTCTAATGAAACAGATCTTACATAGGTCTCCAATATCGTACTCCAGGGTATGTACAAGGGCCTCATCTCTGTACCCATCTTTCTCAATCTACTGTTTTCAATAGTTTTACACCATCCTTTTCCACCTTTTCTCCCTTGTGTGATATACTGTGTGTGTCTGCCGACTATTATTGTAGGCTTTTTGGAGAAGGAACCATGTTAAGTTAGTTCAACACCAAATGCACCAGCTCTCAATGAATAAATATTAGTACAAGAGAAGCAGGATTGGGGTGGGGGGAGAATACAAAAAAAAAGAGAGAGAGAGATACCAGTCTATTTTCACTCTAAACTGAGCAATACTGAACTTTGATTCAAAGGCCTGTAAATGGACCAAGACCTTTTAGTATTTAGTAACAACAAAATGCCCAATTACAACTCAGAATAGTTTATGATATAGGAACTTCACTTTTTATGACGCACCGAGACACATCATGGTCTATGGAATGAATACTGGAGAGGGAAGGCTCTGACAATCACTTGAGTGGCTTTGGGCAGGTCTCAACCTCTGTCTCAGTTTCCCCATCTATAAAAATGGATACAATACTTATCTCCCCCACAGGTGTATTGTGAGGATTAATATGTTGTGACTAGTTAAAGCCTTGTGTAAATGCAATGCACTATTATGCAAATCTATGAGGAAGCTACTGCTAAATGGACAGGAACTGCATCAAAAGGACAAATTCTTCAGTCTGAGACAAAAATAAAAAAGTGTATAGAACCAATACCAAGCTGTTCTGGGGTCTCAGATAAGTAATTTCTATTTTCTTGGCCTGATGGGAAGCTATTTAATTTGAAGAAAAATGACAATGTAAATTAAAATCTAAATCACTACAAGAGAGGTATCTTACTAACACGTCAAGTGTGAAGAAAACCTTCTATAGCATTTAACCAAAAGAAACTGTAGTAACTACACATTAAAGGCTGGGTCAATCACTTAAAAAAATGCCAATCTCAAACCCCAACATTGTGCTGTTTCATAGCTATCTTAATCAAATCACAAGCTTTATATAAAATCATTTCATTTTACACACACGCTGCAATTTGGTTAGCAACAGCTTTGAATTTGCTTTTGTTTTGTAAAATAAAGACATGGGTTTTTAACTAGTTTTCCTTTTTAAAAGAAGGATGGCTTTTGTTTTAGGATCAAAGAATGAAGGGGCTATGCATCACACTTACAGAGTCACAGAAGCTTTTTCTTCAGTGAGGCATGCAACCAAAGCAGCACCTCGTTGCTCACATTAATACAGCTGAGACTTGCATATTAACCTATGTTCACTAGTAATAAAGGTTTCCCACCCCCTCCCTTGCTTCCTATCTACAAGCTTACATAGAAAAAGGAACTTAAAAAGTGTCTGTACTTTTGTCTATAATTTTTTTCTCTACATTTAAGACAAGATACACCTGAAAAATGTTTGACTAGTTATTCTACTCTCTCCAGTTATACCCCCCAAAACATTTTGGGCAATGGCAGCCAGACTGTTTAATGAGACCATCCTAATGTCAGCCATGACAGAATTCAGATCCCCGACAATGTTTCAAACCTTTTATAAAATCCTGGAATATCCTAGTTGCCAATCACATATAAAAACAAAACGGGAAGAATTTGATCTTCTGGAAAGGGGAACTTGCTTACCTTGTAATTCTGCTTCTTTGAAGACAGCAGGCCAAATTCAGAAGGAAACCTAAGCAAGCCTCAGTCTAGAAGTAGTCAAAGTTGGTGTGATTCTTTTGGGGACCAAAAGAAAGTGCATCATCGTAGACAATACACCAACTCAGACTCCTTTAGATTCACAGGGTGAAAGTCAGCATATTTAAATTAATCTAAGTGGAATTTAACTCAGACCCCCTGAAAACTATTTATGCCCACTCTACTGCTGTCTAAATTGGTGCAACATATATACCGAGGAGCCAGAAAACGGTGTATTAATGTGTAAAACTAAAGGCCCGCTCTACTTTAACTTGCACCTTTTTCTGGCATCCCTTGACATAAATTACATTACTTTAAATAGATGTGTAGGTGTAAGTAGCTCTAATGGGGTTTAAATGCAAGGGAATTTAAATTACAAATTACCTGTGAATTTGGCCTATCATCTCATAAGATTCTCACTCTTGGATCTCAAGCCTCCAACCTAAAACTAGCTAATAGCTTCCAAAGCTATAGTTATTAAGGGCTGAACCCCTATTCCCCCCCACCTTCTTCATGCAGTGGAACATTTCAAACTGACAGTTTGAGTAGTACAACCCTCTGGGGCCCTCAATAGTCCGTGCTTTTTTTGGGGGTGGAGGGAGAGGAGGAGTAAAAGCATTACATTCACTTATGTACTACAAATGTAAAGGAAAAGGAAAGGGGGGAAAAAAACCACCACACACCCAAAAGCAAATCCCCTAAACTTTGAGGGGAGATGGATAGATAACTGAGATCCTGCAAGATCCCCATCACAAATGGAGCATATCTGCAGTTACCACAATTTGAATGGGTGGTGCTTGGAAGTTCATTCCTAGCTGAAGATTGACCACAGGCAGAGAGGCCCATAGATCATCAGTTGTTCACAAGGAATGCAAGAATTCCAATGCTATCTCAAAGTCCACCGAGGTTTCCCCATGCAGACACATGCCATAGGTACTGTTACCATAGTTGCAGCCAAAAGACCTAATGCGGAGTCTGATCTGAACTGTGATTTGTAAATCCTCATTTTCAAACTGGTGAGGTCTCCCTGCCAGGCAAACAATGTCTTGAATTTTGTTCTGAACAGGAAGATCTGTGCTGGAATCCACCCTGCAGTGCCCCTTTCATCTTAGCAGTACAATTCTCTCTATGCAACAAGCCAAGTCCTGGAGTAGCTTACTCCTCAACCCCAGTGTTTCTGATTTTCATTTATCTGATAATGTAAAGACACCTTAACATGGGTGCAAATATAAGGAACCTTAATAGTGCCAGATATGTTCTACAGGCTTAGTGTAAATGAGCATATGGTCCAACATCACCTGAGCGAATTTCTGGACTCCTACCATTTCATTCTGATCAGGAGACCCTCCAGGCAGGGAACTTGGGCACACTTAGCATGGCTGTGAGAAGAAGCGTGCACTCACACACATTCCTCCCATCTGGGCACACCCACACCCCAAAAACTGCAGTGCAAAGAGTTTTTCTGTTTCCATTGTTTGACTTGTCACTGATGTTACATATTACACTGTTATGTCTTTGGAAGGCTTTTTAAAATACTAGAACTAAGTACTATAGAAAATTAAAAGTAAAATGGTAACATCAAGAGTCTATTGTGCTAATTGGGCACATTAGGCGGGGAAAGGGAGTTTTTACAACTACCTAGAAGCCAAGAGAGGTTGGAAATTTGATGGAATCATTGGTGACTGTAGGTAGTAGGTGGATCAACCGTCACTAGATGTTAAAGAGAAGGGAGTAAATGGACCATCAGGAAGGTCTGTTTTCCTATACTCTAGAAACTTCTGGAAGATAAACAGGGCTTCAGATGACATAGTTTAATATAAATCTGACTTATTTTTCTGTCTTCGCAGTATTCAATTCAGTAGGTAACACTGTTATATGGAAACTATAATATATATGAAAGCTGTTCATCAATACTGCAAATAGATTAATATTTAGTAATTAAGATTGTATGATTGTATCTGACAACACAACTAACATTGAAAGAAGCAATAGAAACAAGCAACTGAATGGACTAAAGTAATGAAAAGAATTCTTCTATAACATCATGTAAACACTGTCAAGAGTTAAGTAACAAGAGAGAAAAGATTTGTGTTCATCTGAAAGTGCAGAAAACTGATTTCTTTGGATTCTTCAAGATCAAATGTGCCACTGAATGAAACTCTCTCTCAAAGGGGAAGGACAGACACTGATAAGATTGATTAGCTTGCAAGTGAGACACTTTCAATCTCAGGTGAGCAAAGTCACTGAAATGTAGCCACAATAAAAAGTCCCTATTCCTGACCTTTCAGGAGCTCTTCATAAAAATCTGCTTTTCAGAAGCAAGTCTCCCTTAGTCTTTAACACCACAAAATGGCAAAGATCAATTGTTTATTATGACATATAAAACCAGAGGCAAAAACTTGAACTTAAAAGAAAACTGCAGCTTTCCAATATATTAATAATGTTGCCTTTAGAGTAGCCTTAAAGTGAAAAATTAAAGAAATGCTTGAAGTACCTAGCCCTGGGCATACTTCTCCAGGTATATTTAAACCCTCAAGCCCATTACAATATGCTACAAAGAAACTGCTTTATCTCTTATTCAAAGTGTTGTACTTTTTTTGACTTGGGTCAGATTCCATTTCAAGGTTTTTATATGAAAAACAAGTTAAGTATCCAAAAGCTTTGCAAATCACCTCCAAAGTATAATTTCAGGGATAGATTCACTGCACTGCAACACCCAACTTTTTGTGCCTTGCCACAAATTGGACCCCACCACCACAAGTCTGGGATCTAAGAATGCCAGCAAGCTCAGCAGAGAGCTGCCTAAGCTAGCCACACCTTTAGGGACTTAGGCACCTAAGTCCAGGCCTGAGGAAGGTGCCTATCTGTTCAGGATTCTCAGGCCACATGCTCACTAGTGGAAACATAGGTGCCTAGGGGACTTTAATGGTGGAAATTTAGGTGACTAGGGATTTTAGACACCTACAAAGTTAGGCAGCAGCAGGGTTCTGAGGACCTCAGCAGCACCTAAATGTTGGACTTAGGCACCCAAAAGGCTGTTAAGCACCTAAGTCGTTTTGTGGATCTAGCACTTGGTTTAGAAAATTAAACTATTTCTGTTCACCTTGGATTGCTACATTTTGGTCTTCCAGCCTACCCTGCTCTACATATACCAATCAAAACTACTCTTCTCAACAGTTTGGAACAAGAGAGTCCACTCAGCTGTGTATGGTCTTGAAGTTTTCTGACTCAAAGGATCAGGGAGGGAAGAAGGGATAGAAGAGAAACCAGGAGTGAAAAAGGTAAGGTGGAATGGCAGTAAACTGACTGCTTGGACAGCTTTAAAGGGTGTAATTTAAAATAACAAACAAGAAAAAAATCCCAATGCTTTATACATAAAACTGTAAATTTTTCATAGAAAGGTAATTTACAGAGCTACAAGATTTAGGGAAACAGAACTAGACTACAGTCTTTATAAATTAGATTCCAAACATGCTGCACCCCATTTGAACAGACTTGGGATGTCTGTATATTTCAATTTACATTTCATTTCCTGCAACTGTAGAGTTAAGTTCAAACAGAGAGAAGAGTCAGGATCCCGTTTAAAAAAAAAGAAAAGGACATTTTAAACATACAGCAGACATCTTCCACCCTCTAATTACTCCTCAAAGAAACATATGCTAAATTATCTTACTTTTCACAGGAGTGGACATCTGATGACTTATGAGTGAGTTGTAAAATTCCGTTAATAGAAAACTTTGCTTATAAAAGATTTTAGTACAAAGTCTGACCATTTGGACAATCTCCTGCAGTAACCTGGATAAACCTTACTGAATGAAGTTAAACTTCACCAAATTATGTTTAATAACTTTGGGGTCCATTGTATTAAAAATGCAATTGTTTATGTATGACTATGGAAGTGTATGCAACTTCTCTAGGAAACGTGACTAATGTAAACAATCGAAAATGTCAGCAACTTCAAAGGACTTTTTGAAACAATGTAAACTTTTAAAATTAAGTGGGTTTCCCAGGAAATCTGTAGGAGGAAGGGAAGGGTATGCTAATGTAAACCCTCTGGTTAGAGGGGAACTCCCTGTTTGAAGCTTTGCCCCCCTTAGCAGGGCACTGTCTGGCTGATCACCTATTCACAGTCTCTTCAAAGACCCCAAATTGGATAAAGGACTCACTTCCAGATTCATGGGGGTTCTTGTTCTGAGCAAAGGGTGTTAAAAACTTGAAACCGTGAGAAAACCACTGAGTGGGGTTTGAAGGACTGCTCACTAGCCAGAGCCCATGCTGGAGTTAGGTGATCTCTGGTGAACTTATTAGTATGCGTTTAGGTTCTTTTATTGTTTTCTCTGTACTGCTTTTACCTTACGAATAAAATGCTCTTGCTTAGAAAGAGCTCTGTGGTAGATTAACTGGGATAATTAGACTGTTGACAATCCTGAAGAGAAAGCAAAGAGACCTCTTTAGGCAGCCATCTTTTGCTGGGGATATCACCGAGTACGATTTACCTGATCCAGCCTGTAAATATCTTGGTCAGAAGGGAGAGATACAGATGTCTCCACCCAAGAAAGGAAATGGCTGGGGAGTCAAGAGTAGATGCCTTTGCTGAATCACAGCAGGGAAATACAGATACAGTTGTGCTGAAGTGTGACACAGAGAATATCAGACTTCTGGAAAAAGCTGAATTAAATCCAGATATTAAGACTCAGAACCTAAACAGAGAAGCTGTCATTCAAATGTTATCCTCATGCAGCATGAATAAGAATCAATTACTTGAAAAAAATCCAATTTAAATTAAAAAAATTGAATGTAAATTAAGTTACAGGTTTATTTAAAAAACTATTTAGAATTAATTTTGAAACTGACAACCTATGTTAAGTCCTAAACTTATTATAATCTAAATAAAACCATTTAAATTAAAATATAAAAAAATAATATTAAGCAGTTTGCTGCCAAGTTTTAAAGGAAGTCAAGCCAGTGAACTGGTGGGAGTCACTGGCTAAGCACCTGGAACAGTCTGATGTGCTAACCCAGCTTTTGACAGCAGTAGGCTCTTCTGCACATACAGAGAGAATAGCTTCTTTACCTGAGTTTATTCAACTAGTTCAGTTCAATGCTTAGTTCAGTCACAGTTAAAAAATCAACTGGGAGCTGAAAAAATAGAAAGGCTTGTTTTCCTCTTTCAATCTATGAATAAAAGCTAGGTATGAGAGGGGGATTTACTAGTTCTAACATCATCAAGGATATAGTGACCAGAAACAATCACATCAATTCATAAACTACAGACAATACTTCCTTTGTTTTAAAAAAAAAATCAGTTAGTTTAAACAAATCGTGTTTTAAAAAATGTTTTCTCTTATGCATCCAATACATAAGGTACTTTTATTTAGTACAAAAATGTTAAGTGCTGGTTTGGGGCATTTTATTTGAAATGTAATTTCCATCCAAACAGATTTTGAAACAAATCACAAGTAAAAAATGACACACATAGTAAATAAAGAATGCATCGTTCACCATTTTCTAATGTTAAAAATGCAAACATTAAGAGTCTGAATAAACGTAAGTCAAGCTACATAATATCTAAATAAATACGTATAGATATAATGTACCCTCCTGGTTAGCAAAAAGCACCAAATTTAATGTAAAGGCTATATTCAAATGCAAATAAATATGTTTGAATGGCTATCAACTAATGAGAATCAACCTTGTTTAGAAAATAAAGAGTACGAATGCAAAACACGATTAAAATCAATGATTTAAATCAAGGTTTCTTGCTTGATTTAAATCATGATTATAAATCAAAGCAACTTAAATGACTGATTTTATCAATCCACGCTGTCCTGCTTCCATCATCTTTAATGGTTAAAAACTTCATGTTAAGAATGTAGACAGATAAAGCCTTCAAGGGGAGACTAGCAAAGTTTTCTTTTATTTCCTGTACTTTAAATTAGAGTTGTAGCTAATTCTGATTCCCCCCAAATCATACACAGATCGAAGACATCAGCACATAACTAGTTCCCTCCCATGGTCATGCACTCCAATGCTCATGCTGTTTAAGTAGACCACTGTGTTCTATGCAACCTCAGGACCTGAAATGTACATCCTAGAATGTTCCTTTGCAGGCACAACAGTGGGGGAGGGGAACTCTTAGTGTATTCTGATACAAGTCTTTCAGATAAGTTTCTCCTCCCCCCCATTTCCCACAAAAGGGTCTATCAAAACAATTTCTTTACACACTGAATAGTAGTTAATTTTTTGAAACACCCCTCTTGCCCTATATTCTTTGTTTCTTAGAGCACTCGTTTAAAATGGTACACATTCAGGGCCTGATCTGCGTGCACCATTTTTATACAATTGCACAGAAAAGATGCTGGCTTAATTTGCACACCTAACCACTATGACTACAAAAGGTAAACCAGACAATTCAGCACACGTTTAATTACGGTAATTTGCATGTGCAATTACCAAAACTGTATATACACATATCAAAGATCTGATTCAGGAAATTCCTATTCAGAAAAGGCAGTGAAATATGTGCTTAAAGTTAAGCACATTAACCACATGCTTAATTGCTTTCCTAATGGGGATATATTTAAATACATACTCAATGCTTTGGAGGGCTCAAGTAACTGTGTCCAAAATGAGACTTGTAATTGTATGGATTTTGTACTCATAATTACATGCCTGACCTTTTAAAAAAAACAAACAAGAAAAAAATCTAGCCCTCACAGTGTTAACAAATGTAAAAAATTCCAATCCTTATTTTCATTCAGCAAATTTTATTCACAAACTGTTTAATTTACTTTAACAATTTTCTCAAAAAAGTTTGCAAACTCTCAGTGAATCTCAATGTCAAGGTGTCAAGAAGTAAAGAGTTTACAAATTAAAATGTACACAAGAAAGTGTGGAAGTTACTGTTACAAATGATCAGTACACATTTTGATTTATGAATTCATTTACCTGCAAATGCAGTTTCACTGTTCTTGGGGGGCCTACCATTTTCAGACGTTGTTAAAAAAAAAACCTTCTTACACTTTTACAACATCCTTATTTTGCAAAGAATGTGCCTTGTCTTTCGTAACAGTGTCTTCTGCTTTTTCTATTTTGGCAAATAGCGGTAAAGTTTCTAGGAAGACATTTTCTGACACACTCTTATCTTGTCTCCAGACACCATACTGAGAGTTAGGAAACTTACTGCCACTCAAGACAAGTATAGATTTGGGGGAAGAGACAGAAAGAGGGGGAATGTATAACAATTCAATATACGTTGGACAACACTACTATTTTCTCTTAAAATTCTGCCTTGAGCAGAGCAAAGCAACACCTACTGAAAAATTATTTACCTTAACTTTGCAAATTTTAGAATAGTTTAGAAATTCAAAACTTCACTTTTTTTCCAAAGACAGAAAGTGTGAAAAATAGTTTATATTTGCACAGAAATGTATATGCTGCTAGCTTCTAAACTACTATGGCCCAGATCTTGAGCTGCAGTGAAGCTGTACTTGGCAAAGCTTAGGAGAGGGAGTAGGATTAAAGGTGGATTTAAACCACTCTTGCATTTTGGGGCTCTCTGGTTGGTTCCTAGCATTAAGTAGGGCAACCTGTTTTACAGCCTATACCTATGGCCTCAAGAGGCGATTTCAACAACCTGGATTCTTGACAGTGTAGGGAGCAATCCCAGCAAGGGCCCTATTCCTGGCCATGTCCCTTGTATCAAGGGCTGAGAACTTGTCTATATTAGGAATGTCTGCACCCATGTAGCTATATCAATGCAAACCACCAGTCTAGAGGCACTATATTGATGGAAAGTGGGGCTCGCATCAGTGAGACTTACCTTGGTTTGAAACAGTGGCAGTTTCAAACTGAGGTAAACTGCAGAGATACTATACATCTGTGCTGGTGGTTTACATCCGTGTAGCTACACTAGTGAGAAAATCCCTAATGTAGAAAAGTCCTGAGACCAGGGTGATTTAGCAACTAGCTGGAGAATCTCCTAGGCAGGGAAAATTCTCAGAAGGCAAAGTCTGCCAAGTTTAGGACTGTTTTGTGCCACTGGAAGATCCAGCTCTGAGAGTTTAAACTGTTTTTTTCTTCCATAATATGGTACTCATTGGGCAAAGTCCAGCTCCCACTGAAGTTAATGGGAATATGATTGAGTCTATTAAGAAATTAGGTACTGGTAGTTGATCAAGTTCTCTCACCAGCCAATTTCCTACTTAACTGAAGAGGTAAGTAAATAAATGGTATAAAATTTACTTTGAAAAGCAAATTTCTCTATTATGCTAGCTGATAATTTATGTAATTTGACTTAGTTTCTAGAACTGCAGTTCTAGTTAAATTTCAATTCTGAAATATTTTTCCTTTCAACTTCATTTAGCTGTCCTAAAGTGGTACAAAAGGCATACAATAAAAATAAATAAATAAATACATTTCTAAAAATCTGGGAAATTGTAATTTAGGAAAAAACAAAGATATCTTTCTGTCTTACAAGCAGCAATCCATGATACAACTATGTAATTAACAGATCAAAGATAGTTAAAAAAGCTTCATGAGTAAGACTAAATTGGGATTTTTCTCCACATCAACCTACTTTTCTTTAACTTACTTTATACAGAAAGATAATCTGAGGTTAATCTGTACACTTTTCCTGTCAGCACAACCCCACACAACAGTCCATCACCCTTGTACAACATTGAAGAAGATGCAGCAAATTCGAAATTCATTGCATTACCTGCTCACATCAATGACTAATATTTTTGGATAACATTTTTGACTGCAACTCAAAAGGATACAAGGACTGACAGACTACATGATTCACAGTCAGCTCATACAAATACCCAAAGATAAAAGGTACTTGGAGAAATAAGAACTTAAGATGGAACATGTTTCTATTACTTTAGACTATCACTGAATCACAGTAATAGCTGGGAAACCATTTACCTTTATTACATTTTGTAAGTATACAGAAACAAAGCAAGAATAATGCATCACAAGATGTACTTTTATAATATGACAAGTTTAGCTTAAATTACTGAATAACATTGATTCAACAATGTACAAAAAGTTGGGGATGAGAAGGGAAAATGCATTAGTCCTTTTCTGCATCGAAGGGGACATTGTCCACAGAACAGTGGAGTTTACATGGGAGGTGAAGATATGTTCATCTCATCCCTGCTCATCCATCAGTGGTTGCATCTCTGATAAGTCCAGAATGTGTATGTTTAGTAGCCTATTTTGTAAAAAGGTCTTCTCAGCATATGTCCCCCTCTACAACACTCCAATGTTAAATCTATGGTAAGTGGGGACAAACTGCCTTTTTTGTACATCAGGAATTATTGGTATATATCTTAGCAAATATAAATTAGTTAGAATCTAGTTGACATACTGGAGAATTTTCTATTATGTTGTAAATCTAGAATGTAACTGGACAAATGAAAGGCTGATGAAATTCCTAGAAATGTCATAATAATTAATCTATAGACATCTTTGCACTGGAGAGAGTCTTCCCAAAAGTGAAATAAATACTACAGTGGAGCAGTGAACCTTTAAAATTGTTTAAACAATTTCTCCTCATAGTGTGATCACTTCTCTGTTTTAGGTGGAGACTCCCTCCAAATTGACATAGGTGGATATTGTGTCAGATAATCAGCTCTCTATTCTGGACTGCTCTTCCATCCGAACTAAAATTTCAGTCTGTATTTCCTTGTAATGTCCAGCCATCAACTAAGACTTAAAATGAATGGCCAAAATAGAGCTCCCAATCTTTCCTCGGAAATTCTCCCTTGTCTACATCACTGTGGTCAACAACACCATCCTCAACCACTCAAGCCTATAATCTTGGCTCAATCTCTGACTTGGTCCTTTCTTTTGACCCACGCATACACACTGTGTCTAAATCTTGCCACTTCTTCCTATGCAATATCTCCAAGATCTGATCTGACCCTTCTTCTCCATCCATACTGCTGAAACTCTTGTCCAAGACCATATCATCTCACACTTTGACTTCTATAATCTTCTTCTCTCTGGACTCGCTATCTCTAATTTCATCCCCCTCAAGTCTGCTCAAAATGCTGTGCACTAACATTATCTTCCCGGCTCATCACTGACTGTCACCTCCCCTGTGTACACACTTTTTTTTTTTTTGGACTCCCCTCTGTCCACCGCATCAAGCACAAACTTCTTGCTCTTGCTTTCAAAATGCTTGACAACTTTATCAAGCCTTTTCTCTAATTGTAAGGTTGACTCCTATCTTCACTCTGCCAACAACGTCAATCTCCATCACCTGATTCTAACACTGCATCTACACTAGAGAACTTACAGCAGCACAGCTATACCAATGCATCTGCGCTGCTGTAGGCTGTCTCATGTAGCCACTGTATGACAACAGCAGAGAGTTCTCCTGTTGACATAACCCACCCCCAACAAGTGACAGTAACTATATCAGGGGGAGAAGTTCTCCTGACAACATAGCGCTGTGCACACTACCACATATGGTGGCGTAACTTATGTTTGGGGGGGGGGGGGGGCGGTCACACCCCAGAGCGACGTAAGTTTTGCCCACATAAGCGATAGTGTAGACATGGCTTCAGCTTCTCTAAAAGTGCGTTTAGACTTTCTCCCATGCTGCCTCTTATGAATGGGAAAAGCTCGCAGTCAAAATCCACAAAGCCGCCATACCTTATCCTCCTTCAAGTCCCTCTTCAAAACTCACTTCTTCTGTAATGCACACAGTGACCTGCAACCTGATGAAGGCTAGGCAAGTGGTAAGTTGCCTTTACCATTCGTCATGGGTTCAGAGTCAGACATCTGCACATTTCACAAATTTTATTACCCCATCTCCCCTGCCTTCCACCCCAACCCATTTGTCTCATCCACCTGTTAACTTTTGTCTTTTAGACTGTAAGTTCTTTGAGGGAGGGACTGATATTTTATGATTGTACAGTTCCTAAGCACAATGGAGCCCCACCTGGGCTGGCATCTAGGTGCTACTGCAATATAAATGTTAAATAATAATAAAAAACACAAAAATGACTGGTATCATGCAATTTTTGAAAGCTGTACTCATACTGTTGGATATGGCTATTATGTGGGGTTCTATATTTATGGTCCAAGTGACTTACAGATTAAATCTGCTCAGTTTACAAACAGGTTTCTAGCTGCTCGCCCTACAAACACAACTTACAATCTATAGGACAAACTGTTTGCCAGTGAAAGGGTAAACACATCGGATCGCTCTAGAACTATGAAAAGCCAGAAATTCTGGAATTTTACAGCAATAATGGATTCTGTATATCTAGTTACAGTTCACTATAGAGCATTACTGCTGAAGAAGACTGCTAAAATTTTCTAAATCACTGGCCTGAAGTACAACAATTTTCAGTAAGTGGAATGGATTTTCTTTTGGCTTTCATCCAGTAATATTTTATGTTTTGGATCCAATTTTTGCAAAGCAAATGCAACAAAATTACAGAGACCCCAGATATTTGTCAACATTTTAAAGAGAACTGTCATTTTAATAAGTAACCATGTTTGTCAGTTTAGTGTATCTTATTAATCTTTTGTACATTTTGGTTTTTTATCTTTATTTAATTACCCTGTCTGCTTCATCACATTGTTAAAAGCTCTCAAAACTTTAGTTGTCTAAAGAAGTCCATCATCAATCCCAACAACATTTTAGCTTCTCTTGCTATCTAGTTTAAAAAATTATACTGCAAACTCAGCTTTTTAGCAAGGGCTATAAACAATAAAACAAGCTGGCTTGGCATGGGTGGGAGCGAAGAACCACACTGTTCCCTTTGGGAAAAGATGTCATTCAAAAGTGCCTCACTAAGGCTTTATCTACACTGGAACATGGTTGGCAAAACTTTTGTTGTTCAGGGGCATTTAAACACTCCCCCTACCTCCTGAACGACAAAAAAGTTTTACCGACGAAAAGCACTCTTCTGCGGACAAAGCTGCTGCTGCTTGTTGGGAGTGAAAGTTTTTTTTGTCGGCAGGAGAGCTCTCTCCCACCGACAAACAGCAGCTACACGGCGTGCCTTTTAGCAGCACGGCTGTAGCGGCACAGCTGTGTCGCTAAAACGTGGGTAGTGTAGACAAAAAATTTAGCCTATATATTTAGGTTAACAACCCCCTCTCACACATTTTAACATCATTTGTAAGTATATCCATGAATTTTAGTTATATTAAATTATTTAGGGAAACTAAAATCAACCAGAAAAAGTTTACAAAAATTGAACTCTTACCATCCACCAAAAAAAAAAAAAAAAAAAAAAAAAAAGTTATGCTACTAAACAAACCCCAAAGGGAACTCATATTTACCGAATTTGCTAACACTATTGAGTTGTTAGCTTCTATAGTAAAAAAAAAAATGTTTGCACATTTAGTTAACGGATGTGATACTTTGTATAGTTTTATAATTCTATATAAATACAGAATACAAATAGATGGATCCATTATGAACTCTGTGTGTTGCCTACAAAACTTAACATTCACAATTAACAATTCCCATTAAACTGCTTATATCCACTTCCCTTACAATTATACACAAATCCGAAAACAAAAATATACTACTTTAAGTATTAATAACCACTGCCAATTCCCACTCTCTCCACATGTGATAAAAGGGTAGCTTCATGAAAACAACATGCTGACATAATAAACCAAATTTTAAGATGAGGGACAAAAAATTATGAGATATTCATTCCCAACATAGTAAAAGTGTTACTTCACAAAAAGAAGGATTTCTCAGTTATCCTTCATGTTATCATAGTTAACCGAACTATCTAGCTGGTGACTCATTTGTTGGATTCAAAAGTCAGATTTTCCAGAAAGTTATTTCTCTATGTACAGTGTACTTTTTCCAGTTAATTTCTTTCCAGACCACAAAACAGTGACAACACTGTACACCATGAAGTTTCTATAATCACTAAAGAAAAACTATCACATGCCATACAGTTTATAAATAGCAACGAGTTTTATTCAACCATTTAATTTTAATTCTTAGTTCAGTTGTCACCATATTCTTTAAGTTTCATGAGGTATACCTGATATTTGTTTTATAGTAGTTCCTAAAAGTTCAAGTTCCATTCTGCAAGGCACTGTACAAATATAACAAAAGAGCTTTAAGAGCTTAAAAAATGAGTAGATTTTAGTGTTCAACTGATCATGTGAATCATCAGAATTAAAAATGAAAGTTTTACACCACTGGAAACCTGAAATACCCCCCCTTTCCAAAACTATAAATAAACATTCCTTTCTAGCCATAGTTGTTTGCAAGATACTGACATTAAAATCACATCGGTGGAGGCAGTGGCTAGAGCACTAGACTGCAATTTGGAAGACCTGGGAGATTCCCAGCTCTGCCATTGGCCTGCTGGATGAGCTTGGACAAGTCAGTCTGTCCTTCGGTTTCCCCATCTGTAAAATGAGGATTGTGATCCTTAGCTCCTTGGTAAAGCACAGTGATGTACTAATGAAAAGTGTTATATACGAGCCAAGTATTATTCTGATTGGGTGTGGGAGGGACACATGGTGGCAAACTTCAATTTAACACTGTTTTAGTGGTTATATCTCAAGAATTGTTATAATAGAACTAATGATGTATACGTCTGAAAGCTTGAAAACGCAGCGTTCAAACAGAACAACTGTTAAAATTTTACTCAAAGGGACTCACTAGATTATTGATAATCAACATACAATAGCACAGGCATTTTACTTTTGTTCAATATTTGTTACTAAATACTAACTTTATAAAACAGTTTCACAAAATTTGCTTCAAAAGCTATGTGTCAATTTTAACAAGTGAAAAAAAAGTCCAATATATTTTCTCCATTTTACTGGACGAGCATAGAACCTCAAATGTGGAAACAGATCTGCTTATAGTGCAAGTGATCTCGTAAGCCTTTACTAAGAGAATAATAATGTGTACTTCTGTCATGGTTAAAAGTTTTGCCAGACTACTAGAGATTTATACTGTAAATATTCAGCAATACAGCAAAAGTACTAAAAAAATGTTTTAAAGTAGGCAACCCTTTTGCATTAACACCTTGTGTTTCATTACCTGCTGGAGGGAGCAGGAGAACCCTTTTGCAGGCCAATCAACTTTTTCTAAACATTGCTCCTGAACCAGTGATCAAAAGCAAAACCCCTCAAAATCCAAACTCTGACTAAGAACTCAAGAGCCTTTGGACACCATTATATGTTTCAGATTTGTCATCCTGACAGACTTAATGGATAAGACTGATTACCTCTGCCTCATTACAGCCTTCAGCTATCCCACAACTTCCTAATGTTCAAGGGTCTCTCAACTAACATTTAAACTGTTACTAAGGCTCATGAACTTTCTGAGACTGCTTCAGTTACAACTAGAACAGAACTGATCAGCTTTTCTTTCTCCCTAGTGAACTTGGATGAGTGCTTGTTCCTTCTCTTCTCTTGATCTGGCAGGCGTATTTTAATTCTCAAAAACGGGTGAGGACAACATTTGTGTTTCAACCTGTGTAATAGTATAAACTGATCATTAGATTGTCTTTAATATGCTAATTAAGCTACATGTGAGGAAAGAAGTCAAACAGCAATTTGCAGGGTGGGCCAATAAGGCAGCTCTCCAGGTCATTACAGCCATTTAAGTATGAGTCACACAGCAGTACACTATCAAAGTATCAGGACAAACAGCAGTAAAATTTTATCCCCTGCCTCCAAAAACAAAGATTTAAACAATTCTTTCCCCAGTTATTTATTACTCCAGTCCTCTTTTAGTTGAAGCTCAGTTGATACTCTCCTAGATTATTTTAAATAAAATTAGATTGAAGATCTTTTTTGTTGTTTATTTTACTAGGGAGTGGATGCAAGAATCCTTTCTTCTCAAAAGTGAACTGAAGGAACAAGTAGAAACAGGGGTCTACTGGGAACACAGGAGCTCCTAGAAATCCATAGATATCAAATTATGTCCAAGGAATACAACTACAATTCAGCCTTGCTAATCTCATATCATCCAAACCCAACTTTTTTCCCCATGAGTTAATGGATCCAAAATTCAGGATGAGACAAACCCACTAGGTCTTTTCAGAATAAGAGAGAATTTACTCGGACGGTGCTCACAAAAGTGAACAAGGTGAACTGCACCTATTGCTGCATTCCAGTGAGCATAAGAAAATAAAATAAATAAATAGAGGCAATGTCCAGCAGTAAGTAAACCTGAGCAGACTTAGGAGTTCCTGGAAGGATTGGATAAGCTTTACAAGCTTTTGCTCCCACCCATCCACAAGAGGAATGATGTGATTTCTACACCTTCAAATGCAAAATTAGGAAGAGAGAGTTTGAAATTGTAGAGGCAATAGTAGAAGGGCTAACAAGGCACTAACCTAAGACTCTAATTTAAGATGAAAGAGAAAAACAGAGATCCATTCAATATTGAATTAAAAAAATAACTTAGTCTTCCTCAGCAGGCATGGCTGGTTCATTTTCATTTTCTAGACTTGCTCACACATCACTGAAGTTACTAGTTATAGTACATGCTCCAGATTCTCAGAACAAAATTTTTGGTAGCTCTCTCTTGCTAATGGCTGCTCGGACACTTTTTCCTAAAATAATTAACTTTAGGAAAAACAAATAAATATGCACATATACATGTCCAAATAATTGTAATTTATTTATGTAGGAGTTTTTTTACAGACTCAGTAATAAAAATAATGTAGAGTTGTCTCTATTCTTTACTGAGCCTAAACAGAACAGAAACACTAATAGGTGCTTTGCACATTCTTGCCTCTTTTTTGTTGTTGTTGCTTCTTTTGTTGCTTGCTTCTTTAAAAAAAAAAAAAAAAAAACTTGCTAGCTATTAAGTCTGCTGTGAAAAGTGTTATTAACAAACATACAAATATCACTTTTTACAGCAGACCTACTCAGCCCTGGCAAGCCTGGGGACAAATTAAGCCCTGGATAGGAAAGTGGGTAGGGCGGGCAATAGGAGCCCGGGCAATGGAGGAGGCGTGAGCTTGGGGCCAGAGCCCACCACCCCGTTCAGCCAGGGAACCGAGTCCAAAGTCCCATGTCCAAGTGACAGGCCCAGGGGTGGAGTTCAAAGCCCTGTGGCTGTAGCCTGCCCCCCACCCGACCCCTCCCAGCCTGCTCCTCCAGCTTTTGTGTCTCCAGAGGGGGGCAGGGCCCAACCACTGGTGGCGGCCCCAGGGGAAGGGCCGCTGCTCTGCCCCTCCAGGAGGTTCTGGCTGCAAGAAAAGCCCCTGATGGCCGCATATGGCCATTGTGGCTACATTTGAGAGAAACAGGAAATTTGTGATTGGGAGCAACAATTAAAGGGGGCGGGGGAGGGAAATATGTTTGAAAACTAGCTGCAACCAAGGATTCAGAATCTGCATTAGCACAATCAGAGCAGTATCAGATTATATTTAACAAAATGTAATATGTCACAGTGTCAAGAGAGGTTTCAGAGTAGCAGCCGTGTTATTTTTCTTAATTCAGCTTTTTTCTTAAGTTACAAGTAAAAATGAATTTTGGTCAAAGATATCATAATTAATTCACTCCTACGCTATAAACAGTGAGAGAAAATCTGTTCTGCTTTCAATAGTTCATTCACCTACACTTGAGAAGTGATCCTGTGTATTTTTAAGCATTGCAGCAAGTCACTCAGGTTGTTAAAATATGTTGCCACAAGATTAAAATGTTTCTCCAAGAGGTATTATCCCTACCATACTGACTTCAAAGATACAGGGTATATGTCAATGTGCAGACATATTACAGTAGGTTACTTAAAGTTATTTTTAATATACTACTCTGCCAATATAAAACTGCCTCAGTTTGAAGAGAATTTTAAAAAGCCACAAGCCTCAAATCCAAGAAGGGCAGTTACTGGTCAAGTAACTGCAGAATTTTAATTATTAACTACTAAAAGATAGTTAAATAAAACTCCCGATTTGTGACTTTTTCAGAATGACCGATATACATTATTTCCCGTCATGTTTATAAATCTAAATGATGAAAACTACCATGAAAGAAATTAGAATAAATTCTGTTTTACAGCCTTTAGCTTCCCTTCTAAATCTAGAGACACTTGCATTTTAAAAGGTCTTTTATTTCAAAGGCTCCAAGACAATTAGCATAAAAATGTTATGCAAAACATGTAAGAAGAAACATGATACAAGAGTGGGAGGGGAAAAGGTGGGGTGATATTAAGCTGCATATAACATTTTCTCTGAACAGAGTAATGTTTTGTCTTGAAGAAACACACTTTAACTATATATAATTCTTTCCTATAGTTTATTATAACCCGATTCTCATTATCCACCTCAGTTTCTACAAGGTGCAATAATAAGGTATACATTAACAGAACGCTGTTTGAAGTGGCTTTAGAGTTCTGCACTCGAGGACAAAATTCCATGACTCAGATTCATATAATCAAAAACGCAAAATGCTTGCCTCTTAATATCATGTGACAACTTCAAAAGGAAGCTGTTTCGTTCAACGAATTCCTAAAAATGTAAACATTAGAAATCAAAATCCTGTATTATTTTAGTACTATATAGTCTCACCACCTTAGAACCCAGTTTTGCCTAGGCCTAAAAAGCCTCAAGGCAGACCAGTTTTCTTTTTCCATCCATTTAGGGTTAACATCCTGCCCCTCCTCTTTCCATTTCATGAATGGGGAAATATGAAGGGTTGTTTCACATCACTGAACCAGATGAAATTTAGGAAGCAGAACTTGGGATCAGTAGTGCATTAGGAAGCACACTCCCTCTCATATAAACGCTGCAGTTAAAACTGTATACCTTAGCTAGATTGTATCTTTACATTAGATAAATATACATAATCATTAAACATACTAAACCATTTTTAAAGACAAATATTTCATTATACACAGGAGTCACCTTAAAAGTGGATTTTTCCCCCCATGCAAACAAATTGAGTGAGGAGTAGGATTTAAGAAGGGGGTGGGGGGAGGGCAGAATAGGAGAGAATGTAAAGCTCAGCCAAAAGTTTGCAAATGTAGTAAACACATTAATTTGTTACAGAGACATATCACTCCTGGTCAGACTTAAGAGGAAGGAACCTTCCTTGTCCAAAATAAAAAAGTTAAAGAATTTTAGCTTTTTTGTTTAAAATCCTGTCACAAAATCCATCACTTTGGGGAGAGAAACGCTATGTTTTCTTATTAAATATTAAAATCAAAACCTTACCATAATAGAACATGGCAAAGTTCTGTTTAGTGAGTAGGGACTTTATTAATGATGATCTGTGAAAAAATTAAACCATTTTTGTAAGCCATGTTCTTGTTATGGTCCAGATATACACTCTGGATGTGCTGAATGAATGTTAAGACCCCATATCTAACTTGGATCAACAATTGGTAAGTGATGTAGAAAATTTATCTGAACTTAAATAAGTAAATTATTGTATTATATATTAGTTTGTTCACCACTGAGTCTGTCTGAGGCCCACCCATAAATGCACACACACCACCCACCTCACTTCTTTATGTACCATAATTATATTATGCTGCTTTTAGGAGGAAACTGGCTTTTGGACCTTGTTTTGAAAGAGTATATATTTTTAATAGTTAAAGGGCCATCATCAACTTGAAATCTAGCAATATCATGTACTGCAAGCAGCTCGGGCAAGTGTAAAATTTTATGAACACAATCTCTTCTGTTTTTAAAAGCTTTTGCCACTATATGAAAGACTTACATAACAACCCAACTGAATGTACAAAAGAAACATTGAAACCAACTGTATGCAAAGTGCTATCAAATGCATAAAATAAACAAAATGGGAGGCAGAAGGGAGGAAGGGATTACAGAAAAAAACTTCCAATCACAGTAATTTTAGATATTTTCTGTAACACTAATAAATAAAATGTTTCAGACAGAAGTGCAGCTTTTTAGACTCCCTTTAAATATTTTTTATATGCAAGATTAGTAACATGGCCAGAATTGGCTCTTCTGATCTTTCTCCCACTATGTGGGAAATTATACTTTACTGAATATAATTACAACATAGCATCCTTACAGGACTTTAAAACCTAAGATCAGTAGGATTTTTCATCAAATTGGCTGTATCAACCAAAATGCTTTTGATTTAGTGGGCAGATCTTTTGAAGTTAGAGGCCTTTGGCACTTCAGAAAAAAGCTTTTTTTTTTTTTTTTTTTTTTTGGATTGGCAACTTTCAGAGTCTTCTAAATTTGATCCCAACCAAGAAAACAAAGCAAAAACAAAGAAAACAAGGCAAACCACACATTTCTGAGAAGCCCCAAGCAGTGGCTGCCAGAATTCAAATAGTATGCTATCTGAGTCAGTGTTATAGCTTCCAGTATTAAAGGCTCTCAAATTTTAAATTCATACATAATATCTTACAACTAAATTTAAACATATGTACAGACTTTAAGGTGAAGATAGAAAATAGATTATTCAACATTACATAGTCTATTACTGTAATTAGAGGTATAAAGATGGCTTTGCATTCCCAAGCAGTGAAAGTATAGGATAGCTATTAATACCTTTTCCCGTTTTTTCTTTTTCTCTCCTCACTGTTTACAAGAGTGGACAAAATACCACTGTTCAACTATGACTAGATATTTCATCATAAGTTACAAACTACAAATACCATTTTTGCAAAGGAAGAGGTAAAGATATTGCTGTTTGCCATCTACTGTTTCCCTCCCTGCACAGGAGAAGATAATCAGAAGTGGACTATCATGAGGGGCTAGAGGAGAATAGTATATACACCTCAAAATATGGATTGTGCTTCCAAGGTAAAGTCTTGAAGTTCTAGGATTTAAGAAATACAGCGTATGGTAGGACATAAATACTGACAGATGCTTCATGAGGTGGAGAGTGTGGATGGAACCACAATAAGAGATCCAGCTGAGGAACTACCATTTCCTACTGCCTCCAGAACAGCAGAGAGCTTTCTTTTCCCTCATCTGCTTAAGGGTAGTCAGTCAAGAGTTGTCATTTCTCCCAGGATTGTTTTGTTTTTAATGTATACATTAGAGATAAATACAATTGATCAGTTTAAAGTAATTAAAGTGTTAAGATTCAAATGAGGGAAACCTGGCCACCCAGCTTTGACGTTTGCATTCTGTTTCCCGATCCTGTGTACAGACTTCAAAACCTGCTGATTGCTCCTATTAATACAAAAAGAAGAACAGGAGGACTTGTGGCACCTTAGAGACTAACAAATTTATTAGAGCATAAGCTTTCGTGGACTACAGCCCACTTCTTCGGATGCATATAGAATGGAACATATATTGAGGAGATATATATACATATATATCTCTCTATATATATCTATATACATGCATATAGAATGGAACATATATTGAGGAGATATATATACATATATATATCTCCTCAATATATGTTCCATTCTATATGCATCCGAAGAAGTGGGCTGTAGTCCACGAAAGCTTATGCTCTAATAAATTTGTTAGTCTCTAAGGTGCCACAAGTCCTCCTGTTCTTCTTTTTGCGGATACAGACTAACACGGCTGCTACTCTGAACCTATTAATACAATTATCTGGCTTCCCATAGGCTGAATGGCTCAGCAGATGCTCAGGAGGAGATACAGGAGAGTGGGGATTTATGGGCCTACCAACCCCTCATATCCTGCTGGAAACTCATACTTAAGATAATGAAGTTGGAGGGTAGGGATATCAAGGAACAGAATTACTAAACTTTGCAGGAACTTAGCTTCTTGGCATCCTGCTTTCCATAAACTTCTTTTTTAAACCCTCAGAAGATGTTTCAGAAGATGGATTCTCAGCAGGATAGAGAGATATCAAGAACAGAAATCTCAGGGGAGACAAACTTCTGGGCAACCTAGAGGTCTGGTTAACCGAGTTTCAGAACATAGAGGTTTGACTGTACTTGAAAAGAGCAGGAATCCACATACCAGCCATATAAGAACATAAAGTTCATTTCTTTTCATTTTATTAAAGCACTGTATTTGAAATCCAAATTGGATTTTTAAACTCAATTTAGTGGTTTTTGATCTTTTCCATTATCCCATGTTACAAAAGAAGAAAATTTGGGATCCCACCTGTCATAAACAAGAGTAGGGTGATCATGACCGTAGATTGAGAAGCCATGATTTAGAGCATGATCAAGGTTTTATCAAGTTAAAATATTTTATACAGTCCAGCTTGACAGTAGTTAGACAATACATTGAGCAAAATATTAAAATATAAGAGTGGGCTAGATAATGCTAAGCTCTTCAGGCCAGATACTGACTTTTGCGTTTCTTCTATGCCTACCACGCTGTTGTGATACCAGAAACAACTTAAAATAAGACATACAGAAATTTACAGTAATATTTCCCCATTTTAAAATATAAGTCAATTACTATGTTTATATCAACTGTGACATTGAATTCCTGTACCAAAACGTTTCATATGAAAACATTTTTAAAGTTACAAACCTTTACTTGCAGAGTTACACTTCAAACCATCAGATCTGGTGAAATCTATGCTTACATAAGCTCCACTGTCCAAATTCGAAGTACCATTTTGAAGATGGCAAGTTGGTGTATTAGTGCTTGCCTCACAGTTCATAGAATCATCACATAAATTCAAAGCTATGTAGTTTAAGCCATTCTGAAATCCAGTTGAGGTATCCCTGGACATCTTGCTTTCATGACCATCAGAAATGTTTTCCTCAGGTTTCAACCAAACATTGTCAAATGAGGCAGAGCTGTGTCTTTTGCTACTATCAGTAAAGAAAGAAGAGGAAGTAGTTACAGCCCCAGTAGAAGAGAATGTTTCAGAACTGTGTCTTCTTCTGCCTTGTGGGTCAGCTCGAATCACCTTAGGTCCCATGGGAGAATCAGAGCTAGGAACAGAGAAGCTACTGCTACCTGAATATCTGTCAACAATGCACAGTCGATTTACAATGGAAGAAGGACTATCAATCTTTATACCATTGCTGGATTCTGCAGTAAAAGGCCTAAGTGGTGTCGTTGCCATGTTGAAAGTCATCTCTGTGTAATCATCAGCCCTACTACTTGTACTGCTAACACAAGCAGTATCAAATGAAAGTCTAGCATAATCATTTGGCTGGTTTCTGGGGATACTGGAACTTGCATAAATTGAAATATCTGTTAAAGAATTTGACAGTTCCTTTGATACTTTTGGTGACTGCACATCAAGGTCAACACTCATGTAATCAGAAAGTGGCGACTGTCTGTGGTCACTACTCGATCCTAGAGATGATGGAGATCCTTCTGCAGATAAAGAATATGGTGTATTACTTGCTTTTTCACTGAAATCAATATTTATGTATTCACCAGGGCTAGTTGGCTCAGGTGGAACTGTTCGATCGTACATTCTTGGTATAGTATTACTTCCTCTTGTACCTAGGGGAAGTCTTGTAGGCCTGGTAGCCCTGTTCTGTGCAAGTCCTTCATCTGACACTTTCACAGCAGATGATTTAGAAATGCCATTAGCTAATGGTTCACTATTGACACATTTGACATTTTCATGTTCATCATATAACAGTTTTCCAGGTGAGGACATTGGAACATATTCATTATGATCTCCATTTTGTCCCGATAATGTCTTAAAGCTTCGTGGCAGAGAGAAATACGAACTGAAACCTTTGGAAACAGTGTTGGTATGAATACAATTTGAATCACTGGGCTGTTTTGGAACTGCTGAATTACCAGGTGACATATCCATATACTCATTTGTCACCTTTTCATTACCCCCTTTAGAAATACATCCAGCCAATGGACTTCGTACAGGTGAAGAACTAGCCCTGGGAAACATCATCATATATCCTCTGGAGTCCACCTGAGATGACGACCAAGAATTACTAATTTGTTTGGGGACAGATACACTTTTAGGAGTCATTGGCAAATAATCATTGTTGCTTGCGAGTGAAGACGCAACTCCTGGCATCATTGGCATGTATCCATCATCCCTGGCTTTACTTCTGCTTTGGTTACATACAGAATCAAGGGTAGCATCACTGTAGTCAGGTTCATGGCTCTCTTTTAATTTTGGTGATTCCGAACAAGGTAACTGTCTGTGCCTTCCTGCAGAATCTTCATCTAAAGAAGCCGTGGTTTGTGTTGTTTTCTGCTGCACTGTTATAGAAGTTGGTTTAGTCAGAGAATAAGTTCTTTTTCTGAAGCATTTTTCAGCTTCCATATAGTCATCCCTTGAGCTATCATCCGTTTGCTGTTTATTCATGGACATGTATTCACTTAAACAATTCTCTTCTCTGATAGGTGGTGTGTTTCCCAAGGAATCTGGAGTATTACTTCTGACACGAAAGTACCTGAAATCCCCAGGGCTAGAGCCGTATTCATCAGAAGAAATAAAGCCCCCATCACTTGGGGACCCACAGACAGATGAACTGGAAGGCCTGGTTAGTGTATCTGAGGCAGAGCCATGGCCACTACTGGAAGAAACACTAATGGGGCTGGTGGTGGAGGGGAAATGAGACACTGGGAGGGAGGCAGACCTGGTATGATAAGAAGAGGTGAAAGCTGCTCTGACGTACCTTCCACTCCCTTCTTGCCGGCCCAAGTTCATCCTTGCAGTGTTCAAATGGATCAGACTCCCAGTCACTGATCTGAAAGGTCTGGTCATTGTGCCTTCCCCTTCACTAGATGTTCTGAAGCGGTATGAACTGCTACTCTTGGTGGTGGGCGGAGTCCCCCCAGTAACACACTCAGTTCTGGATCTTCTCTGCAAGCCAGTCTGGCTAGGAGGCAGGTTGCCCAGATGCCTCCTAGTGGTGATAAAGGAGATAGGATTGGTACCACTGCCACCACCAGATGACTGGCTCTTGCTGCGGGGCCTGAATTCTGTAAAGGCCTTGAGAGCTTTCATGGTCTCTAGGAAGGTCTCATGCATATTCTGGGCAACTACTGAATCATCCACTTGCATCCACAGTTCACCAGGCCCAATGGAAGCAGATCTGCCCACCTCAATAAAGAAGAAGTTCTCTGAGTGCCCACAACGGCGGATGTTCATTAGTTGCAAGTGGACAGCAGGTACCTCTGAATTCAGCTTTACTAGGTAGATAGCCTTGCTAGATAGGCACAACCTGTACACACCAGTCAGGTTCTTTGTCTGCCCCAGTCCCTTGGGCTTCACATTAACCTGCCACACCTCTTTGTATATGGTGCCTGGTCTAAGCGCAGTTCCATAATGTTCATCATCCTCATCCATCTGCTGATCTGTCTGGTCCTCCTGTTCTAAGAACCCCCTCTTGCTCTGGTTCATGAGCTCACTGATTGCCTGGTACCAGGCTTCCTGCTCCACCTCATTCTCAGCCAACATGGCAAAGTATTCATCCTTGGTATAAAGGGCAATGATGTACTTATGCTTGGCATCTGCCCTCCGGCTGACTGTGAAGCACTGGTACAGGGGGATCACTCGCTTGGGAGGGGGGCAGCAGAGGACAGCAGACCCACTAGCAGCTGCCGCTGCCCTCAGGCTGCTCTTGAACTTCTTCTCACTGTCATAGTATTCAAGCCTCGCTGGGGCCAGGTGGCTCTCAGCCCGCAGCACGAAGTAGCGCTTGTGGCCATGCTTCTGCTTCCTCAGGTAGCCACATTTCCTCACGTCATCCCCCACAGGAGCCACGGACGGAGCAGCTGTAAGAGGAGCTCCTCGTGCTGTGGGAGCTGGCTGGCCACCTCGCCCACCAGAGAGGGCCCCTCGCCCTGTGGGAGCCGCAGCAGCGGGCACCTCCTCCTCCTGCACCAGGCACAAGGAGGCGCTGGGCGATCTTTTCAGCAGCAGCAGCAGGTGGTGAGGCTGAGTGGGCGGGTAGGGGCCGCTCTCGCCCAGCTCCTGCTGCTCCTCAGCCGTAGTAGCAGTCCTAGGCACTCCAGCCCCGTGGCAGGGTGCGACCCCTCCTCCAACGCTCCGGGTGCCCAGCTCCGCCTCGGCGCCCCTGGCCGCGATACTATCACCTCCTCTGCCCGGGCCATTCATCCCACTCGCCATCTTAGGGGCCAGCGAGCTGGGGTAGGGGGGAATCCGCCCTCACAAGGGAAGCGTCCTCCAAGCCCGGCTGGACATGAGGCGACGGAGGGCTCCGCTCCGCTCCGTACGCGAGCTCGCCAGTCACTGCAACGCTTGCCCTCTCGCTCGCCGCTCCCGGCCGGTCGCAACGCGCCGGGCTCTGCTACTCTCACTCACACAAGCTGCCTCAGCGGTACCACGGCGAAAACATCACGTGACGCTGCAAGGGAGGGGGGAGGGCGAGTACAGGGGACGGGGCGGGGCTTCAATCAGCCGGGGGCGGGGTCATCTGTGTTCCAGTGTGTAGAGTGAGGGTGAGAATGGGGAGCCGAACGGCCTCTCCCTGGAGTGACAGAGGAATAGACCAATAAGAGACGTAGACAGCTCCTAGGTGGCCCAATCAGGAATCGGGAAAGGTGGAGGGTCTGTGCGCAATCCGAAAGAGGAGAGGTTCTGATGGATCGGCAGCGCTTTGGACCAATGAAAGTCGGCAACAGCTTCTGTCTGTCGGCGATGTAAGCGAGAAGAGAGGGTGAAAAGTTAGGCGGAGCTTAAGGTGACTGGCAGATGGATGGACAACTTGTGTATTGTCCAATCAGCGCTTCACACACAGAGATACGGGAGACGGAGGCGGGATTTGGCGTGTATGTGGAAGAGTGAGTACAACGAGAGGTGAGGATTTAGAGTAATTAGCAGCCGGATATGCCAGTCAGCGCTTGAACCGCCTACTGCCCCGTCCAATCAGCATCTCCGACTAATGTAGCGTATTCCAACTATTTTTTTTGAAAGGAGAATTTTCCTCCCCCTCCGCTAGGTTTATAGTTTGGAAGCAGCAGTGATTGGCTGCTGGGGGAGCCAACCACAGAAAGTGGGGAGGGAGGAGGTGGCGGGGGGGTTGGGGTTGCTGACGCTGCCGAGGAAGTAAACAACCCGTCAGCGCGCGAGCGACCGTTGGGGCCGAGTGCAAAGGCAACCGTCCCTGCTGCTTCAGACAGGGGAGGGGGCTGGAAGGAAACCCCTTACACACGGGCTCAAGAGCACACAGCCGTAGCGTCAAGGGACGGAGAGCGTGTCAGAGAAGGGAAGACCAAGGAGGGCCCTTCTTCTCTCCCACCCGCAGTGCCCATCCCCACATCCCGACTTACATAGTATATTCATACCAGACATACACGGAGTTCACCCCGCACAGGCTCACCTCCCACACACAGTGCACACCTACCCACAGGCTCACCTCCCACAGACACAACGCATACCCCCATAGGCACAAAGCATCCCACCCACAGGCTCACCGCCCATACGCACAGCGCACCTTATCTACAGGCTCAGCCTCCCACACACATGGCTCACCCCACACAGCACACAGTGCACCCTATCCACAGGCTCAGCTTCCCACACCCCCATGCACACAGCACACCCCCATACACACAGCGCACCCTATCCACAGTCTCAGCCTCCCACACACATGGCACACACCCCCATGCACACAGCGCACCCCATCCACAAGTTTGGCCTCCCATGCACACAGTGCATCTCACCAACAGGCTCAGCCCCCCCCTTCCATGCATACCTCACCCCCCACTCAGACTCCCCAAACACACAGCGCACCCCACCCACAGGCTCGCCCTTCCCATGCATACAGCACACCCCATCCACAGATTTGCCCCCCACGCACACAGCACATCCCACAGATTCACCCCCACACATATACACATACGTAGTGCACACCATCCCATAGGCCCAACCACCCCCTTACACACACACCCCTACAGGCCCACCCGCTTTATAGACACCACCACCCATATATGCACAATGCACATAATCCCCTAGGCACCGCCCCCCCCCCCATGTACAATGAGCATTCTCCGAGATCCATCTCTTCTACACACAATGCACACTATCCCCCAGGCACATAGTCCACATACACACACTGACTATTCCTTCAGATCCACCTTCATACACACACAGTTTACCCAACCCCACAGGAACACTGTCCGTATAAACAGTGACCATTGCCACAGGCATACCCCATATATTACACAACAAATTCAGTCCTCAGGAATTTCTATACCAACTAGCCTGACCCACCCCCCCCCCACCCCCATATACACCCAATACACCCAACCTACAGAAAACTGAGCCAGCTTTTTCAAGTGCAAGGTGAAATGGGTCCCCACGACACCAAATGTATACTGTACTACTCGGCGGCCATCAGTACTTTGAAGTAGGCCAGAGCTTAAGCCAAGGGTAGAAGTGCCACAATGAATCTCAGCAAAATCTTTCCTCAGCTCAGGAACTTGCTGCCCTTAAAAATGACATCATCACACCTCTGGTAAGGGAGTTTCAAGGGCACATTGGCATGGTGAAGTGCTGTGATACTGGGCAGTCCTGTTTTAACATGATGTAGCTGTCTATTGATGCTGTGCTAAGAGATATTGATATGGGTCACCTGTTTTGATGTAGTGTATCATTGTATTTACATAGTCTGATACACTTTTGATAGTGTGCCACAATTTTGCACTGTATAGCACTGCATTAATCAAATACAGTCATTTTTAGGCACTTGTCACTGTTTTGACACAATGTGGCACTTTGGATGCTGTGCTGAAGTGTACAGATGTATTGTGTTCTAACATGACACAATGCCATTTCATTACAGTGCAATACCCTTGTGATACACAGCATCTCCATTTTGATACAGTACCCTCTATCATTTTGATGCAGTTGTCACTATTTTGAGGCAACACAGTACCAGTTTGCCATAGCACACAGGTGTCCATCCTATGGCCTGCAGGCCGTACATGGCCCACCAAAGTATTTCATAAGGCCCATGGCCTGCTTCAACACAATATACTAACGGCTGACTCATTAGTGTTTTATTGTCATATTTACATCATTTGAGTTTAATTATGTGTTCTTTACTGTTTTTTTCCTGTTTTCTATCATTCTGATACACTTTCTATGCACTGATTTTTCTTTATTTTTAAATAGACAATACTGTACATACATACGAATTACTGTACATACGAGAATCTGTTTGGCCCTCACAAGGTTATGCTCAGGTTTATGTGGCCCTCCTGTGTAATAAGGTTGAGCGCCACTGCCATGGCACAATGACATTTTGACCCTATTTATTGAATATATTATGATATTTTGATGCAATGCCTTGAAGCTATATGACATGGCATGTCAATAACATAATCTAATGAAGCTTTGATTCAGCTCCACAAAGTACTGACAAAACATGACAGAATAAGTGAGAAGCAAGCACTGAGCAAATGCAAGAAGACAAGTTCTAAAAGGCAGCATTGGGGTCCCTTATCTTGGCATTTATTTTACAATCAAGTCATGAATTGACATTTGTGTCACATAAATTTCAATTCCCTCTTCTTCCCTCATGGCTAGATAATATGTCTCTCTGAGTTTAAATAGAGACCAGAGAGCTGGTTACAGCTTCCTGATTCAAAAGCTTCACCCTACACTAGCTGAGAACAGTGGATCTTTTTCCCGCCCCTTACCTGCCTACATCATGTCCCCTTACTCTTTCAATACATCCCTTTCCGGGGCGGAGGGGGCAGTCAGTCAGTGTAGGAGCAGGATGAGCCAGCTTTACACCATCCAAGAGTTGCACAATCATGCCCATAAAGTGTAACAGCCAAGAACAGAGACAATTTCAATTCCTCCTTACTATTGTGATTCAGTAATGTGGTATTTGCCTAACAGTGGAGCAGAGGCAACTAGGTTTCCTGCTAGTTTCAAGCATTCCATAGAGTTCTGAAGTACAGACAGTTGTCATTCTCATCTTTAATATTAATTCCCAGAAAGAGACTATGTTAAAGTATATTTAGAGTTAAGGTTGAGTACATATCAGTGATATAAGGGTAAAAACATTCCTTCAGAATATCTGCTTGTTTATATCTGTTTATGATCTGCTGCAAAGATTATTTTCCTAACCTGCCACTTTGACCATGTCACTCCTCGTTTGCATCTTTCCACTGTCTCCCACTTCTCTATTACATCAAATATAAGCTACCTGTCTTCAGTTTCAAGGCCCTTCACTGCCTATCCCCACCCTACCAATCATCTCTCATTCATTATCAAGATGTCAACTCCTGCCTGTGATTGGCCCATGATGCCAGCCTCTATCGCCCACTTGTTAAATTTTCAAACAAGCACCTTCATGCTTTTTCTCATGCTTGGGAGGAGCTCCCTGTAAACATCCTCACAGCTACCTCATTATCCTCCTTAAAAATCCTCCTAAATCTTTTCTTTTCCGTGATACCTATAAAAAACTTGACAGTGGTTAGGCTGCTGGTGTGCTGAGACCAATTGCTGACCAATATTCTCTCATTGTTTCTTTGTACTCTCCCATGTATCTGTTCATATCCATCTGTTGTCTCTTGTCTCACACTTAGATTGTAAGCCCTCTGGGGCAGACACAATCTTTTTGTTCCATCTACAGTGCCAAACACAGTTGGGTCCTGGTTCATGACTAGGGTTATTAGACTATTGGCTATTAAGCAAGATGATCAGGGATGCAACCCCATGCTTTGAGTGTCCCTAAATCTCTGACTGCCAGAAGCTGGAACTGGATGACAGGGGATGGCTCACTTAATAATTGTCCAGTTCTGTTCATTCCCTCTTAAGCATCTGGTATCAGCCACTGCTGAAAGACAGGTACTGGGCTAGATGAACCATTGGTCTGATCCAGTATGGCCATTCTTATGTTTTTATGCTAATCTTAAAATATTCAAACATGATCAGATATGGAAATTAACATCTAAAACACACAAACAACTTTAACTCTGCCCTGTAGTGATGTCATGCATTAACCATACAATTATGATTAGTGCATAATCATATTTGTAATCTCAGATTACATTTAAACTGATTTGTAAAGACTCATTCAATGTTTTCATTTTTTTTCTCCTGGTGTCATTATAGGATGGAGTTAAGGTTGTTTGGATGTCTGAATTGTGCAGTTCTAAATCTTAACATCTTTGGATTTCTTTTGACACTCTGTAAATGCTGTTTGAATATGAAATAATATTTTACAATTATTTTAAATAATATATATTAAAGAGTTTGAAGCTGTGGGATAAGAAGCTCTCTCTTTTTGCAGGCTCCTCGTAGCTGGTTGCTGAAAGATATATGTGGGAGAAAGTAAGGAAACACTTTAAAATAAAGGATTTATGTTTTTTTATATTTTCTTTGGTCATAGACCTCTGGGCTTGTTTGATAGCAACTATGACTAAGCTGTATCAGTGCGTAGCAAAGAGCACGGCATCATCAGTGTTTTCTACTTATTTTTTTCTTCTTATTATAATTCCTTAGTACTACTATATATCATTCATAATTTCTAGTATGAGTTCAGAAAAATCACGTATCCATAATCTATGCATAATTCAATCATTCTAAATCTTTCTTTAAGCCAAGTATGCTCAGGGGAGCAATTGGCTGCACACACAGTGGATGTAATAGAAACGGGCTTTTCTGACAATGTTTCTGTAACTCAGCAAGGGTACTTGGCCCTCCCTAGACCCTAGGTCCTCCTTATTTATCTATGGATATTGGGGAACATTGAAGTTAGTTTGATAACTAAGTTACATTCACGTACCCTCACTCATATTAGCAGAAAGAACAAAAAATTTTGTTTTGTTTTCAGATAGATATTGTTTGGGGCCTTGGGTACATAAAGCTATAAAGTTTGTGGTGGTGAGGGTATGCCAGGACTCGTGGCTTAAGCCTTGCAGGGCACACCAGGGCTCAGGGCTTCTTCACTGCGGGGCATGCCAGAGCTCAGGGCTCCAGGCTTCATCCACGGGGCCCCATCAATCCCCTGAAACCAGCTTATAGCCCCCCAGAGGGCCATGGACCCCTGGTTGAGAACCAACAGCATCAGGCTGGAGTCAAGGTTTGAAAATAATTACTGGAGCTCCACTCTGGACAGCTCTGGTTGAATTTAAGCCCTGATTTCTAGACATACTGGGATGCGATTTAATTTCAGTACATTGCAAGCTACCAATGCAATATTACTATGGGAATGTTCACAAATTATTGTATGGTTTATATGTCAATGTTTTTTTAATTTGTCCATCCTGTTTCCACTGGCTATTAGTCTGGAATGCAGCTTCGTCCTTCTTCAACCATAAAGGTGTACTAGACAGGACTCACTCTCCAACTCTTAATTTTTATTTCTGTAAGACCAAACTGACCTAAGTTGGAGATGGTGAAAAGCTACACTATCCCACGAAGAGCTCAGGGAAGAATTATGCCTGGTGTGCAGTGGGAGGGCTGAGGCTGTAGTATCCTAAAACAATGGTGCAACTTTGTTTCATGCAGTGCAGCCAGGCTGTTCTCCAGTTAGTGCAAAGGGAAGTTAGGGTCCCCTTCTTATCCTCTTTGCAGTGCATGATGGGAGCAGTTTTTGCAGTCCCTTGAGCGCAGGTGCTGCAGTTATGGTTACCTTTGTGTTGCAGTAATGACAGTTTTTTGCACACTTTTCACACCCCATTATGCACCCGCATAAATGCTTATTATAAAATGTCCAGAAATTTGGAACCATGATTTTTAGTGTCATTTTCCATAGCTGGTCATCACTTCTACAAAATAGTGTAATTAAGAAATCACTGGTTGGCAGAAATTTCACATTGATCCAAAATGCAGAGCCATTTACATCATCTGCTGCAGAACCAGCGAGAGGCAAATAAAGGGGTCCTGAGGATGTCCATGGTGAAATTCCACATAGAGCAGTAATATCAGCTCTATTAAGACATGACCTGAAAACAAAGAATCTGAGAAGCTAAGATGTTGTTAAAGCTAGTAATGAGTAATAGAGTAAATGCAATGGTATGCAAAACTATGAGAGCTGGTGTTGAGTTTCCTTCTTTGCCATCTCCAACACTTATCCTCCCTATGCTCAGGTGTATGGCTGGGAGTGAGAACTACTGAAAGGCAAAAAAAGAAGCAAGTCTTTTTAAGTGCTACCACTCTGTGGTCCAAATCAAGTCTCATGAAATGTTCATACAAAAAAACAAATGCATTCCAAATAACCCAGCTGTCTGAACTTGGGTAAGAATATTGCTGAGGTACTATATTATCTGGTCTTTAAATTCCACCTGCAGTTCAAGTTTTTCATTTTCCTTATGGGCAAGTTTTTACATGGGAAACTTTGGCTATGCATGTGGAAATTACTCAGCTTAAACAGGCAAATGCAGTTTACATGTGTCACAGTTGAGGACAACTGCACCTGTACATCCCCTCAGTTGTCCAGCAAGGGCACCCACTTTTAGGCTTCAAGCTCCCCATCTCTTTCCTCTCTTGAGTGGAGACATGTATCCTTCTTGCTTCGACTGGAATATTTCCAGGCTGCAAAGTTCCCTGCCTCTACTGTTCATTTCTCAGTAAAGATGTCAGAACATACAGGCCTAGAACTGAGGTCTTGGGATGTGGAGGGGAGGAGGTGTATGTGGCCATCAGGTGAGTGGCTTCAAAGTGTTGATAATGGAGGAAGTATATTAACATATCCCCTCCCTGCTAGAGAAAGTACATACAATGCCACAATAACACAGAGACAATTTCATTTTTAATACATGTCCCAAAAGTATTAATCCTAATTTGATACAGTTTAATTTAATTCAGTAAAGTTCCATCCAGTTTGTTCAGGATATTATCAGTCTGTCACAATATATCCATATCTGAGACTTTGCACATACAAGAACTTGGATGGACAATACTACAGGTGCAAGTAGTTAATTTTGTTTCATGAAAATTATATTTTATAGCTATTTTTGATAAATTTCTAATATTTTATTAAACATTTTAATAAACAACACAAAAAACAATGTAACCATTCATACAAGGATTTAGTCATGTCCAGAACTCTTCACCCCTCTGTCCCATTCTCTCATTGCAGCTCCAAAGTAGCCTGGCTTAGATAACATCTGTACAGTTCTATTCTCAATATGGGTTTAATGAGAATCCTACAGGAAACTGAATCAGCACAAGGAACCAAAAGGAAATCAAGACCATGTATAAACATATCACAAACAGGATATTCTACTTATAGAGAGAACTATGTCCTAATGAAGTCAGAAAATGGGGAAATTGTGGCAATATTTAAAAAAAAGTTGGAAGACTGAAGTAGGGAGGAAGGATGGCCTTGTGGTTAAGGCACTGGACTGAAATTCAGGAGATTGTGGTTTAGTCCCTTGTTTATCATAGCCTTGCTGTGCATCCTTGGGCAAATTACCTAATCTACCCTGTGCCTCAGTTCACCAACCGTAAAATGGAAATAATACTTCACTATCTCAGAAAAATGATTGTGAAGTGAAATCTATTAATGCCTCTGAGAGGCTAAAAGTACTATTGTGACAAAGCTATCTGAGGACTTCCTTGTAGTAAATTAGCAGGACTTGCCATCTATCAAAGTCCTTTGAATATGTACTTTTCTTGTTATGAGTTAAAAACTAAAATACTCTTTTCATTCAACTATTTCATTTATTTTTATTTGTGAGTATTGAACTAATAGAAACCTTTACTTTCACACCATTTGAAAATATAGGGGTTTGAATTTAAGATTGTATGAAACAAAGAGATTAAAGGTCTAAGCTTTAGAATTGCCAAATTCAACTCAGAGGGAGCTCTGGGTGCTCAGCACCTTTGAAAATCAGGTCCTAACTGTTTACTTGTTCTGTCATACACCCTTTACCATCTATGTAATCCTATCTATGTAACCCCAGTTATACAAACTATCAAAAATAAGCATTTGAGTATTTTCAGTAGACAATTACGTCTACTGAATTGTCTACTGAAAATACTCAAATGCTTATTTTTGTACTGTTTGTATAACTGGGGTTAGTGCCACCATGCAGTGTAAAGAACCACAAACAGTGTGTTGTTTTTCAAAGGCATATGGTCAGATTTACAAAACATTTTCACACTGGATAAGGAATGAATACTAAGATTATTCTGTGTATTTGGTTTCTTATTTGTGGACATTTGCTATTAGATTTTGGGTTGTTAGTGATGGTGATCCTGAAATTATTTGGAAGCCTTGTGCGAAGTTTTATTGTGAAAAACATAAAGGTTTATTTTTGTTTAATCTGTGTCAAGTATAGATTTTTGCTGGATCTTAAAGCCAGCATGGTATACTAGGCAGGATTTAAACAAGCAAACTTTTATTTTAAAATTTAATATTATCTCTGGAGAAAAAGCAGGGTGGAAGAGGAGGAACAGTTTTATAAATAAATGTGAACTAAAAATGGTGCACAGTACATTCCTAATTTGGGGTCAATTTGGCAAATTCTAGTGTTCATGAACAGAAAAAACTAACAGGACTGGCTTGATACAGGCATAGTGTGGGCTTCTCCACACAGGTTAATAAATGCACCTTCCTGTTGATTTCCTTTCTGATACTGGGGCTCTTCTGAACAGATGTTGTTATCTATCATGGGGCTAAATCCTAAGTGTATAATTAACAAAATACCTCTTGGATGTGTGAATGCAAACTATCTAAAGACTACAGTTCAGTCCATTTTGTATTTTGCCAGGTGGTTTGGCCATTCCAGTTGTTATTTCAGCTCATTAGATTTATCCTGATAAATTTTCTAAATAAAAAAAAATGTGCTTTACCTGTCAGTTTCACTTCTGTGGGGAAGATCCATCAGTCATGGACAAGTAAGTCATGTCCTCCCTGCCTGATAGTGGGAGGTTCATGCCAGGATGTGATATCCTTGGCAGAGCAGATAGAAAGACAGAAGTTTGCAAAGTATGTCTAACTTCTTATGCTTTCTTCAGAGGGCAGCTTCAGTTTAAGAGTCTAACTTCTCCTTGAGGGAAAAATGTTCCGTTCCCTGGGGATCAGAATGTTTTTAACATGAGATGGCACAGCAGCATCCATCTTAAGGAATTGAGTGTATTTAGGCTTGTCTTAGAAACAGTAAAACTTCATGAACTGACAGAAGGAAAAAGTTTTGGTTTGTGGAACATTGGTCCACCTTCTATGAGGGGAGGAGGCTCTATAGTTTGGATGACCTCCATCTCAGTACAAGAAGGACCAATCTCCTTGGGGACAGGTTGTCTAGAGTAGTCATGAGAGGATTAAATTTACTGCAAAAGCGGAAGGTAAAAGGAGGGAAGATGTGAATACTCAGCACAAAATCAAGCTGTTGAGAATACCATCAAGGAACCAAAGGACATGAAGAGAAGAAATTCTTGAATTTCCTGTACACCAATGCTAGGAGTCCAGGTAACAAATAAGAGGAATTAGAATTGCTCATTTATGAGCATAAATTCAATCTAGTTGGTATTACTGAAACCTAGTAGTATTATTTGGACTATTGGAATATTTAAATCAATGGTTACAACCTATTGAGGAAGGTTTGAGTAAGCAAAAGGGGAGGAGAAGTGGTGCTGTATGTCAAAAATGGCATTACCTGTTTCAGAGTCACTGAGAACTCAGAAGAAAATTATCTTTAATCCCTTATGGATCTATGTCCTAACAAATCAAGCACAAGATAGGGTACTAATTGTGGCCTGCTCTGGACCACCAAATCACACTAGGAACAGGATGACTGCATTGTTATGTACCTATCTACAATATGGAGGTGGGAAAGTTGTGTGATCATGGCCAACTTCAATTTGAGTAACATGCTGCCAGTACTAAAACATTATTGGAATTTCTAAACATTATAGATGACAATTTCCTAACTCAAAAAATGTTGCAGCCTACACAGGGGAATTCTTTATTAGATGGTATCCTAACAGGTAGAGAGGAATCACAGAACTAAAAATGAATGGTAAATTAATGGTACTTTAGGGACAAGTGATCATGATTTGATCACATTTATAATGTGCAAGCAGAATAAAGTCCAGTCCGGTAATATATATACACCTCTACCCCGATATAACGCTGTCCTTGGGAGCCAAAAAATCTTACTGTGTTATAGGTGAAACCATGTTATATTGAACTTGCTTTGATCCGCCGGAGTGCACAGCCCCACCCCGCCGGAGCGCTGCTTTACCGCGTTATATCCGAATTCATGTTATATCGGGTCGTATTATATCGGGGTAGAGGTGTACCTGGTGCTTTAATAGGGGGAGCTCAAGTAGGAGTAGAGAGGTTATTTTACCTCTGTATTTGGCACTGGTGTGACCACTGCTGGAATATTGTATCCAGTTCTGGTGCCCACAATTCAAGAAGGATGTTGATAAACTGGAGAGGTTTAGAGAAGAGCCACAAGAACGATTAAAGGATTAGAAAAACATTCATTATAGTGATAGACTCAAGGAGCTCAATCTGTCTAGCTTAACAAAGAGAAGGTGAAGGGATGTCTTAATTACAGTCTATGAGTATTGACATGGGGTACAAATATCTAATAATGGGCTCTTTGGTCTAGCAGTGGGTCAATATCTAACATGATCCAATGGCTGGAAGTTGAAGCTAGACAAATTCAGACTGGAAATAGGGCATACATTTTTAATGGTGAGAGTAATAACCTTTGCAACAATTTACCAAAGATCATGGTGGAGTCTCTCATTGACAATTTTTAAACCAAGATTGGATGTTTTTTCTAAAAGATCTGCTCTAGGAATTATTTTGGGGAAGTTCTGTGGCCTGTGTTACAGAGGAGGTCAGACTAGATGATTACAATGGTCCTTTCTGGCCTTGGAATCTATGAATCTGACTTCAATGTGCAGTTCTTGTTGTGCTGCTCTCATTTAGTCTCTATAACCTCCTTCATTATCTTATTGACAGGAATTACAACTTCCTTTCTGATACTGGAGGGGAAAGAACTATACCTATTTCATACAGAAGAATTATCTTGAGTTTTGAGTATAGGGATGGCCTCAAAATCATTTTCTCAAAACATTTTCAATGGAAACAGCCTCTCTCTCTGTCTCATGACTCATTCTCCACAAACAAGTGAATATCTTGTTAATGGATTGTGAACAACTAGAAGAGCAAGATGGGTGGTACTGGCATTTTTTAATTATCTGATTTTTTAAAATTTTTGACTTAATTTTGACTTTTCTTGTCCTTATTAAGAGCATGGACTAGAATCTTACTTTTTTTAGACTTGTGTTTCTCATAAAGGACCAAGATGGAGTAAGATATGGTCAGTTGAGCTTGAGAGTAGCCATTACCACAGAAGAAGAGAGACTGACTCAGAAAAAAACACTTTTGAGAAAAAAACTCCTGTTAGGGAAAATTCTCCTCAGGAAAGGAGCTGATTCTACTACCTGCTATGCTGCCTTGCAGCCGAGGCAGAGCATTCTGAGCATTTTATTGGAAAAGTTGATGATCTGGTCTTTCTGCTGCAGGGGACCTCTGATTGACAGCTCAGAACTGCCTCCAGCTGTCATGCAGACCTACTTGTAAGGATGTTGGACATTCCATCAGAAAGAGAAAATGTTTTAATTTGGGTATTATTATTAAACAAACAGAACAAAGATCCTAGGCGTCACCACTGATCCTGAGTAAAGTTTCCACCTTCCTCCAGGTAGTAAGTAATTTGCACCAGCTGTGCTAGCCGGGGCTTTGGGAATGCAGAGTCAAAGCTCCATTCCCTCCCCACCTCACCCCAACCACTCCTTGCCCACATTTCCAGGCAGTGACAGTGCGGTGGCAACTCTCTCCCCCCATGCTGTACCCACAATGTGAGTTGCCCATGGACGAGAGTAAAGGGGTGTCTTATCTCTTATTCCCCTATGCAGGTACACAGATCTTGATTTGTCCTTTAATAAATTATCCCCTTGCTTAATAGCATATCTACTTTTTAAAGCACTGGTGTGCACTATGGACAAAATGCTGGCTAAATTGTACTCTACTCTGCAAGGATGCCAAGGGGAGCAGAGGAGGCACAAGGAACAGCCACAATTTTTGTACTCATGGATCACAGAGTCCTCCAGGCTAACAGCTACAGCAGTGATAGCCTCCTCAAGGGGAAATAGAGAGGTCAGGCCTTACTGGCCAACAGCCCTGACTCCACATATATGGCAGTGCATGCTGCAGCCCTTCAAAGGATGTTGCAGTAAGTGTGATTCTTTTACATTATCAAAGGAACTGTACATGACTGAGGCATAACTCCTGCAGGAGTTCCCACTGGGGCTTACAGACACAATTCAGCAAAGTGAATTTTTGCTATAGACAAGAGGCAATTAATCCTGGAGTATTTTAGCTTAGTATGCCAGGTTTTAGTTCAAAGCAGATTTTTCTAGCTGCTTTATAACTCCCTGAAAATAAAGTTTATTATGAAAATACTACAACACAAGGCACTTGTGGGTGCCAGTCTAATATAAACTTGCATTCCTTGAATATGTCTGTGGAAGTCAGGCTTTTAGTGACAATAAGCATGTGAGAAACTGTCCCACAGGAAGGGGGCCTAACAGAAACAATAGTCATGATCATTTTTGCTGGAAACACCTAAAATATGTCTAGATTTAGTGTATATTTCTATGGGGTTTTTTTTAGATTTTCAGCATCCTACTAGATTTGCAAGGATTATAAAAAAAATTATTTGAGAAATATAAATCAAGACAATTGAAAACTGAATCTCTGATAAGTCAGCTTTGATTTTAATACTGCTTGGAGAAGATACTGTTTGTGTGTTTTGACTGGAGATGCCTCAGAAATTACAGCTGGTTCTAGGGTTTCAAACCAGGATAAGTTGATACAAATTCAGCTTCATGCCAGTGCAGCACATCTGTACTGAGTGTTTACACCAACATAACTACACTGGTGCAAAAATCCTCAATGCAGACAAGAATTAAATCTATTCAACCAGGGCCCAAGCTTTTTCCCATTTGAGTCAATTACAACATGGTCTTCACAGGGAGCAGGACTGTGAGGCTATATCTACACTGCAATTAAAAACCCACGGCTGGCCCATACCAGCTGACTTGGGCTCATGGGCCTCGGGCTAATGGGCTGTTTAATTGCAATGTAGATGCTTGGGCTGGACTCTAGGACCCTGTGAGGTGAGATGGTCACGTATACACCACAATTAAACAGCCCTTAACCTGAGCCCTGCGAGTCTGAGTCAGGTGGTACGGGCCAGCCAAGGGTGTCTAATTGCCATGTATACATACCCTAAGACTCCATCCTACAAGATGCTGAGGCCTTCCAAGTCCCACTGATTTCAGTAGCATTTGAGGTCACTCAGCATCACCCCCTATCGGAGTATACTAAGCTTCTTAAAATGTTGACACTATTTGCTAGATTTTTAACTTGTGTTGTGCCCATGGCACTGTCCGTTTTGTTTTAAATAGTTCTGAGATGTTGCTTTATCACGTAAGAATTGAACTGTTTATCTATCCTGGCTTGCCGCTGAATAATAGCTGAGATTTATTTATAGTCCTTGATTACAAAGACAATTATTTATTATGCTTAGCATGAATGATTTATAAAGCTTAGCAATGTTTTCACTGTTTAGGGGAATCTGGAACAGTGGAACAAAGAAACATTGTGGTGCAGTGAAAAAAAGGATGTTTTGAATCTCTTCATTTGCCATAAACATGTTTACAAGAATAAACTTTTAAAATAAATTGTTCCAGTAATTAACTTCCTCCAACATGGGATTTTAATTTATTGACGATATCATAAATTATTGTTAGTTTTTTATTTCATTTTGAATTAAAGTGTGTTTGCTCATTGTTAGCATGTTATTCCCCCCCACTTCCCTCCAATATCTTTAATTGTTTAAAAACATAATGGCCCAAAGTAGCTAAAATTAACATACATTGTCAGGTTGAATATTAAGGAACTTTTCTGTTATTTGATTGATGATTAAGTGATATGTTTTTCATGTATATATGATTCTAAGCCTTATACTAGGTCAATAACGTAGATTTTTTTTTAATACATGACTATTGTGTTTTAGCTGTTAAAAGTCATGTAGAATGGATGGTTACTTCTCTGACATAAATATCTATTAGTCTTGTACAATTAATGTTGATGGAGATAACTAAAAAGGAGGTGTGCTCTTACCTGATGTAAATGTTAAAACCGCTTGTTGTGTTAAATATGAACTAATCTGGAGAAACAATATTTAATATGAAATAATTGTTGATATTAACAGTTCCCCTTATTGTCACTTCCACTTCTGAAAACCACTGGAATTTGTCATTTTAGAGTTTTGGCTGTATCATCCAAATGGTGCACATGCCAGGTTTAATTCATAACAGCAAATCCATCAAATGTTTTGGTCTCATTTGCAAGTTTGAGAAATCAGGACTAGATGAAGGCATTGCTCATAGTTTGGAATATGGGGTAGGAATTAGCTGTGCCACTCCAGGAGGAGCTAAAAAAGAAATTATGACTCAGAAGCAGTCCTTTGAGTCACAATTCCCTTAGGTCCTATGTTGTGTAAGTGGGGAATATAGTGTGTCAGCCCATTGCCAGACACAGCATGCTCCCTCCCTTAAGTCCAGTCAGCTCTAATGGCTGATGCATATGGGAGCAGAGCTATGTGCCTGACTAACCTAATTCCCTTCTATGATGAGATAACTGGCTCTGTGGATGAGGGAAAAGCAGTGGATGAGTTATTCCTTGACGTTAGCAAAGCTTTTGATACGATCTCCCACAGTATTCTTGCCACCAAGTTAAAGAAGTATGGGCTGGATGAATGGATTGTAAGGTGGATAGAAAGTTGGCTAGATCGTCGACTCAACAGGTAGCGATCAATGGCTCCATGTCTAGTTGGCAGCCGGTTTCAAGCGGAGTGCCCCAAGGGTCGGTCCTGGGGCCGGTTTTGTTTAATATCTTTATTAATGATCTGGAGGATGGTATGGACTGCACTCTCAGCAAGTTTGCAGATGACACTAAACTGGGAGGCGTGGTAGATACACTGAAGAGTAGGGATCGGATACAGAGGGACCTAGACAAATTAGAGGATTGGGTCAAAAAAAACCTGATGAGGTTCAACAAGGACAAGTGCAGAGTCCTGCACTTAGGACAGAAGAATCCTATGCACTGCTACAGACTAGGGACTGAATGGCTAGGTAGCAGTTCTGCAGAAAAGGACCTAGGGGTCACAGTGGACGAGAAGCTGGATATGAGTCAACAGTGTGCTCTTGTTGCCGAGAAGGCTAACGGCATTTTGTATAAGTAGGGGCATTGCCAGCAGATCAAGGAACGTGATCGTTCCCCTTTATTCGACATTGGTGAGGCCTCATCTGGAGTACTGTGCCCAGTTTTGGGCCCCACACTACAAAAAGGATGTGGAAAAATTGGAAAGAGTCCAGCGGAGGGCAACAAAAATGATTAAGGGTCTGGAGCACATAACTTATGAGGGAACTGGGATTGTTTAGTCTCCAGAAGAGAAGAATGAGGGGGGATTTGATAGCTGCTTTCAACTACCTGAAGGGGGCTTCCAAAGAGGATGGAGCTCGGCTGTTCTCAGTGGTGGCGGATGACAGAACAAGGAGCAATGGTCTCAAGTTGCAGTGGGGGAGGTCTAGGTTGGATATTAGGAAACACTATTTCACTAGGAGGGTGATGAAGCACTGGAATGCGTTACCCAGGGAGGTGGTGGAATCTCCTTCCTTGGAGGTTTTTAAGGCCCGGCTTGACAAAGCCCTGGCTGGGATGATTTAGTTGGGAATTGGTCCCGCTTTGAGCAGGGGGTTGGATTAGATGACCTCCTGAGGTCCCTTCCAACCCTGATATTCTATGATTCTATGTCTCTGCTTACTGTCCACCCCTCTCTGCCCCCACCTTTCCCACTTGCTTGTGGAGAAAAGTAATGGCCCAGTGAAGCCTGCTTTTTAGCCCCGTGACCATGCTTTTAGTCTGGTCAAACCTTGTGTCACTACATGGGTGAGTGAGGGAAGCCCTTAAACCCTCAGCCTGAGACCGTGTCACCATCGAGTCCTTAATAATCAATTGTATATTATGTAATCTGAGAACTACAGTACCTGAATTAAAATCTGATTAAATAGGGCTGAGTTCATGTTCTTTTTTCCCCAAACAGGTTATATTCATTTACAAAAATGAGCCTTCTGAGAATTTCCTGTGTAGTGTGAATCTAATAATGTTGTTATAGAACAACAAAAAATCTGATCAGTTAATTAAACCCCACAATGGGTTCTAACAGGTTTACTCAGTAGATTTTACAGATGAACACCGATTATCTGTAAATAATTAAGTTTAAAGCATTAATTTGTTAGCATTAGATCTGCTAACATTGCAAAGGTCCATTGTTCTTAATGGTCAAGAGAGGTTAATGATTCAGGTAGCCTAGTCAGAGTCAAGCGTTTAGAATTCCTAATTTGAGAGCAACAGCAATTATAAGTGTTATGTTGTCTTCTCCTGTATTTACAATAAGGGAAAATCTAAAATGGATTGCACAATGTATTAGTAAAGTCACCCTTCCATGTTTTAATCTTTTGGGTAATTCGATTTTTAGTGATATGTTTACCAAAAATTTATAGTATGCATAGTTATAATTTAAGGGATAGATTTTGCAGCCACTACTCTGAGGCTAAATTGTGGGATTTCTTGTACAAGTAGTTGCTCACCAGCTTTGTACTTTGCACTTTGTAGTTCTAACTATGCAGTTTGAAACAGAATGATAAATGATCTCTTGCTCCTTACCCTTACATTTTTCAGAAAGAGTTTTCGCAGCTTCACATATTGTTTTCCCCCAAAATACAGACTGTTACAAAACAAGCTAGATGGTAAAGAGGCAAGAAACAAATATGTTATAATGAGTTGAAACAACAGGGGATTGTGCATCATTCAATATTTACTGCAACTGTAGCTTGAAATTCTGTTAGGGACAACATTTGTTTATTCTTGTTAATCATTTATCCTTGTCAAGCTTTACTTTCCACCAGCTTTATGAACAATGAAGAGCAGAATGAGTAATAATGGATCATAATCATAATGATCAAAGCAATCAAATATATATATATATTACTATTCTGACAATCATTCAAAATGGTGTTCCCTTATCACGATCTAGTAATTAGAACAGGGAAACGTTAGTTTTGTTCTGCCTCTGTCACTGACAAACTGTTGTGACCTTGGGCAAGTCTCTTTCTGCCTAATTTTCTCCAGTTCTTATCCACATTTGTAAAACACTTTGAAATCTTGGGGAAAAGGTAATATATGCAGTAAATGCCAGCTAGTGATGGTATTATTATGATTTATTTTATACTTCATCCCTTTAATATATCAGCAGAGACTGATTCAAAGCTTTATGGAAATGGTGCTGTGCTTCAGGATAAGGTTCTGGGGGCAAGAGTGATTTTTACTTTATTCCAACATTTTGACCTCTTCTTTTAAGAAAGAAAGAAAGCAAGAAAGAAAATGTGTACGCAGTAAATTATATCAGTGCAAAATCAACCACTTCCATGATTCAACAGGGGTTTTCTTGCTACTCTGCAAGGGATTATGGGGTATCTCTGCAATCTGTTTAGTAGCAATTCTAAGACTGCAAATTCTTCGGGGCAGGATTTGTCTTTTGTTATCTTTGTACAGCATGTAGCATAATAGGATCCTGATCTATGAGTAGGACTCCTATATACTAACACAATACAAAGAATAGCTAATAATAAACAGGTGGCACAGAGAGTCAGAGTCTCTCCCTGGTCCCACTTTTGTCATTCAGGCATGTTAAAAAAACATTTCCCTGAAAGACAAAAGTTTTGTCGACGACAAGCACTGGTGTGAATAGTGCTTTGTCAGCAGGAGCACTCTCTCCTTCTGACAAACAGTGGCTACACTGCACGCCTTTTAGCGGCACAGCTGTAGTGGCACAGCCGTGTCGCTAAAAGCTGCATAGTGTAGACATAGGCTGTTTCTTTTTCCCCACAAAGACCATTATTGGGTTTGGGAAGACAGTAGCTCCTGTCAGACTTCCTCCAAAGGTATTGATCCCAAAGACCCCACCGAGAAACTCCTGAAGACCTTGTTAAAGAGGCAATGGAACCTACATGTGTATTGTCATCTCTATCACATGATATATACCCCATTTCCAGGTTGTTTAAAAAGGGAACACTGTACAAGATTTTAAAATCCTATCTACCATTCCAAAGTCAGGTTTTAAAATATTACTCATGTTCCAATTTTCAGCCTCTATTGAATCTTGCAAAGTGAACCTGTCACTGAATGCTAATCCCCTCAATCCTAGAGCATTGTAGAATGTGATGTGACTTTATTTTGTGTAGTGTCTTACATACAAACTGTGTCTCAAATAGTTTTACAGAGCTAAATGGTTTAGGAAAGCAGATGGTACATAAAATAATGTAAAACTGATAGAGTCTGTTCTTGAACCACTCTTATTTTGTGTTTGATTATTTACTTATTGTACATTCATTTATTTGTGATTAAAAGGGATAGTTACAGGAAGACATGGAGAATATACAAGTTAATGCTATAAACAGGTACACAGAATGTGCTTGAAATTCTACAGACAAATGATGTATACAGGAAACAAAACAGGGATATTAAGCTTCCATTGTTACATTGGTAGTAGGTAGTTAAGCCGGTATTTGTTGCAATAAATCAGTGTGTAAACAAGTGGTAGATATACAGGAGAACCAGGACTTGATGTGGGTTCTTTATACACGAGCAAGCACTTAAGATGTTTGTTATGGTTATAGTTTGTCATATTTCCCTGGAAAGCAGATTAACTTAATGTTAGTATTTTACTATATTTAACTGTTTGTTTGTTCTTTTATATGCTAGGAATAGTAATCATGCTAAAGCCCATATCGCTATAGCACAGTAAAACAGCAGAAGATGCCAAAGGAAGATGTCTTCAAGGAAAAGAAGGGAAGGTTGGTATGAAAAGATAACTTGCATGTTGTAGTAAGGGAGGACCAAAATCAGTCCTGGTGTAAGTGGGAGCACCTCAGTGGGATGTTAGTGGAATTTGTTGTCATCTTATAACCCCTTATTCAGTTCTTGTCCATGGTCATTAAGTGTTTCCCATGCACCCAGAGGCCTTTATCCCTGACCATAATGTACATTATGGGAGAGGACCTGTCACTGCGCTCTTGAATCAGAGTCATAAGTACAGTATGTTCTAAACAACCTTCCCTCACTTCCTCCTTATAGAGCTCAAAGGTATTTTTACCTCTTTAAGACAGTCTTTAAGAAATTCCCAAACAACACGGGTTGTAGTACAATAAGCTTTATTAAGAACTGATAGAGAACTTCAGATTTAACCCTTTCCCCTCCCCAATATAGTATTAATAACATATCTAGTCTTAAACTCTACAAAATAGTTATAGATGCTTACTAGATCATTGCATTAATTATAGTGCAACAGCACATTCTTACATTTCGAGAGAACACATACTTTCTTTTCAGCTTGTTTCTTTCATACTGTCCCTTTGCCCAGCAATGTTTCTGAGACACAACCTCTGATTGCCTGATAAGTGTAATTCCTCACTAGTATCAAGTGGATTGTGTCATCTTCCCCTGTCCCTTGTCTCCCTGGAATCCCCCAGTTATAACCTTTAGGTTATTTTGATAGGACTCTGCGGATATTTTCCCAGAAAGATATTCACATAGATGTAGTATTCTGAGAGGATATGACAGTCTCCTATGAGAGGTCCATTGCATTTTTCCAAATCCATTCAGGATTGTATTTGTTGCTTTGGATAAACACTTTTGGGTTTGTTTTTTCTGCACCCCTTTTACAGTTTATAGAGTTGTTTTGCCGGTATATCCACACAATAATATCTCTCAGTTCACTTCCACACCTTGACCTGCTAATATACTTACTGATCTTTCACATTTGGTATAAGTGGTGCAAGGTTTGTTTTAAGCAGTATATACTATGCAGACCAAATAATATTATACAGGATCAACTGTAGTTGTCATCAAGTCAACAATAATATAGATCTCAAATATACGTGCATCCGTTTTATAAAAAAATAGTATAAATAGAAATAAACATAACTCTATCTTGATATTTTCATAAAGAATGCATGTTCTGTCCAATTAGGGAGAAAATCTAGCAGAAGTGTTCAATGAAAAATAGATACAAAAAGAGATTTACTTGAAATCTAGATAAAGAATATGTAAAATTTGGCAATATAGTTAACCTATCTGACTTTAGGGTTTGATTCTCAGTTATCCTAAGGCCCCTTTACACCACAGTGTGGAGATAGAGGCAGTACAGAGGTGCCTTAAAGTGGGTGTAAATAGTGAAAATGAAAATAAGGTCCTCTATGTCCAAATCTCCAGAATCCACCAATGAGTTCTAAAGTGATTAATGTCCTACATCCTTTGCAAATATGTCTCTCTGCCAAAATGCAGTTGAACCATGCTGGATAATAGAGTACAGATTTACAATTGTCTAATACATGCTGTCTATCACAGAGATAAACAGGCTAGAGCACAGAGATGTTAATTAATATTCACAGTGTCATAATTTCCTGTCATTCTAAATTGCAGAGCTTACTTTGGGATTTTAGAGAAGGGTAGAACCCTCTTGGTCATCACTCTGTAGCCTTATCATTTGAATTTCATCCTGAGACTCTCCCTTCAGAAATTTGCACTAAAGTTGTCTGTGCCACTTAGAGCTGTACACAGGTACTCTGTGTCTAATGACTTGGAGCTGAGTCAGAGCCACTCAATGTAGAAAAACAAAGTGACTAATCTCATTGTAGAAGTGAGGCTTTGCAGCTTTGTTCTGAGTCATTATGACAAACTCACTGAGTGCCCAAACCTAGTGCAGAAATAAACAGTTAAACACAGCACCCAGTTTCAAAACAAACAGGTCACTCCTGATCCTTATGTCAAAATTACCTTGCTAATTATATTTAACATTAAAGGTGTTGTTGATATATGCAAAAGTTTGAATTTAAAATATTTGGAACACCGAAAAGCTGTGTTCCAGAAGTGAAAGGAGAATGAGGAAGGAGTGAAAGCAAAAAGATTTATGACTCCTGATTATTTTGGTATACACTGAGAAAAACCATGCGCCTATTGGAAAGAACAACCTTTCTAGGCAGGATTGGAATTGCAAGAATGTTATAGCCAAGAATAAGAGACATTGGTATTTTCAGGGGACTTTGTACATCACTTGCTTATTCTGTAGCTGTTCTAGCCAGCCTTATTAGTCCCTGGTTTTCATGAAAACCAAATTCATCTCCAAACCAACCATTACAAGAACAATAGTAATTCTGGTTTATTCTGCAAATCTTTGTCCCACAAATATTTGGTTCTGTCTCCTTATGCTGATACGTAAATATCAGAAACAAGGTGTGCAGGAATCTTTGCTAGAATAAGTTGATCTGTCACCTCTGCCATCCATGAAGTTATAGGGCCAGATCCTCTTGACAGTTGCACTAGTGTAAATGAAGAGTAACTCATCTGAAGTTTACCATTTACAAATGAGATCTGAAGTCAATTGGATTACTCCTGTTTTGGTAAAACAGTACAATTTGGTCTTCCATATTTTTAATCAAGCATCATAAAATATCATATAGCCATTCTGAAATAGCCATTCCTAGGATGAATTAGCCTATCTGGAAGACAACTTTTGCTAGAGAACAAATATTACAGGACAATAAAGAAATGTCATGTGTAACTATAAATATTTAGATTATGTGTATCTCAATCTATGGATTTAGCACTTTATCAGTTGATAATATCCAGCGTTTTGAAGTAATATTCATCATCATTCAATGAGAAAATATTCTCACCATCACTATTTCTCTCCTTTATTTCTCTTCTTCCCCATCTTCCTTTCTCTTTTTCTTTCCTTCTTCTCACTTTCTGTGTTTTTCCTCCTATCTTTACTCTTCATTTCTTTCTCTGCATCAGTTCCCAGTTCTCAACTCCACATGGGCTTCCCTCTCACCTTTTCCCTAGTCAATCTGCTAAAAATAATCTGCAATGAAGTACTTCAAATATCAATGTTAACTATCATTGTTGCACTTTAGCGATAACACTCCAGCGAAATCAATGAAGACAAAGGGAGTTGACATCACTGAGTATTGTTTCAGGGGGTCTGCAAACTCAAAGACAGTACTGCATCAATTATAATTGGTTTTTGTCTTCACGGTTGTCTTCCCAGACAGCAGGGACTGAAACATACGTTTACTTTAAATGAAAGTTTAGATCCTGTGGCATCTGAACGTGCCATGCGGGATACAAAAATGTATCTAGTGGGTTAGGTGTTTGACACCTTTGTGTCAGAGGTTCTGCATCATTTTCACCTGGTGGAAGCCAGGGACACATTTTTCTCAGTGAAAGTCCCATAGCTATAGAACTAACTTCTGCTGAAGATCAAGCTGACGCCAAGTCTTAGCACCTTCCTAGAATGATGTAGGGCTCATCTTTTTTGAGAGATATTTTCAAACAACCGAGTAGGCTTATCTTCTTCCCCTGCAGTTTCTACTGGTAGCGGTGGGGGTAATTTCTGCTCTAAGGTGTTGTATAGTTATGCACTGTGGACTGCATTTAAATTGCTGTTGAATTGTTTCATAGAGCTATCTATCCATCTAATTTATCTATCAACCTTTCGGATGAGAAACATTTATAAAGGCAGAGATAAGGCTGAGATTATAAATTCCTTAAAATAACAATGTCAACAGAATATTACAGTTAAAAGAGAAAATACTTAAAACCTTGCAATTAAGTTTTCAACATCCGCCTTAACTCCATATTCTTATTTATCCTCTTTATACAATAAAAGTAAACGCCTCACATCCATCCACCACCACTACTATCTAATAATATGGGCCACCAGTTCCCTATTATTTTCATCAAATTTCTACATGCTGCTTTGTAATTTGCTACAGAGGAGGTTTAAGGCAGATTCCAAAAGTAAGAAGTCATTACAGATTTGTTTAAAATTAATATTGTTCACATCTTTGGTATATTGTTTACTCTCCTACCTACAGTACATTTGCTTACATGAATACCAATTCTAAGCCAGTTGAGGACTGCATATGTCAGTCAATATATAATGACTGATAGCTAGGGTTATTATGTTTTTCTTCCTTTGTACCTGCTCAGTGGAACAATGAAAACATTAATTTTCCAATCATTACCAGGGTAAATGCCTGATTATGGGATCCATAGGACATTTTGCCTTCCCAGTCTATATTGGTCTGTAAAGCACCATGGTCAGAGGAATTCAACTATTAATTACACAGGTCTCAAAATGTCTATGATCCAATAAAGTTGCATCCACTTTCACTATAAATTGACTGCTTGTTTATGAGCTAGTGTGGGACTCTTTAGGAGAAAGGCCAAAGGGAGCTATAATGTATGTGCTACAAATTACTTGCAGGAAAGGTTAGGTTGTTTGTATGTCCCAGTGCAGATTTAAAGTGATTAGTGCAGTCATTTTACATTATTGTGTGCCATAAATCTGAAGGTTTTACTAGGCAAATAAAAAATGGAACAAGGGGTGCACATTAAAATAATAACACCCTCTGTGAATGTTGTGTTTGCCTCAATCAAAAATACTGTCATTTTTGGAGCATTCAAATGACTCTTGAAGATGCCTTTTGGAAAGACAATGTGGTGTACTGGTTAGAAAGGGTGACTGGGTTCAATTCCTGGTTCTGCCACTGTCACTTACCCTCTCTGAGCCTCAATATATACCTTGTTGTGAAATAAGGACAATAATATATACCTATCTGATAGAGTTTTTTCCATTTTAAAACTTTTAAAAGCACTTTGAGATCTTTATATTAAGGTACTATATAAATGCAAGGTGTTTTACATTGGCTGAGTATATTTTATGTGTAGAATATTTAGTTTCACCAATTTTGTGAAATAAGATCTGAAAGAAATTAGCATTAAAACAAAAGCCAGATAATATTCTAAAATTACATCATTTATTCACAATATTGTTAAAATAATTATGCCTTAGATTGATAAGTAAGTGAAGATAATAAAGGAAATTACTGCAGGCTAACAAAGTTTGCATGGACAAAGCTAAAATATATATTTTATTTTGCTGTGTTATGATACATTAGCAGGCTGTTAAATTTGGTGATTTAATTGCTTATAAGAAAAATGGTATGGGCTCCTATTGAACATGTACTCAGCTATATATTCTTTAAAAACAGCAAGGGATAAAGGAAAATGAAATACAGTCTTTACTTAATTCACTCCCTTTTTACTTTGCTAGGAATGTGATGGAGGAAACCTGTCAGTCAAGAAGGGAATGCTTTAGGGTGAGTGGACAGAGAAAAAAGGATCTGCTAATTCAGGTCTCACTGCCATACCCAGCTGGAGGGTGCACTCTCTAAGACCTGTTCCTGCAACTAGATCTATGCTCATAGGCCCCTGTGCTTATGCACAGCCCACTAAAGGAGCCCTTCCATGTCCTCATTCAAGAAATAAACAAGAACTATGATTTATTAATGATAATAATAGACACAATTCCTTAGAATATGAAGGAATTTGATGTGTTGGTGGGATAAACAGTAAAAGGAAAACCTCTTGTTAAACAAATATTAGGTAAATGTGCCTGATTATTTGTCATATTGCAAATACAAAAAATACCTTTTCTTTTCACATATTTAATTGATAATATCCTGCTTCCTGCACCTAAAAGTGCAATTCATTTTAAAATAATCATGTAGAGTTTGTATTAATTGGCTGAACTGATGCTGCATAGCACAAGTGCTGCTATTTTGGGAATGGGAGCAGGCTGGAAGGACTTCAGGGTGGAGCCAGGGGCCTGTCAATATTTATTTCTTTTCCCCCATAGGCTGCTTTAAAGAGAAGCTGGTGCTACTGTATTTTCAAAGGTAAAAACAGCAAGCAACCTTGTATAAAAATCTGTCTACAATATTTGAGAGAATATGTTTCTATTCCCTCCCTCCACCCCTAAGCCAGATTCTGTTCTCACACTGTAAATCTAGAATAAATTCATTGAAGTCAATGGGACCATTCAGTAAGTCAATCAAGGCGGCATTCAAATTGATGCTAGTGTATTCTGAATTAATTTAATAATTTATGCATGTTGGAATATAGTACTTTACACCATATTTTATCACTCTTATCCCAAGATCTGGGCTTTTGTAACATGTACACACTCATGCTGACTCTTCCTTGGTATCAGGGCAAGGCTCTTCAGCTACATTTTAAAAGTGGTTTGTTAATTCATGTTACCGGAAATATCTCTCACTAAGTATCAAGTTTCACACATTGGCACTGTTGTGGATATTAAGGCAGTGGTAGCCAATGATATCTGAAACTGCAAAGTTAAAACTCACATAATGGTCTGCTCAGAGTCAGTGTACAGAAACTGGTAAAATAATTCTTTATCTGTCTCTAGGGTGACCAGACAGCAAGTATGAAAAATCGGGACAGGGCATGGGGGGTAATAGGAGCCTATATAAGAAAAAGACCCCAAAATCAGGACTGTCCCTATAAAATCGGGACATCTGGTCACCCTATCTGTCTCAAAACAGCATGAAATGCCTACTCTGCCAAATCTGCAACAAGGACCAGATTTTCAAAAGCAGTGTCTAAAATTGTGCTCTGTTTTTGCACATTGGATGTGTGTATGCAAACTGCACTTGTAGGTATACATTTGTATGCACAAATGAGTGCATCTTTTTTCACAGTTGTCTGTAAATGGCCTATTCTGCTGAGTGTGCTATACAAGTTACAAGATAATTAGTAATTGGGGTTTGTGTACACATTGAAGTTATTGTGCATACAAAAACATATGCATGAAAAATACCAAGATAAAATTGCCTGCACTATTTATAGGCCTCAGAAATGGAGAGTTATAGTAATGATTAGTAGGCATGGAAGGATTCGATTTTTAGAGGTAAATGTCAATAAATATCAATTTTCACACAAACTAATGAAAAAATCCATAGATAATCAAAATTTACAGATAGTCAAAATAAGAAAAATGCTGCTTTAGAACTTATTTGAGTTTAATTTAGGGATATTTACTGTGTATATTTTGACATATGATGTAGACAATTTGTGTTTTAACATTTATAAATCTCTTTAACTTTTTGAATATCAACATCTACTGTCATTAAATCATTATTGTGACACTCTCTATAATTTTCCACAATTGTGAAAATTTAAATCAATAAATTTGAAAAAATGCTTAAAACCCATAATTTTGCACAACTTTAAAATTGAAATAGATAAAAATAAAAAATGCTTAAAATAAACATCAGTATTTTCCATCACAATTATTGTTAAAAATCAAATTCTCCCAAACCTAAGGATAAATAATGCAGTTCTTTGGTAAACTGGTTTAATCTTTGCTTACTGGAATGACTCTAGGACAGGGGTAGGCAACCTATGGCACATGTGCTGAAGGCGGCATGCGAGCTGATTTTCAGTGGCACTCACACTGCCTGGGTCCTGGCCACCGGTCCGGGGGGCTCTGCATTTTAATTTAATTTTAAATGAAGCTTCTTAAACATTTTAAAAACCTTATTTATTTTACATACAACAATAGTTCAGTTATATAGTATAGAGTTATAGAAAGAGACCTTCTAAAAACGTTAACATGTATTACTGGCACATGAAACTTTAAATTAGAGTGAATAAATGAAGCCTCGGCACACCACTTCTGAAAGGTTCCCGACTCCTGCTCTAGGATTTCATATGAAGAGGAGTACCTGGAAGCATTTATAGTCTTTTGGGCTGTGCCAAGTGGCAACAGTTTGGCCCTCAGCAATGACTTTAATGCCACAAAGGCACCTTTTGTGTACACTGCCTGACCCAAAGGTGATACAGTTCACTTGTTGAGTCAAGACAACTGTTCAGGCTTGTTTATGAAATATTTTCAATGGATTCACACAGTTGTTTAGCTGACACAAGAGAAACAGTCTGTGCAGATGTATTGTTTAGGAGAATCCTTAGCTTCTGACTCACATACAAGTTCAGAGTTTTAAATGAATGACAAAGGGGCATTGGGTTCATGGCTCAACATGCCAATGGACTAGAATGCTAACTCTACTATAGTCACAAACTACAGTACTGTACAATCAGATGCTCACTAGCATGTTGGAGATTGTGACTTTTTTAAGCATATGGCATTTGTAATGAAGTAATGAGTTCCCTTCATCTGGATGTATCAGTGGCAGGGTGAGATGTAGCCATGCAACTACAACTTCCAGAAATAAAACTTGTTTGTCTGTCCCACACAATTTTAAAACACATACTAAAGGTGTAACCAGGTTTCTAAGCCATTCGAATTAAACCCTCTCCATGCACTGTCCATCTCATCATTCCTTAGTCCAGTTGAAGGTGTAAATTGCTCCTTAGAAAGTCCTCTTGTGAAGAAATAGATGGACAAAAAATTGGCCTTCTATCACTGAGCCAGCTGTTGGCCAGTAAAACATTAATCTCCTAAAAATGCAGATCTACATTACTAGTGAACATGTGTGTTTAAATGAAAGAGCAGGTGGATTTATTATTTTTTGAAATAGTATTGATTCATTTTTCGGACAAATCCTGCTCTCTGCTCCATGGATGAGGAGCACCTCATGCAGTGAAAACATAATAGTGGTGGGTTGTTTCAGGATCTGGAAAGATTATATAGTGGGCATGGTGCTCCTTGTACAGCACAGAGTTCTAATTCCCATCTGGTAGCAGGTAATATCGGGGGAAGAGTGCAGGTGGGACTCGTAGATGGATCATTATGTTGAACTACGAGCCATTGCCTCCTGTGTAGTCAGGGCAGCCAAGGATCAGGTGGTGGCAGTGGCAATGTAGTAGGTCCTCTGTCACTTCGCAGTTCAGGGTGAAGAGTCCTCTGTCTCTCTGCCCCAAGGAGATCTTCATTTTAAGCTCAGTGACTCAGGTTGGGTGCTTGGAACAAGGTTTGGCCCTTAATGCTAAGATATCTACTCAATAAAGTAGTAGGTCAATAAAGTACCTACTAACAAGGAAAATAAAACCACTTACTGAAAGTTTGGAAAACTTGTGATATACCCTAATGAAAGCAATCCTCAATAAATGTGATATATAAAAAGATCTTTAATAAACTTTGTCTGTATATCCATACATTAGAGAGACAAGGTGGGTGAGGTAATATTTTTTATTGAACCAACTTCTGTTGGTAAGAGAGACAAGCTTTCAAGCTTACACAGAGCTCTTCTTTAGGTCTGGGAAACTTACTCAGAGTGTCACAGCTCTGAGTAAGTTTCCCAAACCTGAAAAAGAGTACTGTGGAAGCTCGAAAGTGTGACCCTCGCATCCACAGAAGTTGATCCAATGAAAGATATTACCTTACTCACCTTGTCTCCCTAATATCCAGGGACTGACATGGCCCTGCATAGCCATACATTAGTAATACATTGCCAAACTGGAAACTAGTCTTTACTCAAACAACACTCCAGCTGATTACAGATGGGCATTTTCCATGAGTAAAACTTCATTAAGGACTTTAGCATGTGCCCCCTAACATTGTTCAGTGTTATGCCCACAAGTCATATTTTCAGTACTGAGACTTGGAATCAAACTCTTCCCCAGTTATTTTGCAATTGTAGTCTCTCGTGAAGCAAGAAGCCCACCCCTTTACCATTCTCAGGAGATTTATGGTGACTTCCGTTATCCATTAGCTGTGTAAAGAGGAGTTTTCATTAGTCACCCTCCTCCTCATTAGGGAGGAACTAATCCCTTTAAACTACTTTTTCCTGATTACTACAACATTGTTTTTGAATTTTGCCTGCAGTGAAGTTGGTACATTTATCTCTAAGCAAAAACATATTTATTCAGAATTATAAGACTGCGTGGCAAAATGGATCTTCTCTTACAAGTATTAAATTAAATACATTCTGTACCAATAATTGAGCAAAACTACAACTGGCAAAACTTCTCCTTAGCAGTTTGTTTTGTAGAACAATTATTCACATAAACATCCCACATAAGGAGAAAAATAGATGCTTTAAAGCTTAACTTCCTCCATGAGTTCTCAGTGCATTTCAGCACATGCTGTACACATCTGTTTATAAACCCCATTTAAGCTAATGGGACTTAAGTATATGCTTATTTGTTTTTCTGAATCAAGGCCTAAGGGACAGCCTGATATTTATGATGCATAGACTTTCTAAAAATGATCCCTGGAGGAATTTGCTGAAGTGTGAAAGTAGATTAAAAACATGTAAGAATGCAAAACTGCCATTAAACCATATCTAATTATGTAGGGTGCAAATACTGTAGATAGAAAACAATTAATCTGAGACTGTGTTAAGGTTCCTGAATTTCATTTTCAACTTGCACACTGTGCAACCATGGGCAAGCCTATTCCTGAGAAGTGCTGCATGTCTCCACTGAGGTGCAGAGCACCTCAGCCTCCATCGAACTTTGGAGAGCTTGTCACATATTTGTAATGAAATCATTCTTTACTCATGAGGTTGTGGGTTCAGCACCTTGTGGGATAAGTCCACAAAAATTCTTGAAATACAAAATATTTACTATCCATTATTTTTTTGTCAATCTGACCCAGTGTGTCAAAATAGTATTTGCTAATAGCTAATTGAATTAAAGCCGAATGACTATAATGGTCTCCTCCCTTTTTATATAATTACTGTCTTTACATTGTTACATGTTCTCCTTACCCAACACAAAAACAAACCCTGTATATGAGGAAAATCCTCAGGATACATTCGATTGTGCAATACTTATTTTTTTTAATGTATTTTAATTTTAACTTATGTCCAACTTTCTGTAACTGCGGGGAGAACACTCCAGGGAACATTTTAGATTAAGGGATCAACGTAATTTATGATTCTGACATTATTCATTTTTTTATAACTCAATGAAGTATATCTTTGTTTACCACTACTCTGTTAGCTCATTATATTTTCAGTTTTGAAAAGGAATAAAGTATATAGATAAATTAATGGTGGACTCAAAACACAAAGAAAGAAACAAATTACTCTGAGTGTTGTACTCCTATTTCTTCTGTCCAAAGTACAGAAATTAGAAAAGAGCAGATCGAACTATTAAGTGATCCTATTTCTAATTCCGGAGTATAGGAGTGCACGAAAAAGTTAAGCATCAGGTAATACTTAATTGACTGTACTGCTTACGGTATGACTTAGTGGTCAGAATGGTGAACTGGGAGCTAGGACTTACTGGGGCCAGGATTTCCCCCTCTTTGTAATAATAGGCATAGCCACCCTACACATATCTTCTCAATGAAGTCAATGGGGTTCTGTGCACAATGCCGCTGCAAGATTGAGGCCTTAAACCTTATATGCCTCAGTTTAACTTTCTTTAAAATGGGGATGATACTACCTGCCACAAAGGGATGTTGGGGCATTTAGTTAATGTCTAAGTACTTTGAGATCATCAGATGAAAAGCACCACAAAAGTGTAAGTTATATCAAATAAAAATATGACATTTTAGAAACCTAGACACAAATTAAGCTTTCAGACTTGATGTCAGCACTAGGATAACATTTCTAATAATTATGTTCTTCCCCCCTTTTTTTCTGTATAACTTCTGTTATATGACAGCAGTAGGCTATTCTAAGCATTCTGCATGGGAATAACTTTATAGTTCACAGGTGGCATGTATTATTTGGCCATTGACTTTGTCCTTTCTGCCTCACCGCACACCTGAGGTACTTTTTTATGTGTCTGTCTTTGGTTTATACAGTGTGCCCATCACCAAAGTCTCTAGGCATAGAAATCCTCCAGGAGTCTGATACAATAACCACTGAAGTCAATGAAAAAAATTCCACTGATTTCAATGGCTTTTGAGATCAGATCCCAGAAACTTGCTACTTGTGTTCCTGAGTTGTTTTAATTGTTTTGTGTGTGTTTGTCCAAATTGTGGCATCACTTAGAGACTGATCCAACTCCCAGTGTACAGACAGAGGGCCCTCATACCCAGGGCCGGCTCTAGGATTTTTGCCGCCCAAAGCAAAAACAATTTTGGCCGCCCTCCCCCCCCGTTCTTTAATTACCCCACCCCCGGCCCCGCCTCAACTCCGCCCCTTCCCCAAATCCCCAGCCCTGCCTCCTCCCCCCAGGCTCTCAAGCCTAGGAGGGAGGGAGGGCTGGGGAGAAGCGGCGCCCGCGCCGTGGCCACTCGGAGTCTCCCCCCCTCCCAGGTTTGAGAGCCTGGGTGGGAGGGAGGGAGGGAGGGGGAGATTCCGAGTGGTCGCCGCGCGGGCCCCGCTTCTCCCCCTCCCTCCCAGGCTCCCAAGCCTGGGAGGGAAGGGGAGCAGCGGCGCGCGAAACGGCCGCTCGGGATCTCCTCCTCCCTCCCAGGTTTGAGAGCCTGGGAGGGAGGGGGAGACCCCGAGCCCCCGCAGCGCACGAAACAGCTGATTCGCGCGCCGCTGCTCCCCCTCCCTCCCTCCCAGAGTAGCGGCGCGCGAATCAGCAGCGGAGGTGAGCTAGGGCGGCCGGGGCACATTTTTAGGGGTGGCATTCTGGCGCCGGCCATGCCGCCCCTAAAAATGTGCTGCCCCAAGCACCAGCTTGTTTTGCTGGTGCCTAGAGCCGGCCCTGCTCATACCCTAGCAGTTCTCACTAGCATAGATGGGAGGTGTTTGCTTGTAAATGAAGGCAGAATATAATCCTAAATGTCTAGCCTACTTTGCATCCTTCTTTGTTATGGTTTTCAGTAGGATATTTCACTTACATATAAAATGTGTGATGAACTTTTATTCTATTTTGTTTGAATTTTCCCAACATATGCTTCTTGTAGTTGTTTATTAATTTAAGTTTCCCTATCTTTATGGTGAGGAAAAGCTTTTTGTGGAATGTTGTATATATTTTGTGTCATTAGCTCTTGTATCTACTGATTTTTTTAATTTATTTTTTGTGAGTGTACTTGTTTCTTTTTGAAGATATTCAGAGACGGTTATGCTAAAAGCAATACAAAATAACTGGACAGAGATTATTGATACAATAAACACATGGTTAAATAAAAACAAAAAGCTCCTACTAGGCCTGAATACCACAGGAAGACTGAACAACCACATACCATATTAGGAAACTCTTGTATAGTCTTCTATCCTCTGCCTATATTGCCAATGTGCAAAAATGGAATTTACCCATGGCACTAAAAATGCAAGAAAGGATCAAGGAAGAATCACAAGGCAAAGCTATAGGAAGTTTTGCCTTCAAATCTTTATAACCTGGGGGAAAATGTGGACTCCTTAGTCAGTTCTTTGTAAAATCTGTGCAACAGTTTTTACTTGCAATACACGAGCCACATAATTCAGTTAGCTGTAGCAGAAATATACTTATTCTTGGTTTTATCACCAGTAAAATATTTTTACAGGTTGGCCTAGATACTATAGTGATGGATGCTTTTCAAATGTGAGAGATAAATAGAATATGAAAAGGTCAGATACTTTGTGGCTGCAAATAGTTGTGGGTGCAATTTTGAATCTACATTTATATGCACATCAAGTACAATCAGACATTTAAATGTTTTCGGTGGTGTGACGGGGTGGATCGGCCCCGCAGTTGTAGGGAGGGGGTTAATCTTTCCCTCCTAGCAGAGGAAGCCCCACCCTTGAGGCTCTGCTGGGCATGCTCCACCTTGAAGTCAAGTATAAAAGCCTGCAGAGCTGCTCAGTCCGGGCTGACTGCTGAGGGGGAAGGACACTTGGCAGGGGCTCCAGCCCAGGAGCCATTACAGCCCTTACCTACGAGAGCTGCAGAGCCAGAAACCTGGGCCAGAGGCCTGCCACTACCAGAACCCCAGGAAGTGTCTGGTGCCATATGGACTACTGCTGCAGGAGAGCCAGTAGGAAGTGACTCAGGGAGGGTGAGGGAGTGGTACCTCCCACCCGTATGAGGTCAGCGTGTTTTGGTAGGATTCCCCGCTGACCCCGTGGTGGACCGCTCTGCTGCTGTCAGGGCCCTGGGTCAGGGCCCGGTGGAGTTAGATGGGCCTGGGCCCCGCTACTGGGGGCCGCCAACTCCTTGTGATGGCCCCCAGGCACTAGGCCCCCTGTTTTGCCTCCAAAGGTGGCTGTATTGACTCTTGCTGCTAGGCCATGCTATCCCACTAGAGAAGGAGAATTAGGTGGACTCTAGCCATTGGGTTGGGCTGCACTGGCCTAGGGGCACATTGAATGAACTCTGGCTGCTAGGCTGCATTACCCCACTCGGGAAGAGGCAATAGGTGGACCCTGGCCATTTGGCCATACTGTGTGGACTACTGGGGGGGCTTAGAAAATGGATGTAGGTATAGAGAGGCAGATTTACCTCCATCCCCCCTGACTTAAGGGGTCGACGAGGTACAAAGACTGCCACAAGTGGCATTTTCAAAAGCACTCAGCATTGAAGAAAAACTGCTATTGACTTGAATAGGAACATAATTACCAATGCTGAACAAAAAAATTACATGTGCCTGCAAAATTTTGAGTACAAATGCAAAGGCCTGGGTCAGGCCTGGTTGAAATTCAGCACTGCATCATTCAAATATTTGTCTATATAAACAGTTACAGTAGTGGATGGCAAGCTGGTGTGTAAATCTATCTCACACTAGCCTGCTGTGCACTAACTGTCCACATGGACCCTCTGCCATGCGCTAAAAGTACCCTAGTGCACTTTGTTCTACTCTCATTTCAAAGTGAGTAGATCAAAGTGCGCTGCAGAACTTTCAGTGCACAGTAGCAGGTACCATATGGATAGTTAGAGCAGGGCAGGCTAGTGTGATGTAGATTTACACCTCAACTTGCCATGCACTAATTGTTCATATAGACTTGGCTCTTATGTTGTGTCTGTACTTGACATTCAGCTTGAAACTGGGATAAATTTAATCAGAACAAATTGCAGCTGTTTTTATCTACACTTGGGCTTTACAATGTTGCAGCTACACTGGTCAATGGTTACCAGTGGCTGAAACAGGGATAATTCCCAATATAAACAGAGAGAAATCTGAAACTGGAATATCTATTCACTGAGTGAAGGGATTATAAATTCCAGAGGAAGAATTTCTTTGTGGATTAAATTTTTAAGTACATTTTTCAGTGAAGACACTGTCTGCCTATGTGGATAATTCTCATTCTTACAGTACTCTGGAGTACAACATAGAACAAATGATGATTCATTCTTTCCAAAAACATCACCTCTCCTTAAACAGGATGATTAATACCAATATTTCTTTACAGGGAGACACTATATTTATTTGTTATCAAAACCAGACTGAGTCACCATGGTAAAGAGGTGTTTGAATCTTTTCAGTTTCACTTAACATACAGACCACTGTATGATTTGTTTTTGTCTGGCATGCAGAAATAAGAGTCCTCATTTGCATGCAATAATTTAAGTACTTGTCTGTCTCAGACTCTGAGCAGAGAAAAATGCCTTCTGTTTTTCTGCTGTGGAAATATGCTGTTGAGTCAAGGTGAGAGATTCCTTGAGTAGGGCAGGACTTGTCACAAGGAAGAAGTAGGAGTAAGGCCAGCCTGTCTTCACATGTATAAGCAAATATTTAAAGGAACTGAAGCACTCATGATCCTCATGTTTGAAGGATGTCCTAATGTTGTTACAATAGCAATTAAATTGTGCAATCATTCTTGTTCTTTGCTAGTTGCCATGAGGCAAAGATGGCCACAGTGCTGCCTGTGGGCCAAATGAGGCCCATAGAGTTCTGCAATGGGCCTACAGTTACCTTTGTCTTTAATATGGAAGTATGGTCTCTGGAGACTACACATCCCAGTATTCAATGCTGCATATAGATTTGAACAATATTGAATGCTGGGGTCTTCAGTCTCAGTTCACATATGCATATTACACATGAGGATGACTCCAATGAGTTTTATTTTATGTGAATCATGTATGGCCCTTAGGCTTATGGCAAGCTGTCAATGCTGCTTTCAGTTATCCTTCCCCTGCCATGGAGTAATTTGCTCTTTGAATTATTAATAATCAAACCCAGCTGTGAAATTCCTGTACCTTCTGCAAAAATAGTCAACTGTTGCAAAGGGGGTGGGAGGGATCACTTAATAAATAGAGGTAAAATTAAGCAAAAATGGTGAGAACTATACTTTTTCAAAAATATTTATTTCTGAATAAGTATTCCCTCTCCTAATTATATCATCATTAGCCAAACAAATAATATTCTTTAAGCCAATTATCTGCAAGTGATCATGGGACAGTACTTATACTGAAAGAATACATGTATTTTAGGAAAGGAATGTAGAACAGAGGATTGTGAGCCAGGACTTCTGGGTCTGGTTTGAGTTGTTCTGTGACCTTGCCTTTCTGGCATAGAAGCTAATCAGAGGAAGCATTTGCCTAAATGTGGTAACTGATGTTTAGGTCAAGAATTAATAAGTGTAAGGGAAGAAGAGCTGGAGTTGCATCCTCACAAGCCTGGTGGTCACAGAGACCTCTCATTTGGGGGAAGTAGTAGAATTTCAGATTCCCTGAGCAAGACTATTTAGTTTTGTAAGCATTGGGGTTGGAATGCACAAAGAGATGGGCTTCACTTTTAGAGCAGTAATTTGTGGAGATGGAGTGGCCTAAAGTTTCACACACACCCTCTCTCTCCAAACAAACTCTGTGTAAAATGGGTCAAGTTTGGAGTATATTGCAAAGAATAATTTTGCTAAACCTCCCCAAAATCCTTAACTAACACTGTACAGTTTGTTATGCGAATGGTGGACAGAAACTGGTTCTCGAAGAGAGTGGGCAAATTTAAAAAAATGTTTTTCAGGGCTGCCCAAAACTGTTAAGGCCACCTCTCATGGAAAGCATAGTATAGGGTCTCTTTTGATTGATTCAGGAATATTGGCCAAATGGCCCAAAGGATTCTTTCCCTGTCCAGTAGTACCTGTCTGATGAGTTACTGTGATTTACACTTAATTTCTTTGATATTTTTACCTCTGGCTCCTTTAGTTGATTTGTGAATTTTACTTGGTACTCTTTCATGTCCTTTCCTTTTTTTTTTTTTTTCCATAGGAATGTGAGCTTCCTGCCTCAAAATTTTGAAATGGAAAAGGAAAACTTATGATGTAGGTGGGATCCATTTCTAGAAGTATCCTTGTTAGAATTGGAAACATGCCTTACTTGCCTGCTGAATTATTTTGTGAATATATCAATCTACATTTCCTGGGATTTTCTCTAGGAAACAGATGTACCTTTTTGCACACACCCCTTTGAAGAAGGTAGGCCTATATGCTATAGGAAAATTAATTATGTGAAAGAGTGTGAGAGATTATTTGGATAAAAGTAGGAAGTTTAAACATTTTACTTTCTATATCTTGAATGAACTTTGCCTTAAGGTATATGGCCTGAATCAAACTTCACTGAAGCCAATGGACAGTCTCCCATTGGAGTCCATGGGTGTTGGGACAGTAAGTCTATATAAGAGGCAGGCCGGCCATTTGTTCAGTTTAAGCCAGACAATCCTCTTTTTCAGTGGTTTCCCCCCACATCCAGTACTGAGACAAAATCAGATGTGGTTTTGTACGATATTCAATGAGGGACACCATTTTGAAGAGCACATTGCTCCCATCATGCTGGCAGGACCTCATACTAGGCATACACGCCAGAGGGTGTGAGCCCACTCCATCCCTGGAAGTACTGGAATGTCCGGTATTCTCAGAATGCATGAGTGGCCACCCTAACAAGAGGGAAGTCAAACCCAGAAAGAGTACAGCAAATCAAAGAGCAAATGTGGAAATGCCTGATATGAAATCATTGGAATGGGAAATAAATATGGTCAATATTAACCAAAGACTTAGTTGTGGAGTGACTGAAAGTAGGCTGCCTGAGTATGCTAAAGAGACTGTACATGACATAAGTTGTCAATTCATTTGTCAACATTTTTTCGATCCAATGGACTGTGATATGCAGTGTTCTTGTTGCTCTGTTGGTCCCAGGATATTAGAGAGACAAGTGTGGGTGAGATAATATCTGACATTACAAGATATTACCTCACCCACCTTGTTTCTCCAATGAACTGTGAAGCATTTCTTAAGCCTGCCAATGAGCTTATCTATATCTAATTTGCCTACTGACTCTGAGTTTGCTGGTCTTGTGTTAATTTGCTGCAATGTTTCTGAGGGCAGGTCTACACTACAGCCAGGATCGACTCTCTGAGATCGATCCACCATTGGTCGATTTAGCAGGTCTAGTAAAGACACGCCAAATTGACTGCAGATCGCTCTCCAGTCGACCCCGACGAGAAGAGTAAGGTAAGTCGACGGTAGATTTTCTCCCGTCGACCCCCCGTGATGTAGACCCCACGGTAACTCGACCTAAGGTACGTTGACTCCAGCTATGTTATTCACGTAGCTGGAGTTGTGTAGCGTAGGTCGACTTACCATGGTAGTGTAGACATAGTCTGATATCTGAGCTATGATGATTTTTGTTAGTTTTTGCAAGGCAACACATGTTTTTGCCTTTAAATTATTTAGAAATTAAAGCTGTATCGAAAGAGACTTTCTCATCTTTCTGCTGCCTCAGACCAAGAGTGCAGCTAACACACTGGTCAATACATTGTTCCCCTTCATAGAGATGCATAGCATCATTTTCATAAAGTGGTGGCAGCCACTGGGACTCCAAATCACATTGAGTTTTTCTGTATTGCTTAATTGTCTCATTATACATTTGCAAGTCCCCAGTGACTCTGATATCATTTTGTAACAGCTAAGGCATTCTTGTTTTCAGTTTTCTTATGATAAAAATGTCAGTGGGTGACAACCCATGCTTCATTGGTGCCATTCTGTAATTTAACAGTACTAAATACGGATCAGATTCTGCATCCTTTTACAGTAGATAATTCATTATTTTGACATAATTTCCAACCAACCCAGTGGATTGGGGATAATGGAGACTAGTCTTGCATGCCTAAAGTCATAGTTCACTGGAAACTGATAAACTCATGCCTATTAAACTGTGACCCATTGTCAGACATTACTATGTCAGGTATATACCATATCTGGTAAAATTAGATTTGATATGCACAATCACCTGTTTAGCTGTAGTATCTTCTAGTAAGGCTATCTCAGGGAAGTAAGAATAATAGTCGAGGATAATTCCAGAGTATTTTTTCTAGCCCCCCGTGTAAACAAATCTATACCTACTTTGTTTCAGGGGACCAATTTTTCCTGGGCTACCAACCTGGGTTCTGTTACTTGACTTGACCTATATTTTTGGCATATGCAACAAATCTTGACAGCTTCCTCAATGTCACTGTTCCTTTGGGGCCAGTATAAAATGTCTCTGGCCCTTCATTTAGATTTTCCAGTCCCTAAATGACCTGCATGTATCCTTTTTAACATTTGTCTGGATTCGCAATCACCATCCTAGAGGCTTTAAACAAAATCCCATGTAGTACTGGGAGTTTCCCCTACATTTATAATAGGGGCTGTCCAGCCATTCTGTTCTAGTGGCCTTGATTACTTGCTGCAGGGTCTCATCCTGAGCAGTAGCTCTGGTAATCACCATCCACAATTTGTCTGAGATCACTTTTGTCACATTTGTCAAATTCTGTAGACAGTGTGCCTGCAAACACGAAATCTCTCCGAGGTTTGTATTCAATTTGCAAATCATACATGTGAAATTGAAACAACAATCTTTGTATTTTCAAGGGGTGTTTGCTAGCCCCTTTTGGCAATGGCAATAAGTGTAATATATATGGTCAGTTTTAGCTAACACAGGCCTTCCATAAATAAAACTTTTTATACCCATAGCCTAATGCCAAATCTTCCTTCTCTATTTGAATATATTGATACTGAGCTTTTGTTAGCACCCATGATGCATAGGCCACAGCAGTGTTCTCGCTCATTTTTTACATCCATGTGCGACGTGGATTTTGTTATATTCAACAATATGGAGGTGATGTGGGGGGGGAGGCTGAGGGGTTTGGGGTATGGGAGGGGGCTCAGAGCTGGGGCAGAGGATTGGGGTGCAGGTGGTGAGGGCTCGGGCTGGGGTTGTGGGCTCTGGGGTGGGGCCCCAGGGATGAGGGGTTTGGGATGCAGACTGCCCCAGGGCTACAGCAGGGAGAGAGGACTCCCCCAGCTCTCTCTCCCTGCAGCAGGACCTGGGCTGGAGGGGAGGGGTGCCTCTCCCCACTGCGGCAACTCCAGAGCTAGGGCTGCGGAATAGGCACCTCTCCCATGGCCATGGCAGGTCCGGGCCGGGGCCGGGTTGGGGCTTGGGAGGGGTGTGTCTCCCCTGGGCATGGCAGGTCTGGGACTGGACTGGTTTGGGTCCGGGGCTGGGGGAGAGGAATCTCTCCTTGCTGCAGCCCTGAGCACCTGAGCAGCGCTTAATAGGCTGCTGCGCAGTTGCATGGCCGCACAGCTTAGAGGGAATTTAGGCCATGGGTCTCCAGTTTTGACCAAACTGTTATACGAAGACAAGGCCAATACACTACTTGGAGGCATCTGTGGATAGCTTTAATTTTGTGCTTACTGCCATAGTACCTCAGGACTAGGGCTGCTTTAATTAACACCTTTACTTTCTTTATTAAGATTTGCATTCCATGTCCACTAGATATCTTTGAGCCGCTCTCTCAGGTTGCTGGTTCAGGCAGCTAGATTAGTCACAAAGTTCCATATATTGTTCACCATTCCAAGGAATATTCATACCCATTCCTTGTCTGTCGGGGTAGGCATGTTGTTGAGGGCTTCAACTGTGCTGTGATCTTCCTGTACACCTTGCCCTACTAACATCTTTCCCAAGTATGTCATTTCTATTACACCAGATTTACATTTTTGTTTATTTAGCTTTAGCCCAGCATCTCAAAAGCTGCTCAGAGGCTCTGGTTGTGCTCTTTTACTGTTTTTCCCCAGAACAAAATGTTATCTAGGTAACCCACAGTATCCTCTAAACCAACAAAATTTTGTTGTATTTTCCAGTGACACACCTCCGATGACCAACACAACCCAAATGGCAGTCTGCAGAAACACTGTCTCCCAAAAGGGGTGCTGCACAAACATGTCCTTAGTTTTTCTAAGGGCATCTTCCAGAACCCTGCTGATGCATCAAAGGTAGAAAGATATTTGGTGTTAGTAATCTTCCCCCACAATTTCTCCCCTACTAGGTAGTGGTAAATGTTCCCTTTTAACATACTTAATGTTTTGGGGTCTATACATAAGTGAAAGGTTCTATCTTTTTTTTTTTCCTTTGTAGTGGTCAATGAATGCTCTTAGTTCTTCTACTCACTCTGTGGTTCCCAGAGCAATGAGCCTACCCAGCTCCTCTTTTAACCTCTACCTTATGGCAAGGGAAACTTTGTTAGAGACCTGAATCATGGGATGGTTGGGCTCTTTCAGCTTTATTCTATACAAATACTCTCAGAACTTCCCTATGCCCTGGAAGACTTCCTCAGACTCTTCAATTGTTTTGGTCCCCTGCCCATCCGATGTGTGCACCTTCTTGATGAGACCAAGGGCCTGAAATGTTTAAAACACAATAACAGGTGTTCTTATGCCTGGTACTATTACAAATTGTATCTTTTCTAATTTGTTATTTACTCATATACTGTACTCCCTTAGTGGGAGCTCACCGCCTTAAGCCCTCAGTTTTACCTATTTACCTTCTATTGCCTATGGCTTTTCTTTCAGTGGTAATATCACTGTTTCTGGCACCACATTGCTTGTGCACCTGTGTCCAACTTAAAATAAATAATTGTCTTACTGCTTTCAGCAAGATAGTCCATTCGTCTTGTGCTGCAACATTGTCCATTGCTCCTATGAGGAATTCCTTTGAGCTAGCGGTGCTGTTGTCGTGCTCTTTATCCATGTTGTGCACACTCTGCTTGTGTGCATAAAGTGATGTTATCATCCATTGCAATTCTTTCATCTTTTTCCATATGCTGAGCATTTAGGGTGACCAGATGTCCCGATTTTATAGGGACAGTCCCGATTTTGGAGGCTTTTTCTTATATAGGTACCTATTACCTCCCACCCCCATCCCGATTTTTCACACTTGCTATCTGGTCATCCTATGAGCATTAGCTTAGGTTGTTTGCCACAGTATACGCAGTTCAATGTCCTGTTTTTGGTGGACAATGACTTTGAGTTCTGCATGCCTTTCTGCCTCGGGTTTCTTTTCTTATTGCATTTTGGATTCTTTATTATGTCCACAGTGTCAGAGCACAATCCACCCTCCATAAACTTCACTCTGGACTGGGTAGCGTTGTTTGCTTAGCAAATTCTAATTGCTTTGTAAAAGGTTAATTCTGCTCTTCCAGTAATCTCTCTCTGAGTTTTTTGTCCCATATCCTAATCACAATCTTGTCTTTTATTAGGAACATTCAGTTAGCCCCTCCAAATTGCAAGATGGTCTCTTTAGTCTTAGATCAGTCACAAACTCTTCTATTGTTTCACCTTTTTTTTTTGTACTCAGTTTAAAAATATCTATCTCATGATTCTTTTTCAAGTGGAGTACAATACTCAAATTTATTTTATACAGTTTCATAGTTAGCCTCATCAGTCTGACTTAACTAAAAACTGTTAAACATATTAAGTGTTTCAGGACCAGCTATTGTCAGAAATAAGGCTACCTTCTGATTGTTTTTCCTTTTTGCTGGCACCAAGTGCTTTCAGATACAAAGGGAAGCACTTTTTAAACCTCAAGTTGTTTCCACTTTTCCAGGGAGTTTCAGCTCTAATGAGGCTTTATCTGCTCCATTCTTCCAAGCAGGATATTTTCTTAGTTTATTTTACTCTTGGTTCCATGTGGTGTTAAGTAATCATTCAGAGTCAAGGAGTCTAACATAGATAGGTCTTCTATCAGTGTCTCAGTTGTAACTCACTGGCATTGCATAACGTGAGCTTCTGCATAATATGACAACCAGTTCCAACTAGTTATTGCCAAAGCTTCTTAAAGGCACAGTTCCCCACACTGTCCAGGCTGTAATTCCTTTGTGGGTAAACAGAGGACTTCAATCTTTAAAGCTGTTAATTCAGCACTTTTCACGAACACTAAATTAACTTCTTTAAATGACAGAGCTCATAACCCTTCCCACTACTGTTCCACTTTCCCAGGCTGCTATTGTGATCACCTTAAGCCATCTTGGACCAAACCATTCTTCATATGACCCTATCACCTTCAGCTGTGTTACCTGGGTGTAATTGAGAGGAAAATTTCACCTAAAGTACTTCTCATCTTTCCCTGTGCTTTGTAACTCTAAGGCTATCAATCCCACTCTGACCTGATTTTATTGAAATGAGCCATTGCAATTTATGAGAATTAAAAGTACCAAAAACATGAAAACTGAAGTAACAGAAAATGCAGGAACTAAAGGTATGTCTACAGTTGGAGCTGGAAAGTCTAAATTCCAGCTCGAGGAGACTTATCCACACCAGCTCTGATTGAGCTGCAGCACTAAAAACAGAGTGTAGCTGCCATGACACAACCAGTGGGAGGGGTTAGTCACCCGGAGCACATACCCATTGAAGGCACTAGGCATGCAGTTGAGGCAGCTAGCCCCTCCCAGTGCTCATGCTGCTGCGATACACTAGTTTTAGCTCACTAGCTCAATCACAGCTTGTGCGGGTATGTTTCCTCAAGCTGGGAATTACATCCCCAGCTCAAAGTGTAGACATACCCTCAAATATGTGTGTTCATTTCAAGTGTGTAGCTGGGAATTTTTGTGGGATTCTTCACTTTAGTCATTTTTCTTACATTGAGCCTGTAGGTCAAAGTACTTTCTTTTGAAACAACATAGAATTTTAGAAATGTGTTAGTCATTTTAAAAGAAATTGTGTTCATTCTCCTGGAGCAGATCACAAATGCTGGTTAGTCATTATGATTATTGATGAGATGTTTGTCCTACTGCACTTTATCCTGTGTTATTTTTTTAAAATAAAATAACAATTTATTCATATTTTTCTCTACCACTAAGACATCATTCTCAATTTTATGGTTGGCCTTCTCATTACTGGTTTGCTTTTAACTAAGTCACCAACAAATGCACAGGTATCTGTGCCCCCAGTCCATGCTGCGAACATTTGGTTGCGGAAAGGAGGAGTGTCACCTTTGCAACATATTCCCTCCCTTAGACGACGGGCTATCTGTGAGATTCTGACTTCCAGGGCTGTGAGGGGATAGGTGGAGGAGATCTCCTTCAGATTCTCACCCTCCGCTCCACAGGGGAAGCTGGCACAAGTTGATGCAAACAGTGTAATAAAAGGATAATAAAATAAGTTTACTTTCATGAAGAACTTCAGTTGATGTTATTTTTATCTTTGTTAAACATGAAATATTAAAAACAAATATACCAGGTGATTCTGGCATGTGAGATTCAGATGCTCAGCAGTAAAAGAGTCAGAAGATGGAAATAAAATGGGCCACAACTTTGACATCACTATGGTCCTGATTCAGGACCATACTTAATCAAGTGGTTAATTTTAAGAGTGAAAGGAAGTCATTGGGATTCTTTGTGGATGCAGCAATCTGCCTGCACACTTCTCTTTGTAGGAACAATGCATTAAACTGTAAGCTTGATGGGATAGGGATCCTGTCTTCCTTTAGATTTGTACAGTGATACCTATAATAAATAATTCATAATAATAATTCAAAATGTCACAAATGAATAGCAGTTTGTGTTAATTTAAACAGTATTTAAGAACAAAGTAAAGGTCTAAGACTTAAGACAAACTTTTCATTAGTTCCTAATTTTAAAATGGCCTATGAATAGTTCCATTATTACTTCCAACATAAAAATACCACTAAATATTTTTATCATTAGATGAGTAAAATGATTAAATATTAACTGATTTGTGATCCCAGAAACAAAATATGAGACGATCTGACAACAGCTGAATCACTGAATTCACTGCAAGGCTTCAGAAAAAGCCCTGAGTTTTATTTCAATACTCAGTTGCCTCTGTGTTTCAGAAAAGGATATCAAAATAGAGGAGATAATCCATGGAGATTTGGAGGCTGGTAAGCAGCCAGCTCTAGCACTTACACAACTGGGTATAAATAAACGAACAATATCAGCAGTCAGTAGCTAGCCAGCCCATGGTGATGCTACACAACTAGAGTACAGAAGCATGATAGAGAAGAATAAAAAATCCGAGAAGCTGTCAGTCTAATCCATCGACTTGCTCTTTTCTGTATCTCTCAACATCTGTTTGACAGTTTCCTTAATCATGAATGCACAGATAGTGAGATGTAGGAAAGGGTGCATCCCATTCCTCTACTGGTATATCACTGACCTGCTCACACAGAGCAGTTTTCTTTACCAGATGGCCTATTGGAGCTGCTCTTTTACCTTCTCAAAGGTATGTGTTTAGGAAGCTGAAAGTCCTGAGTTCAAATCCAGGTCATTTCCTTTGAGGTGTTGTGTCAAATCCTCAGCTGATATAAATTGCCATAGCTCCACTGAAGTCATTTTAAGTCAATAGAGCTATGCTCATTTATACCATCTGAAGATCTGGGCCAATACATGCACACACATGAAAAATCAATTGTGGGGGGAGGACCCCCCACAAAATGTAACATCTGTCTACCAGTATTCTCCCAATTGTGGATCATATTCTGTATTTTGAAGTATCATTATACTTTTCTGAATTATGCTAGGCAATATATCACGTCACTAATAATATCGATATAGGATATTTTCTATCGTCTGGAAAACATCTTAACAATTTTTGATCTTGTTGTCTTTACAACCATACTCCTCTGAGTGTGTTACCTTGTGCAGTGCCTCAGCCCTAATGCTCATCTGCGCAGCTCTTTTCTTAACCTCAGCTTAATGTATCAATGTCATGCTTGTCTGATCTGAAAGTTGCATTTAAATTAATCTGGATTAAAAAATTGCAAAAATGCATATCTCTGATAACTGTTCAAGTGTGTCACTAAATACAAATAGTTATTGGGGGCAAGTTCCTACTGTACAGGAATTTGTGTCACAAGACCATCTATGCAGCACTAATTTTGAGTCAGAGTGCTGCACTTCCCACATGCTGAATGGGAGGAGGAGGAGAAGAAGAAATAAAAAAGGGAATCCTTCGGATGCATTACCGATGGGTGTTTCCAACAGATTGGGTTTAAGGTGGATTGACAGAATGTCTCAAGCTATTGTTGTCATATTCTTCACGTGTTTTGGAATGGATGACGAAGTTAGATTTTATCCTGGGAGCAGGACTAACCAGCATTCTGCTTCTTACCACTGTCATCCATCAGCTTGATGTGTGCTTATTAAAAAAAAAAAAGTCAAAAGACTAAATACATGGCAATTCTTTTCAGACTGCAGCCAGCTGCTCAGTGTGGCAGTATGTATGTGTGTGGGAGAGGGTGATTTTGAGGGGGTGGGAAGAACAGGTTACACTATTTCCCTTTAACACATCTGCATTGTAAACAGAACCTGGTTCTGCATACTAATTCCAGCAGTCAGCCAATGTCAACACTGATATTTTCAATCTCTTTCTTTTATGTCACATTAGTGAAAAGTGACCTGTTGTGTTTGTGGAAGCTCTGGAATCCCACAGGAGAAGGATCACTCAACACCATGGCAATCTGCCAAGTACAACTTGTTTTGAAACACAGTGGCTCTGAGAAGATGCATTATCATCTGAAACACAATGTCATCATAGTGGGAGGTAGGATACTGTTGATTATCTGAGTTGTTACTGAACAGCAGACCATCCAGAGGACAGCTCTTCCTCTTTTCCTCTTCTTTCTCACTTGCATCTCATACTCTGCTCTGGGACAGCCACCACAAATTTCAAGCCTAGCACCTGTTTCTGAATGGTGCCAAGCTCCCTCAATTTCTGTTGTTCCATGGGAATTGAGGGCACTCAGCATCTCAAAAATGCAGTCAGCACCTTAAACTGCTAAGTTGCTCAACAGTCACATTTTGTGTTCCAATGTCCTATTGATGTGGGCCCAGAAATGAAAATGTAAATAGTCCTCATCACATTTTTAATGTTGTTTCTATTGTTTGTCCTTTTTCTACTGTCTGTGCTGGGAAGGCCAGAAACTGATACCATCTGGTACCCCACATATAATTCTGATAGTAAACCAGTCACATTAACCAGTTAAAAAAGTAAAAGTGGCTAGGGTAATAGGACAAGAAACCAGCCTCTAGGTTTATGGTATAATATTATATTCTGGTAAGGCTTTTGCTACATAATAAACAGGAAACAATTAAGTCTTATGTTTCTCTTGATAATTATGGATGGATACCATCCTTAAAATTTGAATCTAGATCCATACTTCAAACCCCCAAAGTTGGAGACAGGGCAGCATTTGGTCCATGGTTTAGTCCTGCCCATTATAGAGATAGGGACTAACTACTAAATTCAGATCCAGGCTTAAATATCAACATTCCCTCACAAAGCTCAGGGGGTTTCTCATCTGAGGCCTGGGTTTGGACCATCTCTAGTGGCAATTTTATGATTTAATGTATTTGCATGGATTATCAAAGGTCTGGTGATGTGGAAACTAGACTTTCCCTTCAAGAGCTTTTTTCCAACCCCTTCAAGGTTTTATTTTTAAACCTTTTAAACTTTCATTTCAATTATCTGCCAGGACAACAAGGTTAGTTCTACAGAGAGGAAGGCTATAGTAGGAAGGTGATTGTGTAAACAAGACACCTTGTTTGCTCCCTGTGGGTCTTCAAGTCGTATCTAATTACTGTTGTTTTGCTGACACACACAAATATTTTTCTGCTATTAGAGGCAATGCAGAGCTAGTGGAGTTATGAAAGAGCAAGCTGGATTCTGTTCTCATTCATACTTTAGCAATGGGTTAACTACGTTCTGACTGCAGAATCTTTATTAGTGGTGCAACTGATAGGTGAACAGGACACTAGCAATCAGAAATCAGGTTTTGATTTATAAACTGTTTGTAGCTTTTACTAGGGCCTTGACCCTGCTTCTATTTATGTCAATGGTAAAACTCCCATTGATCTCTGTGACCAGGATAGATGCTAACAATGTAGAGGCAGTTTTCTATCTAGAACCTTACTGAAAGGAACCTCTTGCCAATTCATTTATTTTATAATTATATGGTAAAAATGAGAAAGTAAGCAAATTTTCAGTGATAGTGTGCTGTGACACTTTTGTATTTTTATGTCTGATTTTGTAATAAAGTAGTTTTTACGTGAGGTAAAACTTGGGATATGCAAGACAAATCAGACTCCTGAAAGGGGTATAGTAGTCTGGAAAGGTTGAGAGCCACTGGTACAGACCAATGGTTAGCTATAGACTAGAGCTCGGGAACCACTGATATTAAGTTATTAAGAGAGTGGTCTTAAATTTTAAAAAGTACCCATCTACATACAAACAAGGCAATCTCAAGTAGGAGTGAAGAGGTTATTTTTCCTCGACATTTGGCACTGGTGTGACCACTTCTGGAATATTGTATTCAGTTCTGGTACAATTGAAAATGGATGTTGATAAATTAGAGAGGGTTCAAAGAAGAGCCACGTTAATTATTAAAAGATTGGAAAACGTGCTTTATAGTGACAGAAACAAAGAGATCAATCTATTTAGTTTAACAAATAGAAGGTTAAGGGGTGACTTGATTATAGTCCGTAAGTATCTACATGGGGAACAAATATTTAAGAATGGGTTCTTCAATCTAGCAGAGAAAGGTATAATATGATCCAATGGCTGAAAGTTGAATCTAGACAAATTCAAATTGGAAATAAGACATAATTTTTTAACAATGAGAGTAACCACTGGACAGTTTACCAAGGATGTTGGTGGATTCTTTGTCATTGACAATTTTTAAATCGAGATTGGATGTTTTTCTAAAAAATATACTCTAGGAGTTATTTTGGGGTGATTCTATGGCTTGTGTTGTACAGATCAGACTAGATGATCACTGTGGTCCTTGATGAGTACAGTATGGTCAGGAAAGCCAGCTTCACTGGTTGCAGAATGACAAATAAGATTTTTCTGGCCTCAGATTTGTTGGACATCACTTATAGGTCTGATTGAAAGCTCATGGAAGTCCATGATTACATTAAATTAGATTTGGCCTTTAATTCATACTTGTAACAAAAGCCAGGTCACAAGCCAGAGTTTTGTATTAAAAATATCTTTGTATTTTTCATTCTTATGATGTTTCAAGACTAGAAATATTTTAAGCCAGTAACAACAATGAATTGAAGCTGGTAATCTTTAACCAATGTTGGCATTGTGGTCATGCTGCTACTGCATGCAGTGTCTGTATGACATTACACTACTATATGGATTTGACACATTCTCTGCTGGAGAGAGCTTTTGGAAACGAACTTGTCCTGGTAAAAGGAAAACAAGTGTGAGTGCAAAAGAGAAAATTAGGATAATTGTTTTAAAGATCAAGATAATTGCTACATCCTGATCTGAGTTTTAAATATTTACACAACATTGGCATGTACTTTACAAATCCAGGTAATTTTCCCTGTTGGGAACTTATAAAATACTACAAGAGAAACATTATTATATCCTCTTTAAAAAAGGGCCAAGCAGCAGAGCTGCTGCAAGAAAAATAGTCAAAGGCTGCAGAATGACAGAGATAGTTATTTATATTCAGAACATGAAGTACAATAAGAAAGCAAACATACAGTACAGGATGAAATGGTCAAAAAGTTATACTTATATTCCTTTTGACCTATTGTGCAGGTCATAACAGGGCACATCACAGCCTGCAGGGCCAAAGCCTTTGAAGGTTGTTTCATACGGCTCTTTGTAAACAGGTTGATCTTTGATTTTTTCAGTGGGCCTGTGGCTATATATCACTTTTTAAAATCTACAGCAAAGACACTGTATCATCTGAGACTGTAAAGTTTGATCTAAGCGGGGCCTTTAACATGGTGACCTAATGTGCCCTCCTGAAAATTGAAAGTGGTGAACACCTGTCATAATACTGCTGTCTCTTGTACAGAGGCTTTTCAGGCTAAAATGACTCTGCGCCCAGTCTTGCAGCCTTACTTACATCAGCAATCCTATTGATATAATTTGGACTGCTTGCTTGAGTAAAGCTTGCAGGATCAATAATGAACAAAAGCAAATGAAACTAATAAATTAACTTTATCCAAAGCAAAAAACACTGAGGCTACATCTACACTACAAGCCCTGGATATGATTCCCAGCTCACGTACACATAGTTGCACTCACTTGATGAGAGCTAGCACGAGTATAAATAGTAACGTCGCTGTGGTAGCATGGGCAGAGGCACAGGTTAGCCACGCTGAATATAAACCTACCTGAATCCCCGAGATAGGTACTTAGCATACTTGAGCCGTGCCTCTAGTGCTGCTTTCTGTGCTACCAAGGCTATGCTACTATTTATACTTGCACTAGCTCTCATCAAGTGACAAGTTAGCGCAAGTATGTGTACATGAGCTGGGAACCATACCCCTAGATCGTAGTATGGACATAGCCTGAGGCACCAACTCTGCAATTCCATCACTATGAGCAGACCTTTGTGTCTACACAAAGTCCCACTGAAGCTATTAGGCTTGCTTGGAACTCATTGCAGGATCAAGGTCTAGGGCACTGTTGTTTCAGAAGATGCCACTCAACATTGGTCACCTCTCAACAAAATCAATGTCAGTTGCATCACAATACATGATTTTCCCAAAGTACTTGCATTAGGCCTGATGTGTGGAAAAGATAGTAGTAGAGTCAGAGACTGCAGTACCGTGAACATCTGTTGATGAAATCATTGGGAGTTTTGCACTGAGTTTAATGGTGTCAGATTTCACCCCATGTTTATAGAGGAGACTACTGTAGGAGCAGGGTTTGCATCTTAATTAGAAGCAACAGTATTATGCTATGAGTTTTATCTATCTGTAAAGGTGTGGGCATCCCCTGAGCACACACTTGCTGCCTGTGTGGCTCTGCAGGTGTGTCCCACCTTAATTTCCCAAGGGAGGGCAGCAATCAATTCACTTTAACTGCACAGTGCAAGAAGAAGCCAACGTATTTTTAACAAAATACCATGCCCTCTTTTAATCAGGTTTCTAGGACAGGAATCATAACTAGGCTTGGAAGGATTAGATTTAGATCAGTAAACCTTGATTTCACTGTGCATACATAAACCAATGAAAAAATATTTCCATCGGTGATCATCAAAATTTACAGATAGGGAAAATAAGAAAAAATGCTACTTGAGAACTTATTAGCATGTGATTTAAGGATATTTACTTTGTATATTGTGACATATGATGTTGACAATTTGTGTTATAACAGTTCTAAAGCTTTAACTTTTTGAATCTCAGCATGTCCTGACATTAAATTATTACTGTCTGCTCCAATAACTGCCCCACAACTGTGAAAATTCCAATCAATAAAAATAAAGAAGTACTTTAAAATAAACATTAATATTATCCATCAAAATTATTAAATAATAAAAATCAGATTTTGCCACGCCTACTTGTAACAAACAATTCATCAGGACCCTGGGAGCCCTAGGCTTGGGGCTTCCAGATTTTCAGCCCACACCCAAGTCTCTGAATCAATTTAGTCTTGTTTACACAAGACTGCCTACATGCATGCCTCTTCTCCTCTTCTCTCCCTCTCTGCTTTCTGTTTCTGTGTATATGGCTCAGCCCGCAGGTGGGACAGGGCCTCCTGGATTTTCCATAGGAGGTAGGCTCCAGCTGGTGCCTTAAAGGGGGAGTACACTTTCTTCCCATAGACTCTTTTACATCATCACATTTTAAATGTTGAAATGTCATATCTTTGACATGAGGCATGATTTTCACAAATCTATCCCAAAGTTGCCACAAATATTAAAAAATAAAAATTCAAATTTAAATTTAAAGGAACATTGCTAAAGACGTTAGCCCATAAAAGTGACCTGTTCTGCATTCTCCCCTCCCCCATGTCAATTTGGAATGTCCATATGATTCTTTAGATGTGTTTTTTCTTCTTAAAGCAAATGAGAGAGGAGAGATGAATGAGCATAGCCTGGCTGTTGATTGGGCGGCGGGGTGTGCTTTTCTCTGCAATTATAATAAACTGTTGTGTGATTAGGAGGTGACAGAATGCAGCCACCTCTATATCAGCTGCTCCTTGCCCCCACATATAGTAGTGTACTGGACTAACTCTGGGTGAAGGCAGGGTTGGGATGTAATCTACTCCAGCAATCCTGACTGGCAAGTCAGCTTCTGGGGAGCTGGGAGCTGTCAGCAATAGTTAAAACAGCCCTGAGGCTGCTCTAACTTGTCCTGGGGGGGCGGTCAGATGTAGCTCCTAGCAGTCTGCTAATTTGTGGAGTTTCACCCTCCCATCCAAGGGAGATCAGGTTTGTCCCCCTCCCCAAGGATGATTAGAAGGTTTTGGTTTGAAAGTTCATTATGGATATAGCAGGAGAGTAGCAAGGACCCTATGATAAACAGGTGTAACTGCTAGGGTGTAATGATAGATAGAAAGAATAAGGTCCATCCTGTCTTCCATGCTAACCTGACTCCTTGAGGAGCTGTGCTTTCCTGCCTATGCCCAACTCAAATCCCACTCTCATCATAGGGGTTCCGTATTCACAGAAAGATTTTATATTTATATTTTTTAACTGGAGCATCTGGGCTGCACATATAGTAACATTCTTTGTAGAAATTTTAGGCACATTTCATAGTGCAAAAGTCTAAACTTTATATAATTTAGTATGCTGTTCTGAAAATAACATGGAGTAAATGAAGCAGTGATTAGACCAAAAGACTGGATATTTTAACATCTGTCTTCATGGTTATGACACTGATTTGCTCTGTTACCTTGAGCAAGTTGCTTATGCCAGCACTCTTCAATGTGGCCATTAATTCAGATGCTACACTTTTTTGGATACCCATCATTCTGGTCTGATTTTCACTCCCTTCACTTAACACCATGAGTGCTCAGCATCTCAGAAATCAGGCCCTAGGTGATTGTCTGCCTTGCCAAAAACAGAGGCACCCAGAATTAGAGGTGTCTTTTGATATATTTTTGTTTTTTAAACAAAAACCCTGCTCTGTGCCTCGGTTTACCCTTTGATCAAATGAAGAAATATAATAATTATCAGGGTGGAGATGGTTTGAGAGGCTTAATTAACATTTGCAAAGTGCTTTGCGATTCTTGGATGAACAGATTCTATAGAACTGCAAAGCAGAGACCCAAAGATGGGGGTTAGATAGGGTTACCATATTTCAACAATCAAAAAAGAGGACGGGAGGAGCCCCGCCCTAGCCCCGCCCCTGTCCTAGCCCTGCCCCCGTCCTGTCCTAGCCCCGCCCCTGCCCCTTCCACTCCCTCCCACTTCCTGCCCCCTCAGAACTCCCAACCCTCCCCCCCACTCCTTGTCCCCTGACTGCCCCCCAGGACTCCACCCTCTCCCTAAGACTCCCTGCCTCTTGTCCCCTGACTGCCCGCTCCTGAGACCTTCCCCACATCCTAACTGGCCCCCTAGAACCCTACCCCCTACCTGTCCCCTGACTGCCCCAACCCTTAGCCACACCCCCACCCCCTGACAGCCCCCCCCAGAACTCCTGACCCATCTAAACCCCTCTGCTCCCTGTCCCCTGACTGCCCCCTCCTGGGACCCCTGCTCCTAACTGCCCTCCAGAACCCCACCCCCTACCTAAGCCTCCCTGTTCCTTATCCCCTAACTGCCCCTTCCTAAGACCCCCCCCCAACTGTCCCCCAGGACCCTACCTCCTACCTGTACCCTGACTGCCCAAAACCTTATCCACCCTCCCCCAGAAAGCCCGCCCCGAACTCCCGATCCCCCCCCCCCCGCTCCTTGTCCCCTGACTGCCTCCTCCTGGGACCCCTGCTCCTAACTGCCCTCCAGAACCCCACCCCCTACCTAAGCCTCCCTGTTTCTTGTCCCCTAACTGCCCCCTCCTGAGACCCCCCCACCTGTACCCTGACTGCCCAAAACCTTACACACCCAACCCCCAGACAGCCCCCCCCAGAACTCCCAAACACCCCCCCACTCCTTGTCCCCTAACTGCCCCCTCCTGAGACCCCCCCACCTGTACCCTGACTGCCCAAAACCTTACACCCCCAACCCCCAGACAGCCCCCCCCCGAACTCCCTGACCCATCCAACCCTCCCCCCTGCTCCCTGTCTCTTGATTACCCCCTCCCCCAGAACCTCCCTGCCGCTTCTCTGCCCCCCGGCCCCCTTACTGTGCTGCAGAGCAGCACGCTCGACAGCGGGGGAGGGCAGCAGGGTCGGAGCTCCAGACGAACAGCCCGGCGATCTGTGAATGCAGGGAGGGGGAGGGAGGGAGAGGAGGGGAGTGGTGTCAAGTTTCAGGAGAGAGGCGGGGGGAAGTGCAGGAAGGGCTCTGGCTCTGGCTGTCGGAGCCCCGGCTGGTCTGTAAGCCGCGCGCACGCTCTGCAGGGGGGGGGGGGAGGAGGGGAAGTCCGGACATTGACAAATTCCCCCCGGACGCTATTTTTAACCCGAAAGAGCCGGACATGTCCGGGGGAATCCGGACGAATGGTAACCCTAGGTTAGAGATGAATCCCTGAGAGATTAAAAATGGCCTTTATGTGAAAGTCATTGTAAGTAAAATGAGGGCATAGCTCACAATGAACTTATTCTCCTTCCACTCTTTCAGCTGGAAGGGGCCTCAAGCACACCACATGCCTTTTCACTTGTAGAGGCCCTTAATTTTAATACAAATTAAAACCAGGGCACACACTCTCTTAGAACATCTGCCAGGCGTTTTATTTTCATAGCTGCTAGTGCTGGTCAACTTTAAAAACATGCTCTTCTGTTACTAAAGTTTCAATGCAGGTGAGAGAGGAGAGAATATAGGGGAACTCTGGTGGCTTTAATGAGAGCATTCGTTAGTTGGGCCATTCTCTTTTTGGCCTGCAGGTTTCACGCTGGCCATCTCACAGAAGAGATCTGAGGTGGGGGCAGGGAACAACAGCCAGTCTAGACAGAAGAGGCTAGCAGCTAGTTGTCCACTCGGGTTTCAGATTAGACCTGGATAGTGTTCAATTTCTCACAGATGTTTGGCAGCCGCTTTGCTTTGGCTCCTATAATAAACAGGATTTCTTCTGCCCTGAAGGATGTGGTGACCAACAAATTCGCATACATAGGCTCATGAAATAATCCACTGCCAGAGCTGTGGTGCTAATGATCCCATCTGCTGAGGTTTAGATTTCTCAACAAAAAAACAATGATTTTAAAAAATGCACAATCATTTGGATTACGTTCTTACTAAGTACATTAACCTCTGCAGGGTAAGGAATGAAAGTAGCACATGTTCTCTTGAAGTTTTTTAGGTTGAATGCTTCTTTGGTGTAAATTCATTGTAGTCAGTTGATTTACACCAATGATGAATTTAGCTCTTTTTATTTAAAGTCAGATTGTAATTGTTAAATCTCTTTAAGGATTAAAAGAAATGTGGAACAGGTTAACACCTTATTTGTATGCTAAGTCTGTAACTATTGTATATTCTTTGCACCACTTAAACTAAAAATGGCTACATAAAAATTATGAACAGCTAAATAAAACATTTTAGCAACTCTGTGGCCACCTAAGACTTCACAATAGACACTATGAGCATTTGAAACTTGACAGCAGGTTTAGAACTAGAGTCCCTTGTTCCAAAAGCACAGTCCTCACCTCTTATGCTCAAGGAGACTCTCCATTAACTGATAGCAGTACAGGGCCTATGCTCTGACACACATTGTAGCAGCTCTGAGTCTATTCAGAACAGTGGTGCAGATGCCTGAATATCATAATATTATCATAAATTAAAAAACAAAAACATATTCACTTAAATAAGCTGTAACTGACAGTGAGAGAAGTACAGAGGAAGAGAAAAAGATAGTAAAGGTTGAACATCTTTAATCTGTGTAGCTATAGAAATGTCAGAAAAATTGCATTGCAGGGCTATCTACAAGCATATGCTGTAGGGCAGGAAAGGAATCTACAAAGGCAGTCCTGTGGCAAAACAGCTGTTTATATGGGGAAAAACATTACACCCTGACCTTGAGAGCTGAAAGCTTTTATGTACTTTGTAACTAGAAGCAGATAGTCTGTCTATTGCTCTCTGAGGCCCTCCTTTCTATTGCTTGCAGAATATTGGTAGCATGGTTTAATTGTTTAAAGAACCGTTTATGTCATAGTTTTCTCTCACTATATTTTCAAGGCAGTGTATTACTTCCTGTAAAATTACCCCAGACCTGGCATGATCCACTAGTCAGGACTGTAGCATGGCCCTTAGAGACAAAGGCTCAGCATTTAGGGTAGTACAGAAGAGCTATAACAAGTACTAGGAGGAAATTAAGAAAGAGAAAATCTAGACTGAACAGCAGGAAGAACTTTCCTGACAGTGAGATCTGCTACATTGTGAAGTGGTCTCCCAAAGGAAGTGCTGGAAACTGAATTACTTGGAACATTTAAAACTAGACTGCAGAAAGTCTACTGGAAATATAATGAAGGGAACAATTAGTGCAAGATGGCAGATTGACTAGTCAGGTCTTTTACATTATTATTATTATCAGGAATTTTTTGTTCTGTGCTTGCACAGTGCCTACCACAATGGGATCCTGGTCTCTATGGCTGGGGTTCCTAGGCAACTGGTAGTACTACAGTAGCACCTAGAGCCGGGGTGGGCAAACTTTTTGACCCAAGGGCCACATCTGGGTATGGAAATAGTATGGCGGGCCATGAATGCTCACAAAATTGGGAGCTGGGGTGCGGGATGGGGTGAGGACTCTGGCTGGGGGTGTGGGCTCTGGGGTAGGGTCAAAAATTAGGAGTTCAGGGTGCGGGAGGGGGCTCTGGGCTGGGGCAGGGGGTTAAGTTGCAGGAGGTGGGTGAGGGCTCCGGCTGGGGGTGCGGGTTATGGGGTGGGACTGGGGATGAGGGGTTTGAGGTCAGAGGTGTTGAGCAGCCACAAATACCACTGACATTCTCTCTCAGGATCATGCACTTAGACCTGATCTTGTCCTCATGGAAAAGTCGGATAGATTGTAATAGAAAATGAAAACCTTTCGATAGGTTTCAGAGTAGAAGCCGTGTTAGTCTGTATCCGCAAAAAGAACAGGAGTACTTGTGGCACCTTAGAGACTAACAAATTTATTAGAGCATAAGCTTTCGTGGACTACAGCCCACTTCTTCGGATGCATCCGAAGTGGGCTGTAGTCCACGAAAGCTTATGCTCTAATAAATTTGTTAGTCTCTAAGGTGCCACAAGTACAACCTTTCGATAGATTTTCTGAACCATCCTACAGAATTAATAGATATTTAAGTTCCTGCTATGGATTTCCATAGGGTGGTTATAAAGAATGGATCTCATTTGCTATTACATTTTATGGGTTTTATAGCCTCCTGTTGGTTTAATCCCTCATGAATTCTATAGGACATTTCCATAAGGGTACAACACCCATTGAAGGCAATGGAAGTTTCACTATGGTCAGTGAGAGAAGGAACTTGCCTTCAGTTTGGAAACAGAAACATTACTTGCCTACTCTGTTGGTTGTACCTCAAAGGGTCCCATTTAATGGGACTTCTTCCCTTTGAAAATTGTAGAGCTCATCCTTGATGGTAAAAACATGAATAGATCATCACATTGTCTCTTATTGGTTCAAGCCCTGATTTGGCAAAGCATTTAAGCATATGCTTAAATGCCTAATTTCATCCCTACTCAACAAAATCTGACCAGGGTCCTGAGATGGCCCCCATTTCTATAGTATTTGAGCTCCCCTCATAATCTTTAATGCATTTATCCTCATAACACCCTTGTGAGGTAGGGCAGTACTGTAATCCCCTGTGGCAGAGCAGGAACTTGAACTCAGATTTCACAAGGCCAGTCTAATGCCCTAACCATCCATCAGTCATGTGCTGAAGTGGCTTTGCTTAACTGGGGGCTAATTTAATAATACTTAACATTTTCCACCTTTAGCAGCATTTTATGTCTTCATGGCAGTTTACAAGCATTAGAAACTTAAGGCTTACACAACACCTGTGTGGGAGGTAAATAAAGCATAGGGAAACTGAAGCAGAAAGGCCAGAGTGACTTGCCTAAGGCCATAGAGAGGATTGAGAGGATTAGAACTCAGAATTCTTGGCTCTTATTACTGTGTTCAGACCACTAGACCACACATATCTCTGTAATGGAAAATTAAAAGCAATTATTTGCAAGATTTCTTTATGCACTGCTTCTGTCACCTTGTTTATAGTGCTTAACATTGTGGTAAAAGCTTATAATATAGTGTTCAGAATTAGATTTAAAACTCAGCTGTTAAAGTCAATGATAAAAAAAAAAGAATTTGAAAACCAAAACTCTTTTGAGTGTAATATCTTTAAGACCCCAGACAGTGAGATTCCTGCCAAGTTAATCAGCAGTTCAGTGTGGGCTGACATTGTTTTCTTGTAGAACTGACTAGCCCACATTATGACTTCACCTCTTAAATTTCCTCATGAGGTTGGTTTTCACTAGAAATACACTTTTTCCAAGCCATATTCAACCTAACCAAATCATAGTATTTAATTTGTTCCATATTATTGCAGCTACCACTCTGTGCAGCTGGATGGATTGCAGTAGAATACATTTTAGCCTTTGAAGCTTTGAGGCATTGGGAGTTTGTTTGGATTTTTTTGGAAATTGGGAACTTTAGGGAACAAACGTTGAAAATACTTTACATTTATATACTGTCAACTCTTTTCATCACAGACTAACTCTAAATGCCTGAATCATTGTTGCCCTACAGCCCATGTACCTTGGCTTTGCAGATATAGCCCCTGGGGAAATACCTTGGCATAGAGGAGATTTCTTGTGCACCATAGATCTGCTGTAGGCAGATCTGCTCCACCCTTTTCATAGCAGTTCTTGGGGTATGGTTATATGAAGGGTTTTACAGGGAAAACAGGGCCTGGTCCAGAGTTCTGCTATGTTGCAGCTCTTACTAGCTGCCATAACAACTTCTTGAAGTCATTGGCAGCAAGGAGCAAGCTAGTGCTGCCCTGAGTCTGCTCTAAACTGTCCTGGGACCCAAACTGGGGCCCCCAAAATAAGACACAAAAGTGGTATAAAACCACTTTTGCCCTCACCTTGCATTCTGCCCTGAGGTCAACTCTAGTATAATAATGCATCAGGCCTCAAGTGTCATAAGAACGGCCATACTGGGTCAGAGCAATGGTTCATCTAGCCCAGTATCCTGTCTTCTGACAGTGGCCAGTGCCAGATGCTTCAGAGGGAATGAACAGAACAGGTAATCATCAAGTTATCCATTGCCCATTCCCAGCTTCTGGCAAACAGAGGCTAGGGACACTAAAGAGCCTAGTTTTGCATCTCTGCCCATCCTGGTTTAATCACACGTGCGGCTCAGACTCCCTCTCCCAGCGCAGCGGCCGCTCCACTTCTCCCACCTCCCAGGCTTGCGGCGCCAATCACCTGTTTGGCACCGCAAGCCTGGGAAGGGAGGAGAATTAGAGCAGGGGTGGCGTGCTCGGGGAGGAGGCAGAGCAGAGGTGAGCTAGGGTGGGGAGCTGCCGCACAGCTCCCCGGGGGGGGAGCTGCCGCGGGGAGGGGCGAAGCGGGGGGCGGGGAGCTGCCGCAGGGCTGGGGGAGGGCGCAAAGGGGAAGTTTCGCCTAGGGCGCGAAACTTCCTTGCACTGGCCCTGCCAGTCAATATGGGGATAGTTGAAATCCCCCATCTATTGAGTTCATACATACAGTGAGATCACATCACCAATCAATTAAATGCATCCATTTCTGGGATGGAAATGCAGCAACCATTCTTTAATGGCTATGCTACACAGCAATGATTTTATGAGAGGAAGCGATGAATACCAAGTCCAAATGAAACTGTGAGGGGATATTACATTGGAAGAATACATCTGAGCTGGAATTTTTCCAAACTGATGTGAAAAATGGTGAGGATCATCTTGCATTAAAGCAACATAGCAAGTTCAGGGCTGATTTCTGCTTTCAGATCCTGGAGAATGTACTGCTGTTTTTCTTTTTAAAACAGCTGCTTCCTTTGCTCCTGTGTTCAGAAAACACAGGGGATGTCTACATTGCAATTAGACACCCGCAGCTGGCTCATGCCAGCTGACTCGAGCTCATCGGGGTCGGGCTGTGGGGCTGTTTAACTGTGATGTAGACGTTCTGGCTCTGCAGCCTGAGTTCTGGGAGTCTCGCAGCTCGCAATGTCCTAGAGCCTGGGCTCCAGCCTGAGCGCAGACATCTACACTGCAATTAAACAGCTCTGCAGCCCAAGCCCTTTGAGCCCAAGTCAGCTGGCATGGGCCAGCCATGGGTTTTTAATTACAGTGTAGCCATACCCCAGATAACTGTAAATGATCCAAGGCAATGCTCCTTAACATATATGAGAGCAGTATTGAGCTGTCTGTATCTGCCGTACTTGCCAGTATATGTTGCATCCGAAGAAGTGAGGTTTTAACTCACAAAAGCTTATGCCCAAATAAATCTGTTAGTCTTTAAGGTGCCACCAGACTCCTTGTTGTTTTTGTAGATACAGACTAACACGGCTACCCCCTGATATATGGGGATAGAGTCTACTGTGATACAGTGTGTATGATGTATAACAAAGATTTTGCTAGGCCCAAATTCACTCTCTCAGCCTGAGTACCTGGGCTTTGGGAATATGAGGGATGGGAAAGAATCATCCCCATCAGGCCAAAGAATCCCTGGAGAGCCATGCTTGGCTGTTCCTACAGCCCTCATGCTTCAGTAGCCACTGCAGCCCTAATATGCCTCCTCCACAGGGGTGGTAAGATGGAAGACTGTGTGAAAGCAGATCCTGTGGGCGTACCCCACGTCCATTCCCATCTCCCTTCATGCCGGTGTGCAAGGAACAGACAAGAGGCAGACTTCCACACCACACAGGGGCTTGGGGTGGGAGTGAATATGGGCAGAGAGAGGGTTCTGGGCCACCTCTACTCTTCCTTGTGCAGCAGAGCCACAATCGTTCACAGTCATGAGGCCCTTTGCATTGGAGAAGATTTGCCCCTTGTGCCCTCTCTTGCAGTGGGAGACTGTTGAAGGTACAAGGGGTGAGCCCCTGAGCAGCTCAGATCCAAACCAGTCTATTAGTTTAACTTTCTATTGCTTGTGTCAATCCTCTGGCTGTGTTTTGTGAATGAAGCTAGTTTGACTCCCACTCCATTTAGCTTCAGCACAAGACAGGAAGGCAAATGTATTACTTTTCAAAATGGGATGGCAGAAGTCCAAGCATATCTAGCATAGGAAGGAAGCAATCTTATCAACCCTTCTGGCCCATTGATAAAACCACAGAAGGAAATCATTCAACTTTAAATAAGGAAAGGGAAGTCTTCAATGAAAATTAAAAATTGCCTTGGGAATGTTCAAGTCAACAAACATTACATGCACAAATAGCAAAGCTTTTCATCATGCGTAGTGTGATTTACTTGTGATATCAGAGCAGATCTTTTTACAGCTTTCTATAAGCTTCTCTAAAGTTAATGACTTGAGATTTTTATTTCTTCCTTGCCAACTTACTCAGTCATACTCCTTTATTTTGGACCTTCTCAGATGGACACTCACAACAACAGCCACTGCTAAAGACTGACTTCAACACCATTCCTATCACAGAGCCTAATTCATAGTGACCATTACACCAAGATCTATCTGGCATCCTGTCCCTTTCCTTTTAATTAAACATCCTTATATTTTTACTCCCCACTATTTGAAAAAATCAAAAAAATTCAAAAGTCACAGGGCCAAAGCCATGCCTGACATAGGTTCATTGCTAGCCAGAGTATTATCCCTGAGATGAATTTGTCCTACGGTATTTAGGTTTCTGTAGGGTCGTTAGGCAAAACTGTGTGAAATGCCTGCAACAAAAACCTAAACTACATGAAACTCACTGGGTTTCAGGTATCAGTTACAAACACAAATCCCAGACCAAGTTGGTTGAAAGATTTGCTATGGTTAATGAACATATTAGAGGCCTAGTTCACCAGCTGGTATAAATGGGCACAGTTCCTCTGACTTTAGTGGAGCTCCTATGACTTACACCAGCTGAGGATCTGGTCCTTTGAGAAAATCTGGGCCCATAATCAAGTGACTCAAGATGATTTGTGGTCCCACATGGTTATGACAGGAAGCCAGGTGAAACTCAGTGTGTTTCTTTGTGAATACTGGAGTTTATTCAAATTGAAAGCAAAACTTGAGGTGCTGTGAACCCACATGAGTCAAAAGCAAAGACAATGTGGATATGAAACCACTGGGGCTGAATCCCCACTGCCTTTCACCTGGGGTAGTCCTTCTCATCTTGTGCAAAGTGAGTGCAAAACATGGCTATTAAACTCCACCAGATCAGAATAGCAGCATTTTACATCCACTTTGCACAGGGGACAATGAATACAAAATGCAATAGAGAACCGGGCACACTGTGTTTTACCTTCTCCTGTTGAAGTTTTATGTAAAACTTTAATTTAATTCAGTGGGAGCAGGATTGAGCTTTAGGTCAGAGAAGATAAGAACTGTGATTTAATTCCTGATTCACCAGCCTGCCTTGCACTACTGTGATGATGCAAAGTATTTTTAAATTCTGCAAAATTCTGCATGTTTTATTTGTCAATAAATAAATGCAGAGGCTCCAGCATGGCAGTGGGGAGCACAGGCCACTGGCTGTACGAAGGTGGGAGATCATTGTACAGCCTCCCCACCCTCCACCCCCGGGACACAGACTCAGGGTGAGGCTGCACCCAACCCTGACACAGCACAACACCCTGGGGCCCTGCCTCTATGCCGGGCGCACCAGGTCTGAGGCAGGCAGGCTCAACCAGGCAGGATCCAAGTGTGGAGGGGTTCAGTGTGTGGGGATCCATGTGTGGGGTGAGAGGATCCTGTGTGGGACAATCTGGGTGCAGGCAGCTGGGGGAGGGGGTTGTCTAGATGTGGGGGGATTTGGATGCACAGAGGCTCGTGGGGGGCGGGGTTCCAGGTGCGGGGGCAATGGGATTCTGCAGGGGCTTCCAGGTGAAAGTGGTTGGAGCTTAGCGGAGGGGTCTGGGTGTGGCGGTTTTATCAGGGGGGATCTGGGTGCTGGGGGAGTAGGGCTTGGTGGGGTGGGGGTCTGGGTGCAGCTAATTTGGGGTCAGTGGGGATGAGCAGATGGGAGAGCAGCTCCCCCTAGAGTGACACCTCCCTCCGCAGCTGAGGAGCAATGGTGGCAGGAAGCAGGGGAGGATGCTGAGCTTCCTGCAGCTCGGGGAGGTTTCTGGGGGTAGGTCTGACACAGCCCTAGCTACTCCTTGCAGGGGATGAGGAAGTCCCGTCCTCTCCTGCCTCCAGCCCAGCCAGGACTAGCAACTAATCCCAGCTCAGGGTCGGAGCCACTGGCTGGGGTGTCCCCAGCCCTGCGGTGATTTACCTCTCCGCCGGCTGCTCCGGGTGCCTGAAACAATGTACCTGTGCAGCTAGGGAGTGGTGTATGACTGCTCTTGCAGCTTCCATTTGCTTCCCTTCCCTTCATTTTTCTGCAGGGAAGCAAAACCATCTGCAGGGGACATGAATTCTGCGCACTCGCAGTGGCAGAGAATTCCCCCAGGAGTAAAAGTAACCATAGACCTAGTTTAATGGACCAGGTTTACAGCTGTTTGCATTGCTGGAGCAGTGCAAAGCAGCAGGAATCTGGCTTTTAGTGTTTTAGGCCCCTATCCTGAATAAGTTTTGCATGGATGTAGGGCTCCATCTACAAGGAGCTTTTAGCAGGAGTGGGACCTTAGTGTTTATTAGGTATTCAAATTTTCTGCAGTTTTCCTTAGAGAGACATTTAAAAAAATAATTATTGATTTTACCAAGTAAAACCACATACATTAGATATAACATATCAGTCCCTAAATCCATGAGCAACCCTCTATGACACATAAACTTTTGCTCATTTCTATACCTCCTCAATCAATAATTAATTAAATCCAGGGAAGGTAAGTAAATATGCGTCCGAGGCTTAAGCTCCCAAATAGAACAAATACAGCCCAAACCAAAACACTTAAGTATTCTGGACATGGGTGTAATAAGAGATTATAGGTTGGGATGCCTGAGTCTAATAAATAAAGCATAAACCAGGTGTTATATAAATAATTTCGCCAAGGTGCTCTCTGGAGATCAGGGTATTGTTAGCTGCCAAGGGGAAATGCAAAGTAAATCTCCAGATTATTATCCAGA